>NC_135594.1:13570543-13900804 GCF_965152235.1 Eretmochelys imbricata
CGGGGAGGCCGGGCCAGACCCCTCACCTGCTACCACCAGCTGCACGGGGTGGCTGGGCTGCGAGGAGACAAAGGGCTCTGATGGGGGCTGGTAGCTGCAGCTGTAGCTCCCTCCGTGCTGCCGGCCCACGGTGGGGATGCAGAACTCGGCCCCGTCCCCAGCAGGGTCCATGTGTCGCGGCGGGTTCAGGTCTCCAGCCTTGTGCAGGAAGAACCTCACGTCCCGGCTCTGCCCCTGACACCGGATGGTGACGTTTGCCCCTGGGGCGGTGACCCCGGTGGGGCTCAGAGAGATGGAGGGTCTGGGCAGGCTGGGATCTGCGCACAGGAGACAGGCTGTGAGAACAAGGCCCGGGCACCCACCCAGCCCCGGCCTCCCTGGCAGGCCCCAGCCACGGGCGGATCCAGGGCCCCGGGCAGAGATTCTCTCCCAGATCCCAGAGTCCCCGGCCCAGAATCCCGGCCCTGCGAGCTGGGCTCCCGGCCCCACAGACACCGAGCCGTGGCTCCCTAGTGCTTGGGGTCCTCATATGCCGTGTGTGAACCCTGCCTCGTTCACTGCGTCCGGCCCACCCTGGACACGCAGCGACTCACGGGCTGGTCTCTGGCGCCCGGCACCGCAGGCCCCGGGGTTGCCGGAGTCGTTTGCAGCAGGAAAGTCTGGCTGAAAAGGGAACCTGGCAGTGACGCTGACCGGACCCGACGTCTGATTCCTGCAGTGACCGGCCTGTGCCACCAGGGGGCGGGAAGAGCAGCGGCTGCTGGAGCCTGGAGGAGCAGTGGAGCCACTGAGCAGGGGCCCTGCCCCACGCCCTGCCCACCTCATCCCACTCCCCTCCCCCCCCACCCCTGGAGAGCGGCTCCCCCTCCCCCGCCCTGCCCCCCTCCCCCCACTCCCCTCCCCCCCACCCCTGGAGAGCGGTTCCCCCTCCCCCGCCCTGCCCCCCTCACCCCACTCCCCTCCCCCCCCACCCCTGGAGAGCGGTTCCCCCTCCCCCGCCCTGCCCCCCTCACCCCCACCCCTGGAGAGCGGCTCCCCCTCCCGCCACTCTCCTCACCCCCACCCCTGGAGAGTGGCTCCCCCTCCCCCACCCTGCCCCACTCACCCCCACCTCTGGTGCACGGCTCACCTGGCAGGAGGAGGGTGGTGGAGAGAGCAGCGAGCAATGGTCAAAGGGGGGGAAGAGGGGCAGGGGGCTGAGCCCCACACAGGAAGAGAGTCACCCTCCCAGCCCCCCAGGAGGCAGGGAGGGGTCTTTATCCCCATTCTACAGAGGGGAAACTGAGGCACAGACAGATTAACTTTTCTTAGTGAGCTCCCAGGGGCAGGGACTGTCTCTTCACTCTGTGTTTATGCAGCTGTAGCCAGACAGCCAGCCCCCCCCCCCCCCCCCCCCCCGACCAGCATTGCTGGAAACACAGGAGGAAGCCGGAACAGGGCACTTAACATATATTCCAGCACAGCCTTTGAAGCTGTGAAAGCACAGGTGTGCTGCTACAATGTGCCTCTGGGAACAGATACAACGATTAAGCTCACAGCAGGCAGAGGCCCTGTGACAGACATGGCTCTTCTTAGCCCCTACTAAATAGCGTGATGCACACACACCAACATCCTAGTTGGGAAAATATTTACCCTGATAAAAGAAACGTCCAGTAGTCAACACTTATTGTTTCTCTCCCTTGCAAGTGTAAACTACTCTTGCGAAAGCTGGCGTCACCCAGACAGACCAGCCTCAATTTGGCATAAGAAAGGAGAAAGAGAATAAAGGAGTACAGAGGTATAAGTAGGGGACCTACAGCACCATGATTTTTTGAGTGCTTTTCACTATCTATCTGCTGGTCAGATAAGTGACAGCCTCCCAAGGCTTCTGCAGCTAAGAGGGTCCCTACGCCTTGTCCCTTATTCGTCTTTCCGCGGAATTGAGTGACCGATCCTGGCTTGGCACCGCTGGAATCGAGAGATGCAAGGAGGGTAAGAAGCACCCACACCTGATCTCCTATCTTTAGTGTACACATATTTTGAAATAGAGCTCTATACTTTGTTTTCTTTCTTTGGGATTGTGGCTTCAGTTTTGTAACTTGTTTGTGTGTGTAACATCTCTACATTTAAATAAGTAGGCACTAGCAATTTTGTAACCACATGATTAGAATCTAGCTTAATAAATTTTGGTAACCATTTATGCATAAGCCTGACTTGTTTTCTCTGGTTTACTGTAAAGCAGCCAACACAATTAAAGAACCTCAGCCGTTTTGGCTCTAAAGCCTGGCCATTAGGTGAGAGTACTAAGAGCCTAGCGTTGAGTTGTGCCGCCTCCACGGGGCAAACTCTTGGGGCACCTGTCAGTCAATCCTGGCTGCCCGCTGCGAAGGAGCTCTGAGCTCTAGCAGTTAAAGTCACGGGTGTGGAGAGGCTCTTAGTGCTGCCATTGGGGCACCTGTCAGTCAGTATTGACTGCCCGCTGCAAAGGAGCTCTGAGCTCTAGCAGTTAAAGTCACGGGTGGTTAGGACCTTGGGGCATCTGTCAGCCTAGCCCGGGCTGCCCGCCGCGAAGGGACAGTGCGTCCTAGCGGTTAAAGTCACGGATGGTATAAACGGGCATAGCTGGCACCTCACCAAACATCCTTGGCCGTCGGCTAACAGCAGCGCCAGGCACAAAGGGGCCTTGATCATGGCTGGGGCCCTACATGCTCCCCCAACACAAGGGATCCAGCGCTACTGAGGCCAGTGTTTGCAGAGGTCTCCAATAACTGGGGGTGTCTCGGTTTGTGGGCGCTCGGCCTCAGATCCCCCAAGATTGAGTCCCCCCAACAAGGAAGGACACTTTTGGAAACTGCGATGTGCTCCCATCACACAGCGTCTGTGGCCGCGCCAGGAGCTGGGCCAGATCTCCTGGGTCCATGCCCAGCGCCGTGTCCACTGAGCCACCGCTTCTCCTGCAGCCTCTGCCTCATTCAGCTCCAGCCGGGGCACTGCCTGCGGCAGGGCCTGGAGAACAGAGGGGAGGGGATCACGGGATTAAATAGCAACTCACGGCTTCTACCCACAAGGGGCAGCGTTAAAGTCGCCTCCCTGCCCCGAGTCTCCAGGGGCTGCTGCTCCTCCCTGATTCGGGAAACCCCCAGTGACTCCATCCCTGCTCCGCGGCCACGCATCCCCTCTGCAGGGTCAGGGCTCACGGAGACCCCCTGGGGCCTCGCTGGGTGTGGGGCTGGGAGCTGAGGTGCCAGGCTGGGCCCCTCACCTGCTACAATGATCTGCACAGGGTCGCTGGGCTCCGAGAAGGCAGCTGATCCTGTTCTGTAGGCACAACGACAGGTGTAGCTGCCCCCGTGTTCCCGTCTGGCGCTGGGGATGGGAAATTCAGCCACATAACTAGCCGGGTCCGTGTACCTCAGATGGTTCCCGTCTCCATCCTTGTAGAGGAGGAACCTCATGCCCAGGTGCTGATGCCAACACCGGATGGTGACGTTTCCCCCCACGGGGATCACCCCACCGGGGCTGACGGAGATGGAGGGTTTGGGGAGGAACCCCTCTGGATTCACAAACAAACAGGCAGTAAGTGGGGGTGACACAAACCGCGTCCGTCTGGTGCAATCCTCTGCCCGTCTGTCGCTCCAGCGTTTCACCCCAGCCCCGCCTGTCCCTGCGGTGCAGGCCCGGCCCCGGGACTCACAGCCGGGGAGAGACACAGCAGGGGGAAAGAAGATTTCCAGTCTCTGATTCCTTTAGTTCTGCAGGGTCAATTCAGCCCGGCCCCTGCTGCAGTCAGGGGTCACTCCGGATTGAGCCCGGGGGGCTGAGATCAGAACCCAGCCCTGCCCCCATGGTAGTCAGGGGGTAAATTGGGATCTACCCTGCGAGGTGTGACGGGGTAGGGAGTAGAGAATATTAACCTGGTAATGTTGCGTGGGAGTTTTACTAGTTGACTGTCTGCGTTGATACTAGATGATGGTGGGATATCAGGGTGTGACTTCTCTGTGGGATGATACTTGACGGCCAGCTCCTAACCTCAGCCCAGGAGCGGGTTGGGGCCAGGTGACACCTTCTGCCCGGGAAACTGGACCAAGGCTGGAGGAGGGGTCGGGGTGTGTGGCTGTGGGAGGCGGCTGGAGGGAGTTTCAGTTTGGAGTCGGCTGAGGGGGGAGGCCCAGAACCTGGGTCTGGGCTCCCCACCCCCGAAGAAGGACCCCACTGAGGGGTCCTGTTTTGTGTACCTACAAGCTCTGTTTTAGACAGTGTTCCTGTCGTGTAATAAGCCTTCTGTTTTACTGGCTGGCTGACAGTCACAGTGAACCGCAGGAAGTGCGGGGTGCAGGGCCCTGACTCCCCCACACTCCGCGACATGGGGTTCCTGGTCTAAATGTGGGTCATTTGAGGAAGCTGCTCCCAGGACAGGCACCCCAAGAAAACATATTAACAAAATCCCCCAGTTGTTCCAACAGGTTCCCATCCCTGTGATGAGTAGGGCGAGGTCTCAGTCCCCACCTCTGGAGAACACATGTCTGACAGGATCATCCCTTTGGGGGACTGGTGCCCCTCACCCCCACCCACATCCCTCGTCCCTAATGTGGAAATTCCCCCAGCTTCCCCATTCCCCACAGATATTCACGTCCCAAAGCCCCGCTCCGCCCAGCCAGCCAGCAGCCTGGAGAGGAGACAGCTTGTTAGAAACCGGATCACCGAGGAGGACAGTGAAAGCAGACACCATGATGGGGCAGTGAGGAGCCCCTCAGTGCTGCCACCAACGCCCCAGTGCCCAGCTCCACCCAACCTGAGGCCCGAGTGCGAGCGGAATGAGGAACAGCGCCAGGGGCTGCAGCCCCAGGAAGCCCGTGATGTGGTCAGCCCCTTTCTTCCCCATCAGATGGTTTCTCTGCAATCTCCTGCCCAAATCTACCACGGTCAGAGCAAAGCCAGCTCCCTGCCACGCCCAGCAAACCACATCCCCTCCTGCAGCTGCCTGGCCCCACCCCGCCCCGCCATGATCTCCCAGCCCCACATGGGAGCTGCCCAGTCCGGGGACCAGCTGGGAGCAGGGCAATCTCAGGAGGCATCAAGAGGTGCCCATGTTGCCCTGACCTTTTCCAACAGGCCCATCTAGCCTCCCTGGAGAAGCAGCTCAGAGCAGAGGAAGGCTTCCCCCATACACACACAGTGCCCCCCACGGAGTGCCCCCCTCCCATGAAGCAGGGCAGAGATTCCTTCCTGACCCACCCTGGAGCATGAGGGTGGATGGGGCCTGGCCAAACTCCTTCCCAGGTCGTGTCGCTGCAGAATCTATTCTTCGCCCAGTGACATGGCACAGAGATGGGACGGGTGGCTGGGAGGGGTTGTGGTTTCCGGTCCCCGTGAGTGGGGGAGGAAGGAATAAATGTAGATCCTGAGTTGTTAAAGGAACAGCCGATAAATCCGTGAAAGGGGAAGTCTGCCCAGAGCCGGCGCTCACGTCCTGTTTCTGGTACTGCCAGTGAAACTCTGAATCATAGAATATCAGGGTTGGAAGGGACCTCAGGAGGTCATCTAGTCCAACCCCCTGCTCAAAGCAGGACCAATCCCCAACTAAATCATCCCAGCCAGGGCTTTGTCAAGCCTGACCATAAAAACTTCCAAGGAAGGAGATTCCACCACCTCCCTAGGTAACGCATTCCAGTGTTTCATCACCCTCCTAGTGAAAAAGTTTTTCCTAATATCCAACCTAAACCTCCCCCACTGCAACTTGAGACCATTGCTCCTTGTTCTGTCATCAGCTACCACTGAGAACAGTCTAGAGCCATCCTCTTTGGAACCCCCTTTCAGGTAGTTGAAAGCAGCTATCAAATCCCCCCTCATTCTTCTCTTCCGCAGACTGAACAATCCCAGTTCCCTCAGCCTCTCCTCATAAATCGTGTGTTCCAGTCCCCTCATCATTTTTGTTGCCCTCTGCTGGACTCTTTCCAATTTTTTCACATCCTTCTTGTAGTGTGGGGCCCAAAACTGGACACAGTCCTCCAGATGAGGCCTCACCAGTGTCGAATAGAGGGGAACGATCACGTCCCTCGATCTGCTGGCAATGCCCCTACGTATACATCCCAAAATGCCATTGGCCTTCTTGGCAACAAGGGCACACTGTTGACTCATATCCAGCTTCTTGTCCATTGTCACCCCTAGGTCCTTTTCTGCAGAACTGCTGCCTAGCCATTCGGTCCCTAGTCTGTAGCAGTGCATGGGATTCTTCCTTGCTAAGTGCAGGACTCTGCACTTGTCCTTGTTGAATCTCATCAGATTTCTTTTGGCCCTCTAATTTGTCTAGGGCCCTCTGTATCCTATCCCTCCCCTCCAGCGTATCTATCTCTCCTCCCAGTTTAGTGTCATCCGCGAACTTGCTGAGGGTGCAATCCACACCATCCTCCAGATCATTAATGAAGATATTGAACAAAACCGGCCCCAGGACCGACCCTTGGGGCACTCCACTTGATACCAGCTGCCAGCTAAACATGGAGCCATTGATCACTACCCGTTGACCCCGACAATCTAGCCAGCTTTCTATCCCCCTTATAGTCCATTCATCCAGCCCATACTTCTTTAACTTGCTGGCAAGAATACTGGGGGAAACAATGTCAAAAGCTTTGCTAAAGTCAAGGAACAACACGTCCACTGCTTTCCCCTCATCCACATAGCCAGTTATCTCGTCACAGAAGGCAATTAGATTAGTCAGGCATGACTTGGCCTTGGTGAATCCATGCTGACTGTTCCTGATCACTTTGCTCTCCTCTAAGTGCTTCAGAATTGATTCCTTGAGGACCTGCTCCATGATTTTTCCAGGGACTCAGGTGATGCTGACTGGCCTGTAGTTCCCAGGATCCTCCTACTTCCCTTTTTGAAAGATGGACACTATATTAGCCTTTTTCCAGGCATCCGGGACTTCCCCGTATCACCATGAGTTTTCAAAGATAATGGCCAATGGCTCTGCAATCACATCCGCCAACTCCTTTAGCACTCTCGGATGCAGCGCATCCGGCCCCATGGACTTGTGCTCGTCCAGCTTTTCTAAATAGTCCCGAACCACTTCTTTCTCCACAGAGGGCTGGTCACCTCCTCCCCATGGTGTGCTGCCCTGGGCAGAAGTCTGGGAGCTGACCTTGTTTGTGAAGACAGAGGTAAAAAAAGCATTGAGTACATTAGCTTTTTCCACATCCTCTGTCACTAGGTTGCCTCCCTCCTTCAGTAAGGGGCCCACACATTCCTTGACTTTCTTCATGTTGCTAACATACCTGAAGAAACCCTTCTTGTTACTCTTAACATCTCTTGCTAGCTGCAACTCCAGGTGTGATTTGGCCTTCCTCATTTCACTCCTGCATGCCTGAGGAATTTTTTTATAAACCTGATGCAGCTACCCTGTTATACACCACAGTTCTGGGAGGGGAATGGGGTCTAGTGATTGGGCGGGACGGGCTGGGAGCCAGGACTCCTGGGTTCTCTCCCTGGCTCTGGTTTGGGGGGGTGGGATCTGGTGCTTAGAGAAAAAGGACACAGATTCGAGCCAGCCCCCTAGAGGTGAAAGGCCCCATGTCCCTTCCCCAGCCCATTCCCGGGGCAGCAGGTCTGCACAGCTCAGGGCCTAGGGCAGAGCTCACAGCGGGTCGACAGCTGCGCAGAGTTTCCCTCTCCCCCCTCAGGATGCTGCGAAAGGGACACAGGGGATGGGAGAGAGCTGACCAGCCCCCCAGAAAGGGGAGGGGGCAAGATCACGGGGACAGAGCTCAAGAGAAACTGGCCCCCCCGGCAGATGCCCCAGCTCTGGCTCCCCAGCTCATTTGCCCTTCACCCCCCCTGACATTCAGGCATTGGGGCCATCAGCCCCCCCATTCTGCCCCCTGGCCTGCGTCCCCTCCCCCATTCTGTCCCCCCAGCCTGTAGTTCCCTCACGTCCACCCCATCATGGCCCCTGCCTTCCTAGTTCTGACCTGTCCCCTATCCCTTCATCCCCCGTTGTGCCCCTCATGCCCCATGTCCTGTCCCCTGTTCTGCCCCCCATCCCCCTGACCTCCCCGTTGTAGGGAAGGGACACCTGGCTGACCTCAGTTAAGTGGCCGCCCCTTCGCCCCCTGCAGCCCTCGCAGGGCAGCTATGCTGGCCCCTGGCTAAGATGGCCAACGCCTCAACCTGGGGGCAGGAACAATCCTGTCCCCCCTGTGATGGGTTGGATCACAGGAAACCCCCGTGGGACTGCCAACTGATTTGCTGAGACTTCTTCTGCCCCTGCTTTCCCTGCCAATTTGGGACTCCACAACCCTGCCTGGTTTGAGCCAGACACGCTATCCTGTTACAAATCAAGACCCAGGTCTGAACAACGTCCCACAAAAGCTGCAGGCTTAACTGAAAACAGATTAAGAAATGTTCCTGTCTCCAACACCCAGATGCCCAGTTCCCAATGGGGTCCAAACCCCAAATAAATCCGTTTTACCCTAGATAAAGCTTATAGAGGGTAAACTCATAAACTGTTCGCCCTCTATAACACAGAGAGATATGCACAGCTGTTTCCTCCCTCCCTCCCCCCACCCTCCCAGGCTCGGTATTAATACATACTCTGGGTTAATAAGTAAAAAGTGATTTTATTAAATACAAAAAGTAGGATTTAAGTGGTTCCAAGTAATAACAGACAGAACAAAGTTCTAGGCAGTTCTTAAGTATCTAGGGGGTGGGGTAAGGGTGTGTGATCCTTGCAGAGCCCTAGAGGGCAGGTGTGTGCAGGGGTCTGGACACAGAGAATGGCCGACACCCTGTTTCCTGGCCACTGATGGCCTGGCCCTTCCCCCCTGCAAGGTGAGAGCTAAAGGGTTGGAGAACAGGGTTATCAGGAAAGGAGGACTTGTGGCACCTTAGAGACTAACCAATTTATTTGAGCATGAGCTTTGGTGACCTCCTGGCCCGGGACAGGGACAAAGCCCAGAGGAGGAGGGGCAGGAGGGAGTTTCAGTTTGGGGCTGGCTGGGGACATGGAGTGAAGGGCAGACGTGATTGTCTGGCTCACTGCCCCCCAGAATGGACCCAGCTGAGGGGTCCTGTTCTCTGCACCTACAAGCTCTGTGTTAGACCATGTTCCTGTCGTCTAATAAACCTCTGTTTTACTGGCTGCCTGAGAGTCACGTCTGACTGCGGAGTTGGGAGGCAGGACCCTCTGGCTTCCCCAGGACCCCGCCTGGGCGGACTCGCTGGGGGAAGCGCACGGAGGGGCAGAGGATGCTGAATGCTCCGAGGTCAGACCCAGGAAGGTGGAGCCGGGTGAGCTGTGTGTCCTGCAGACAGGCTGCTCACAGAAAGGAGACTGCCCCAGAGTCCTGACTGGCTTCATGGGGAGCAGATCCAGAGCATCACCCAGGGAAACCGTGACAGTAGCATAAAACATATTCCAGTTATGTCAAATATACATTCATAAGCATATTTCCATAAAGAATTATGGGGTGTGTCATGGACTCCCAGGTCATGCCCACTCTCAGCCCCGTACGGTCCCTGGGAAAAACCCCCTTCAGTGCGACAGCCCTTCTCGGGGGTCCACTCTCTCTCGGGGGTTAGGCCCCTCCGCCTCCTGGAACCGCACCTCTCTGAGCCTTAGCACACCTGTCTCTTGCCATGGGACCCCTCAGGCAGTCCACTTGCTCTGGCACCCCAGGGTCCCCACTCCCAGAGGGAATAATGCCCCCCTGATCTCTAGCCCGGAGCGACTCTCAGCCAGCGTAACACAGGAGGGTTTATTGAGCATCTGAACCCAGCACAGGAAACTCTCTGGGCCTCAGACCTGGCCTCCCTCAGCACAGCACATCCCAGTCTCCCCTGCATCCAGGTGGGCTCTGCCTGCTCCCTCCCTCCAGCCCCAAGCCCCCCTGCTTCCCAGCTGGGCATCTGATCTCACCGGCCCCAAGCCCCCCCGTCCATTGTCTTCTCTCCAGGTAAACAGGGTCGCCTGGGCCCCCTCTCCCCTCTTCTGTCCTCTGGCTGGAACCGGCTGGTCAGGTCACCAGGATCCTCTCTTCACAGCCCATTGTCCTTTCACTGGCCGGACCAGCTGTGACTCCTGAGCTGGGCCTCCCGGTCACCAGGTCACCAGTCGCTGGGGTCTCCATTCTCCAGGGCATTGACCGGGGTCCCAAGTTCCGTCGCACGTCCTCTGTACCAATAAACTCCCTCTCCCACCACCTCGTGAAATCAGTAACACTCAGGGAAACTGAGTCCCACCTACTCTGCATGCAAACCATTGGAAAAACCAAGGAAAAGCCAAGAAACGCCCCCACTTCGTCACAGTGGGGAGCAGGGGTTGCCCCTATTGTTAAGGGGACATCATGGGCCCCAGAGAGGGAGGTTATTGCCCTAGATCTCCTCCTAGATCATGCCCCTTCCCTGAGATCCCCCCACAGCTTCCAGGCAGTGACCTGCAGGGCAGGAGTCATCGGGGGAGCTGGGGGTCTACCAGTGGTGGAGGGGCAGTGGGGTTGTTTCTCTATCCCCCCATCTCAATGAGCCCCTCCCCGAGGTGTCTGGGCCCCACTCACCTGGATTCACTGCCCCCGTCCCCCCCAACCAGCCCTAGCCCCTGGGCACCACGAGCCTGTTTCCAGAGCTGGTTTGATGGTACCTGGCCCTGTGCTGCCTGGGCGGGTGGGAGTCGGCGCCACTCCAGGCTGGGTCAGGTTGGTTCCCCCTGTGGGAATAAAACAAGCACCTGTCAGGGGCCGGAGGAGGGACTGAAACAGCGACTCAGTGATCTCTCCCTCTCCCCACCTCGATTCAGCATCGCTCGTCACTGTCATTCCCGGAGGCAGGGGGGAAGGATTTTTGTGGCTGGGGACGGTGCCGGCTTGGCAGCCCCTGGGCCCCAACTCATCTATGCATCCCCAGAGTAGGGACAGCCCTGGGAAAGGCCCCCTGCTCTGATGCTGTCCCTGGGGGCAGGGATCCCCCTCCCTCGGCCCCAAATCTCCAGCAGCTGCTGCTGCTCCCAAGTTGGGGACCCCCACCCCAGTCCTAGTGACTCCATCCCCGCTTCCCGGATAGGCATCTCCTCTGCTTTGCCCAGGGCTCATGGCGGAGCCTGGCGCTGAGCATCCTGTCAATGCGGAGCTCCCCCGAGTGTCCGGCTGGGCATCGGGTTGGGAGTGAAGATGCCAAGCCGGGCCCTTCACCTGCTACCACCAGCTCCGCGGGGTCACTGGGCTCTGACCAGACGGGCAGGTCTGCTTTGGTGCTATATCAGCAGCTGTAGCTCCCTGCGTCTCTCTGGCTCACACTGCTGATGGGAAACTCAGCCATGTCCCCAGCCGGCTCCGCGTCCTGCAGCCCGTTCGGGTTTCCATCTTGGTACAGAAGGAACCTCACGTTCTGGTGCCGACCCCGACACCGGATGCTCACGGCTCCCCCATCTGCTGGGACTCAGGGAGATGGAGGGTTTGGGGTAGTAGGTCTCTGCAGTGAGAAGGAGACAGGCCATGAGACAGACCCCGGCACAGTCTCTGCACCTGTCCTCACCGCACGGTCCCAGACATGGGACCCCTGGGAGAAAACCCAGCCAGAGGAACCTCTCCGAGATCCCAGAGATTCCTGGGAGCTCCGACTGAAGCTGCCCGAGGACCTAAATCCACAGCACCCCTCTGTACCTGTCTATCTACTTAATGGGCCCCCCCAGCCCAGTGTCCCCCCTCCCCATCCCTGCCCCATGGGATCAGATCCCTGGGCCCATCCTGCCAGTATCATCCCCCCACCCCCCGGATCAGACCCACAGGTCCTCACAGCCGCTGTCTCGTACCCAGCAGCCGCCAGCAGCTGCTGCGTCTCTGGCAGGCGCTGGGAACCTCTCGGGCTGGCGGCACCGGGCAGGGCCAGATTGTGTCTGGTACAACAACACCCGGCTCCTCCCCAGCGCTTCACACCCGCAGATCTCACAGCGCTTCACAGAGGGGGCAGGGCATCAGCCCCATTTTACAGAGGGGGAAACTGAGGCAAAGAAGAGGGTAGGGACTTGGCCAAAGTCCCCCAGAAAATCATGGCAACACCAGGAACGGCAGCCAGCTCTCCTGAGTCCCAGCCCCTGCGCTCTCCCCACTAGGCCACACGGCCACCCAGGGAGTGTCAGCCCGCCTCAGGGCCGTAGTCCGTACAGCATTGGTGGGCTAGTGGCTACAGTAGAGGACTGAGATCCAGGGTTATATCCCCAGCTCTGGGAGCAGAGTGGGGTCTAGAGGTGGGGGTGGGGAGGCCTGGGGGCCATAATTCCTGGGTTTGATCCCAGCACAGAGAGGGGAGTGGGGTCTAGTGGTTAGATCGGGAGGGGGCTGGGAGTCAGAGGTGCTGGGTGCTGCACAGACACAATGAGAAAAAGCCTCCACCCTAAAGCCAAGCCCTGACTATCTAACCAGACACGAGGTACAGGAGGAATGATTGTCCCCAGTTCATACAAGGGGAAATGGAGGCACAGGCGGGTTGAGTGACACCCCAAGGTCCCCTGGGGGCAGGGATCCCCCCTCCCTCCGCCCCAATCTCCAGTGGCTGGGAACCCCCCAGTGACTCCGTCCCCACTCCCCAGCCGAGCGTCCCCTCTGCTGGGCCCATGATGCTGAGCATCCCATTGGCATGGAGAACCCCTGTAGGTCAGGCTGGGTGTGGGGCTGGGAGCCGGGACGCCGAGCCGGGCCCCTCACCTACTACAACAATCCGCACGATATCACTAGGATCCGACCAGTTGGGCGGCTCCGATCCAGAGCGAGATCGGCAGCTGTAGGCTCCTCCGTCTTCCCGCCTGGCGCTGGGGATGGTGAATTCAACCCCGCCCAGCTTCCAGATTTCGATTCCACCTTTATACAGAAATAACCTCCTGGCCTCGCACCAACACTGACAGTGGATGGTGACGGCTCCCCCCAGGGCGATCACCTCGCTGGGGCTGGCGGAGATGGAGGGTCCGGGCGTAAAGAGCTCTGCGTTCACACACAAACAGGAGTGAGATGGAGAGACACAAACCCCTCCCCGTGTGTCTGTAACCTGCCCCTAGCGCCCAGCCCCAGGGACAGCGCCAGGGCTAACAGACACCTCACTGCATCCACAGGGAACCTGTGGGCCGGGTTCTGATCTCAGCCCCCTGGGGTCAACCGGGAGTCACCCCTGAGTGCACTGGGGGCAGGGCTGGGGTTAATCCAGGGGGGTTGATTTGAGGTTTGGGGGGAAGGTTCTGGGCTCAGCTAGTCTGTTCTCCCCCATCCTTAACTTTCTCCCACCGTTCATTGATACTCACGTCCAGACACCCCACTCCACTCGACCAGCCAGCAGCCCGGAAAGAAAACTGTTTGTTAGGGACCAGATCCCAGAATGACTGGAGTCTGCACCATGGTCTCAGATCGATTCCCCCCACTCCCCGCCCCCGACCCACCCATGGTGACACGCACCAAGGAAGAGGACAGTGAGATGAGAGCAGATGCCATGATGGGGCAGGGGGGGCGGTCTCAGCGCTGCCACCAATGCCTCGGTGCCCAGCTCCACCCAGCCCCGAATAAGGCACCAAGCCAGGGGCTGTAGCCACAGGAAGCCGGCGATGTCTCATCTCTTCCTGTATCCATCACACCTTGTCTCTAATCTACCGGCCAAATCTAGCGCGGACAAAGTAAGCAGAGGTACCTGCAAAACCCAGGAAATCCTGGGACCATCAGCCTGGCCAGGTGTCATGCAGCTCGCAGCATGTCCCTATGTCTGTGGGGAGTGGGGACAGGTCACCCGCAGTGTACCCTGCAGCCTTGGGGAAGGTGCACTAGGCTGGTAGCCAGGAGACCACGGGGTCTGGTCTTCAATCTTCAACTGACCACTGCGAATATTTCCGTGCAGATCCTCCTTCTCATTACTTTCTGGGTTCTAACCTGGATGATGACCCATATCGGTAAAAGTAATATGATCATGCAATTAAAGTATGATGTCATAATGCACAAGGGGGCAGAGCTAAGAGTGTTCAGGATACCGTAACTGAGGCATTTCCTGGTGCTGGAGGGTTTGACTCCGCAGCCTTCCCGCTCAGCCTGCCAACCTGCCCACCTGCGACACGAGCCGTGGCACCGTGTGAGGAGCAGGCGTGATGGGGAACACCTGGGTTTGCTGCCCCTTGGGCCCTAGCTGAGCGGTGATGATGGGTTTACACTGTAACGCCTGGTTCTAAGGGGCTTTTCTCAGCGTGTGAATTAAATCAACCAGGTTCAAAACAAAACTGGAGAAAGAAATTCCATCCCGGGCCCCAAGCCGGTCACCAGCCAGGAGAGACCCAGTGACCTTCTAATGCCCCTGTCAAGGTTCCTCCCCCACTCTGAACTCTAGGGTACAGATGTGGGGACCTGCATGAAAAACCTCCTAAGCTTATCTTTACCAGCTTAGGTCAAAACTTCCCCAAGGTACAAAATATTCCACCCGTTGTCCTTGGATTGGCCGCTACCACCACCAAACTAATACTGGTTACTGGGGAAGAGCTGTTTGGACGTGTCTTTCCCCCCAAAATACTTCCCAAAACCTTGCACCCCACTTCCTGGACAAGGTTTGGTAAAAAGCCTCACCAATTTGCCTAGGTGATTACAGACCCAGACCCTTGGATCTTAAGAACAATGAACAATCCTCCCAACACTTGCATCCCCCCTTTCCTGGGAAATGTTGGATAAAAAGCCTCACCAATTTGCATAGGTGGCCACAGACCCAAACCCTTGGATCTGAGAACAATGAAAAAGCATTCAGTTTTTTACAAGAAGACTTTTAATAAAAAAATAGAAGTAAATAGAAATAAAGAAATCCCCCCTGTAAAATCAGGATGGTAGATATCTTACAGGGTAATTAGATTCAAAAACAGAGAGAACCCCTCCAGGCAAAACCTTAAGTTACAAAAAAGATACACAGACAGAAATAGTTATTCTATTCAGCACAATTCTTTTCTCAGCCATTTAAAGAAATCATAATCTAACACATGCCTAGCTAGATTACTTACTAAAAGTTCTAAGACTCCATTCCTGGTCTATCCCCAGCAGAAAACAGAATATAGACAGACACACAGACCCTTTGTTTCTCTCCCTCCTCCCAGCTTTTGAAAGTATCTTGTCTCCTCATTGGTCATTTTGGTCAGGTGCCAGCGAGGTTACCTTTAGCTTCTTAACCCTTTACAGGTGAGAGGAGCTTTCCCCTGGCCAGGAGGGATTTCAAAGGGGTTTACCCTTCCCTTTATATTTATGACACGCCCCCCAAATCTCAGCTAGGGTGAAACACTGGCTGGGATTTCTTCCTGGAGCTCTAGGAAAAACAAACAGAGTTAATAAGACACATGCAGCTCTAAATATACTACCAAGTACATAAAGACTAACAATATTTTCCACATCTCAAGGACGATTTTAACCAGTTGATTCTGGGAAACTTTCACGGGAGAGTGCATCAGCCACTTTGTTAGAAGCTCCTGAGATGTGTTGGATGTCGAAATCAAAATCTTGGAGAGCTAAACTCCACCGAAGAAGTTTTTTGTTAGTTTCCTTGACGGTGTGAAGCCACTTCAGTGCAGCATGGTCGGTTTGCAGGTGGAAACGTCGTCCCCAAACATATGGGCGTAGCTTTTCCAGAGCGTAGACAATGGCGTAACATTCTTTTTCAGTGACTGACCAGTTGCTTTCCCTCTCAGACAGTTTTTTGCTGAGAAACACTACAGGGTGGAATTCTTGATCAGGTCCTTTCTGCATTAAAACTGCTCCCACACCACGCTCGGACGCATCTGTGGTTACTAGGAACAGTTTGTCAAAGTTTGGGGCCCTTAGTACAGGGTCAGACATGAGTGTCGCTTTAAGATTGTTAAAGGCCTTCTGACACTTTTCGGTCCACTGAACAGCATTTGGCTGTTTCTTTTTGGTTAGGTCTGTCAGTGGGGCAGCGATTTGGCTGTAGTGCGGTACAAATCGTCTGTAATAACCAGCCAAGCCTAAGAAGGATTGAACCTGTTTCTTTGACTTTGGGACAGGCCACTTTTGGATAGCATCCACTTTGGCCTGTAGGGGGCTGATAGTTCCTTGACCCACCTGGTGTCCAAGGTAAGTCACTCTGTTTAGGCCTATTTGACACTTCTTAGCCTTAACAGTTAGTCCTGCCTCCCTTATGCGCTCAAGGACTTTTTGTAGATGTTCCAGGTGGTCTGCCCAGGAATCCGAAAATATGGCCACATCGTCAAGGTAGGCGACTGCATATTCTCCTAATCCCGCTAGGAGACCATCTACAAGTCTTTGGAAAGTGGCGGGTGCATTTCGCAGCCCGAAAGGGAGTACATTAAATTCATACAGCCCGAGATGTGTGATGAAGGCTGACCTTTCCTTGGCAGATTCATCTAGCAGTACCTGCCAGTACCCCTTGGTTAAGTTCAAGGTAGAGATGAAATGGGCCCGTCCCAGTTTCTCTAATAGTTCATCTGTGCGTGGCATTGGATAGTTGTCTGGGCGAGTTACAGCATTTAGCTTACGGTAGTCCACGCAAAAATGTATTTCCCCATCTGGTTTGGGAACTAGAACCACTGGAGATGCCCATGCACTGCCAAAGGGGCGGATTACACCCATCTGTAACATATCCTGGATCTCCCGTTCTTTAGCAGTTTTAGCTTGAGGAGACACCCGGTAAGGTTGGACCCTAATTGGGTGAGCATTACGTGTGTCAATGGAGTGGTATGCCCGTTCAGTCAGTCCTGGGGTGGCTGAGAACGTTGGCGCGTAGCTAGTGCACAGCTCCTGGATCTGCTGTCGCTGCATACGCCCAAGGGTCATGGAGAGGTTCACCTCTTCCACACCACCACCACATTTCCCTTCGTAGTAGACACCTTCGGGCCACTCAGCGTCGTCTCCTCCGTGGGCTGTAAACTGACAAACCTTTAATTCTCTGGAATAAAAGGGCTTTAGAGAATTAATATGGTACACCTTAGGCTTTCGGTTGGAGGTGGGGAATGCTATGAGATAATTAACAGCTCCCAGGCGCTCCTGGACCGTGAATGGCCCTTCCCACGATGCTTCCATTTTATGGGCCTGGAGCGCCTTTAAGACCGTGACCTGGTCTCCTACTTTGAAGGAACGCTCTCTGGCATGTTTATCATACCAGGCTTTTTGCTCTTTTTGAGCATCCTGTAAGTTTTCTCTAGCAAGGGCTAAAGAGGTTCGGAGGGTGTTTTGTAGGTTGGTTACAAAGTCCAGAATGTTAGTTCCTGGAGAAGGTGTAAATCCCTCCCATTGCTGCTTCACCAACTGCAATGGCCCCTTAACCTCACGGCCATATACAAGTTCAAATGGGGAAAACCCTAAACTGGGATGTGGTACAGCTCTGTAGGCAAAGAGCAACTGCTGCAATACTAGGTGCCAATCATTGGAGTGCTCATTTACGAATTTACGTATCATGGCCCCCAAAGTTCCATTAAACTTCTCCACCATGCCATTTGTTTGATGGTGGTAAGGAGTGGCAACCAAGTGATTTACCCCATGAGCTTCCCAAAGGTTTTTCATAGTTCCTGCCAGGAAATTAGTCCCTGCATCTGTGAGGATGTCGGAGGGCCAACCTACCCTGGCAAAAATGTCTGCTAGTGCCTGGCACATACTTTTAGCCCTGGTGTTGCTTAGAGCTACTGCTTCCGGCCATCGGGTGGCAAAATCCATGAAAGTCAGTATGTACTGCTTTCCTCTGGCTGTCTTTTTCGGAAAAGGACCCAGAATATCCACAGCTACTCGCTGAAATGGAACTTCAGTGATGGGGAGTGGCTGGAGAGGGGCTTTGACCTGGTCTTGGGGTTTTCCCACTCTTTGGCACACCTCACAAGACTGGACATAGGTAGAAACATCCTTGCCCATTCCCTCCCAGTGGAATGACCCCCCCAAACAGTCTTTGGTCCTGTTCACCCCAGCATGGCCACTAGGGTGATCGTGGGCTAAGCACAAGAGCTTGGCTCGGTATTTAGTTGGAACTACCAACTGTCTCTGAGGATGCCAGTCTTCCTGGTGTCCACCAGAAAGTTTCCTTGTATAAAAGTCCTCTTTCTACAACAAACCTGGATCGATTAGAAGAGCTGAGAGGCGGTGGGTTGCTCCGTGCCGCCGTCCAAGCTCTCTGGAGGCTTTCATCTGCTTCCTGTTTGGTCTGGAACTGTTCCCTTGATGCTGGAGACATCAGTCCCTCATTGGATTGTGGACCTAGGCTTGGTCCCTCTGGAAGCGATATAGGGGATGGAGCTGTTTCTGTTGACTGTGAACCGCTCTCCACTGGTGCACTATGTTGGGATTCAGGCTCCGACTGAGCCTCTTGTGTCGGGTTATCGGCTGCTGCCAGTTCAGGGTCGGTGGGGCCCTCTGGTGTTGAGGTTGCAAGTACTGGATTCAGTGCTGACACTGGGTCTGGTGTTGGTTGTTCGGCTGGTTCCGGTTCTGGGACTGGTTCCGTCTGGGTCTCTGGGACTGGATCCACTACTGCTGTTGCAGACATTGGCCTGGGGTCCGGGTCCATCACCTCTGACCGGGTCCTGATAGAAGTTTCCGGAACAGAGCTAGGCCTCACGGCTTGTTTAGCCTGGCTGCGGGTGACCGTTCCCACCCTCTTGGCCTGCTTCACATGATTGGCCAAGTCTTCCCCCAACAGCATGGGGATGGGATAATCATCATAGACTGCAAAAGTCCACATTCCTGACCAGCCCTTGTACTGGACAGGCAACTTGGCTGTAGGCAAATTGAAAGAGTTGGACTTGAAGGGTTGAATCGTCACTTGGATCTCTGAGTTGATTAAATTGGGGTCCACTAAGGAAGCATGGATAGCTGACACTTGTGCTCCGGTGTCCCTCCACGCGGTGACCTTCTTCCCGCCCACACTCACAGTTTCCCTCCGCTCCAGGGGTATCTGGGAGTATCTGGGCCTGTGGACTTCTGGTGTGATTCCGGTGCAATGAACTGTAATCTGTTGGGGTTCTTGGGGCAGTTGGCCTTTACATGCCCCAGCTCGTTACATTTAAAACATCGTCCAGCTGTCGGGTCACTGGGGCGAGGAGGGTTGCTGGAGAACGGGGTGGTGGGATGATAAGGGGTCTGGAGGGTTCTTTGGGAGGTAGGTGGGGCTTTGGGCGGCCCCCGGTAATAGGGTGTGGTCTGGGGTGGTCCCTTCTGGTCTCCACTCCAACTGCGGCCAGTTTTCTTCTTCTCTGCCACCTCCACCCATCTGGCTCCAATCTCTCCTGCCTCGATTACAGTTTTGGGCTTCCCATCTAGGATGTATCTTTCTATTTCCTCAGGAACACCCTCTAAGAATTGTTCCATTTGCATTAGGAAGGGCAAATTTACTGGAGATTCAACACTTGCTCCTGATATCCAGGCATCCCAATGTTTCACAATGTGGTAGGCATGTCGGGTAAATGACATGTCTGGTTTCCACCTTAGGGCTCTGAACCTCCGACGAGACTGCTCGGGTGTTATCCCCATTCTGACTCTCGCCTTGGATTTAAACAGTTCATACTTGTTCATGTGTTCTTTAGGCATTTCAGCTGCCACCTCAGCTAAGGGTCCACTGAGCTGCGGCCTCAGCTCTTCCATGTATGGGTCAGTAGAGATGTTGTACCCAAGGCAGGCCCTTTTGAAGTTTTCTAAGAAGGCCTCAGTATCATCACCTGCCTTGTAGGTGGGGAACTTTCTGGGATGGGAAGTGGTACCTGGAGAAGGATTGCTAGGGGTTGTTGGTATATTCTGCTGGGCCTTTATCCTCTCCACCTCCTCCACATGCTTCCTCTCTTTTTCCTTCTCCTCCAGTTCTTTGTCCCTTGCTTCCATGGCTCTCCTGTGAGCAGCCGCTTGGTGTTGTTCTGCTTCTCTCGCTGCCTCCCTTTCTTGTTCCTTCTTCAGCCGCATGAGTTCTATCTGTCTTTCATGTTCCCTTTGTCTTTCCTCAGCCTGAAATTTGGCTAATTCGAGCTGTAGTCGAGCCGCGGATTTTGTCATTCTAACCTCTCTGTTTTTAACTAACTTTACACCCGAGGTTTAGAAATAAACAAACAAAACTTGGCTGTAAAATTTTGCTGTGCTGGAATAGAATACCTATTCTCTGATAGTGATTGTCAGCCTACAGAAAAAGACAATTCCCTTGTCTCTGCTCTGGGCCCAAATTAAAGCAAAAAACCTCCAACAACTTGGAAACCTGCTTACCCAGCCCAAAGAAAAAGCAAATGGGTAGAACACACACCCCCTATTTACTTTTAGGAAGAAAAGAAAAAAAAAACCTCTGGATTGGAAGACTGTGAATTTCCCTGCAGGAGTTAAGTACCCTGCCTCCAGGCAAAGAAAACCTGCAATTCACAAAGATAATCCCCTTTTGTCTCTGCTTGGCCACAAAGCAGAGAAAAAACAAGCTGCTTTCAGTTTCAGCTGCTTTCTGGACTTCCTTTCCAAAGAGAAAAAAAAAATTTCCTTTTTAAAATCTGTATTTCTAGTTCAAAAAAATCTCAACTGGATCTCAAAATGATTTCAGGTTAATCCCACCACTATGCCACCATGTCAAGGTTCCTCCCCCACTCTGAACTCTAGGGTACAGATGTGGGGACCTGCATGAAAAACCTCCTAAGCTTATCTTTACCAGCTTAGGTCAAAACTTCCCCAAGGTACAAAATATTCCACCCGTTGTCCTTGGACTGGCCACTACCACCACCAAACTAATACTGGTTACTGGGGAAGAGCTGTTTGGACGCGTCCTTCCCCCCAAAATACTTCCAAAACCTTGCACCCCACTTCCTGGACAAGGTTTGGTAAAAAGCCTCACCAATTTGCCTAGGTGACTACAGACCCAGACCCTTGGATCTTAAGAACAATGAACAATCCTCCCAACACTTGCACCCCCCCCTTTCCTGGGAAATGTTGGATAAAAAACCTCACCAATTTGCATAGGTGACCACAGACCCAGACCCTTGGATCTGAGAACAATGTAAAAGCATTCAGTTTTCTTACAAGAAGACTTTTACTAAAAATAGAAGTAAATAGAAATAAAGAAATCCCCCCTGTAAAATCAGGATGGTAGATATCTTACAGGGTAATTAGATTCAAAAACAGAGAGAACCCCTCTAGGCAAAACCTTAAGTTACAAAAAAAGATACACAGACAGAAATAGTTATTCTATTCAGCACAATTCTTTTCTCAGCCATTTAAAGAAATCATAATCTAACACATACCTAGCTAGATTACTTACTAAAAGTTCTAAGACTCCATTCCTGGTCTATCCCCGGTAAAGACCAGCATATAGACAGACACACAGACCCTTTGTTTCTCTCCCTCCTCCCAGCTTTTGAAAGTATCTTGTCTCCTCATTGGTCATTTTGGTCAGGTGCCAGCGAGGTTACCTTTAGCTTCTTAACCCTTTACAGGTGAGAGGAGCTTTCCCCTGGCCAGGAAGGATTTCAAAGGGGTTTACCCTCCCCTTTATATTTATGACAGGAGTCACCAGAGCAGAATCGCTTGTTTCCAAAACAGCCAGGCTTTGTGGGGACGAACGGGTTCATTTCACTCTCCCGACAGACGGGAAGGGCAGGCGCTGACCGCGCTCCTAGCAAACAGACAGAAGGGAGGTGCGGGAAAGACAGGATGGAAATGGGGGTGAAATACGGCTTCTGGGGATGGTCTCGGGTGCTGGCCGTGAGTTAGTGACAAGTGGGTGCGTTGGCTGCAAGGCGACCCTGGTCCCTGCTGCTCGGACCCTGGGTGGTTACAATCTGGCCAGGGCCGCTCCCGGGTTGGGTCCGTTCTCCTTAGGCAGGACAAGTGGGGTGGGTGCCACACACCTGACTGCAGCATCCGATGGAAAGCCAGGAGAGTGAGCTAGGAGAGGACGAAAGACACAGCGGGGTGGCGAACAACCCAACCAGGGAAGGGAAAAGGATCTTGTCACGGAGTGTACAGAGTGTGGGGGAGTCCGGGGCCTGCACCCCTCTTCCTGGGATTCACTATGACTCTCAGCCAGCCAGTAAAATGGAAGGTTTATTGGACAATAGGAACCCAGTCTAAACCAGAGCTTGTGGGTACACCCAGGACCCCCTCAGTCCAGTCCTTCTGGGGGAGCAGGGAGCTCAGACCCAGCCCTGGGGATCCCTGTGTTCCTCCACCCAGCCCAAACCTGAAACTCCCCCCCCCCAGCAGGCTCTCTCCTCCAGCCTCTGTTCACATTCCTGGGCAGAGGTGTTACCTCCCCCTCCCCCTCCCGGCTCAGGTGACAGGCTCTCAGGTCTCCCATCCCCAGGGCACATTCCCAGGTCAACACTCCCCCGACCCTGCTGCGTCACATCGTCACATCTCTCCCCCCTTCCAGACTGAACTGAGCGGGGTCACTCTGACCAGTGACCTGGGGAAGTTCAGGGCCCCCTCTCCGGGACAATGCATCCGCTATCATGTTGGCACTTCCCTTCACGTGGACCACGTCCATGTCGTAATCCTGCAGGAGCAGGCTCCATCTCAGGAGCTTGGTGTTGGCTCCTTTCATCTGGTGCAGCCAGGTCAGGGGAGAGTGGTCGATGTAGACGGTGTAGAAGTGTCGCCCGAAGAGATAGGGCTCTAGTTTCTTGAGGGCCCACACCATGGCCAGGCACTCCTTCTCGATGGCCGCATAGTGTTGCTCCCGGGGTAGCAACTTCTTGCTCAGATACACGATGGGGTGTCTCTCCCCCTTTTCATCCTCCTGCATTAACACCGCCCCCAGTCCCATGTCTGAGGCGTCGGTGAACACCATAAAGGGCTTGTCACAGTCTGGGTTTGCCAGAACTGGGCCACTGACCAGAGCCTCCTTCAGTGCCCAGAAAGCCTCGGGGCACTGCTCAGTCCAGACCACCTTGTCTGGCTTCCCCTTCTTGCATAGCTCAGTGATGGGGGTGGCTATGGCGCTAAAGTGGGGCACAAATCTTTGGTAGTATCCTGCCATCCCAATAAAGGCTTGGACCTGCTTTTTGGTGTGGGGAGCGGGCCAGTCTCTGATCACCTCCACCTTGGCTGGTTCCGGCTTTAGGCGGCCGCTCCCCACCCGATAGCCCAGGTAAGATACTTCAGCCATCCCCACGTTGCACTTCTCCGATTTTACAGTCAGCCCAGCCCCCTGGAGTCGGTCCAGCACTTGTCTAACCTGGGACACGTGGTCCTCCCAGGTCTGGCTAAAGACACAGAGGTCATCAATATACGCCACGGCAAAACTCTCCATCCCCCTCAGAAGCTGGTCCACTAGGCGCTGGAAGGTGGCCGGCGCTCCCTTGAGGCCGAAAGGCAGGGTCAGGAACTCATAGAGCCCCAGAGGGGTGATAAAGGCCGATTTCAGTCAGGCATCTGCATCCAGCGGCACTTGCCAGTAGCCCTTTGTAAGGTCCATGGTGGTGAGGTACCGAGCTCCTCCCAGATTGTCTAGGAGCTCGTCCGGCCTGGGCATGGGGTAGGCATCAGATACAGTGATGGCATTGAGCTTCCGATAGTCCACACAGAACCGGACCGACCCGTCCTTTTTGGGAACCAGCACCACCGGCGAGGCCCAAGGGCTGGCAGATGGCTGGATCAACCCCAAAGCCAGCATGTCCCGGACCTCTCTTTCCAGGTCCTGAGCAGTTTTCCCTGTGACTCGGAAGGGGTAGCATCTTATCGGTGGGTGCGACCGTGTCTGCACCCGGTGGACAGTCAGATTAGTGCATCCAGGCTGGTTGGAAAACAGCTGTCGGTACGGATGCAGCACCCCCCAGACCTCAGCTTGCTGGGCAGGGGTTAGCTGATCCGAGAGGGGAATTGTTTCCAGTGGGGAACCAGCTCTGGTCCCAGGGAATAGATCTACTAAAGGGTCATCTCCCTGCTCTTCCCACTGTCCACACACGGCCAACACCACATTCCCCCTGGCATAATATGGCTTCATCTTATTCACATGGTACACCCGGCGGTGGTGCGCCCGGTTTGACAGCTCAGCCACATAGTTTACCTCATTGAGCTGCTTGATGACCTTGAAAGGGCCCTCCCAGGTGGCCTGTAGTTTGTTCTTTCTCACGGGGATGAGAACCATCACCTGATCCCCGGTGGCGTAGGCACGGGCCCGTGCCGTGCGGTCATACCAGACCTTCTGCTTCTTCTGGGCTCTGGCCAGATTCTCCCTGGCCAGGCCCATGAGTTCAGCCAGTCTCTCTCGGAAGATCAGGACATACTCCACCACTGACTCACCGTCGGGAGTGGCCTTCCCCTCCCACTCGTCTCTCATCAGGTCCAGGGGGCCCCTTACCCTCCTTCCATATAACAGTTCGAAAGGTGAAAATCCGGTAGACTCCTGGGGCACCTCCCTGTACGCGAACAGCAGGAGAGGTAAGTACTTGTCCCAATCCTGCGGGTGCTGGTTCATAAAGGTTTTCAGCATCATCTTTAGCGTCCCGTTAAACCTCTCCACCAGCCCATTGGACTGGGGGTGATAAGCTGAGGCCCAGTCGTGCTGGACCCCACATTTCTCCCACAAGCACCGTAGCAGGGCCGACATGAAGTTGGACCCTTGGTCTGTCAAGACTTCCTTGGGGAACCCCACTCGGCTGAAAATGGTCAGGAGCGCATCGGCCACAGTGTCTGCTTCAATGGAAGCTAAGGGCACTGCCTCGGGGTAGCGGGTGGCAAAATCTACCACCACCAGAATATATTTCTTCCCCAACCGGGTTGTCTTGCTGAGAGACCCCATGATGTCCATGGCCACCTTCTGGAAAGGCTTCTCTATGATGGGCAAAGGTCTCAAAGCCGCTTTCCCCTTGTCCCGGGCCTTCCCCACCCTCTGACAGGGGTCACAGGATCGGCAATACTGCCGGACCGTGGTAAAGACCCCGGGCCAGTAAAAGTTCTGTAGCAACCTCTGCCGGGTGCGCCGGATTCCCTGGTGCCCTGCGAGGGGGATGTCATGGGCCAGGTACAGGAGCTTGCGGCGATACTTCTGGGGGACCACCAGCTGCCTCCTGATCCCACAGGACTCTACTTCCCTTGTGGGAGCCCATTCTCGGTACAGGAACCCCTTCTCCCACAGGAACCTCTCCTGGCAGCCTCTCCTCATGGTTCGTCCCACACTGAGGTCGGTCAGGTTCCTGAGCTTCCACAAGGAGGGATCTTTCCTCAACTCGGCCTGGAACTCAGCGGCTGGGGAAGGGATGGGGCCCGGTTCCCCCTCAGTGGCCAGGTCTGAGGCCTGAGCCTCTCTGAGCCGTGCCCCTCGGCGCTCCCTCCCCACCAGGGAAGGGTCCTGCGCCTCCGGTGTGGTACCCTCCCCAAGGTCAGGGTGCAGTGCCCCTCGCCGGCTCTGGCTACGGGTCACAACCAGGGCAGTCTGGGGCTTGCTTGGCCAGTCCTCTAGGTCTCCCCCCATCAAAACTTCAGTGGGCAAATGGTGGTGTACCCCCACATCCTTGGGGCCCTCCTTGGCCCCCCATTTCAGGTGTACCCTTGCCACGGGCACCTTAAATGGGGTCCCGCCCACCCCTGTCAGGGTCAGGTAGGTGTTGGGCACCACCCGATCTGGGGCCACCACCTCGGGTCGGGCCAGCGTCACCTCCACGCCCGTATCCCAGTATCCATTGACCTTCCTCCCATCCACCTCCAGGGGAACAAGGCACTCTCTCCGGAGGGACAACCCCGCGCCCCCCCTGTAAACCGAGCACCCTGAGTCCAGAGCCTCCAGCCCTCTGGCGGAGCTGGCCTGGGGTACTCTTCCCTCCGGAGCAGGTGGTAAACTGGTAGCCCCCCTTGCCTGGGTTGTCTGCCCCTCATCCAGCTGAATCCCTACCCAGTTAACCCTGGGTAGGTTGGGTCTGCTCAGTTTGTCCCTGAGCCCAGGGCACTGGGACCGTACGTGGCCTCTCTGGCCACAGTGATAGCAGCTCAGGTCACGTTGGTCCCCTCGAGCGGGTCGGAGGGGCCCGACGCCAGGCATTCCCCTTTGGAATGGGGGTTCTCCCTGTTTCCCCACTGGGAGGCCCCATGGTGACTCTCTCTCTGCATCGGGGGGGGCCTGTCCTTTTGGGACTCCTCCCGGTTACCCCCTGACCGACTGTTCACAAACTCGTCAGCCAGCTGCCCTGCGTGCTGGGGGTTCTCGAGGTTTTTGTCCACCAACCACAGCTTCAGGTCGGAAGGGCACTGTTCATACAGTTGCTCCAGCACGATTAGGTCAAGCAGGTCCTCTTTAGCTTGGGCCCCAGCTGTCCACTTGCGGGCATATCCCTGCATCCGGTTGACCAGTTGTAGGTAGGTGACCTCAGGCGTTTTACGCTGACTCCGGAACCTTCTCCGGTACCTCTCGGGGGTCAGCCCAAACTCAAGGAGCAGGGCCTGTTTGAACAGTTCATAGTCCCCTGCCTCCGCCCCGTCATTCGGCTGTACACCTCCATGGCTTTGGGGTCCAATAAGGGGGTGAGAATCTGGAGCCTGTCTGCAGAGTCAACCCTGTGCATCTCGCAGGCATTCTCAAAGGCCGTCAGGAAGCTATCTATGTCCTCCCCCTCCTTCCGCTGGGCCAGGAAGCACTTATCAAAGTTCCTTGCAGTCTTGGGTTCCCCCACACTCACCACAGCCGGGGCCCCACTGCTCCTCAGCCTGGCCAGCTCCAGTTCATGCTGTCTTTGTTTGTCCTTCTCCTGACGTTCCCTCTCCTTCTCCTCCTGCTCATGTTGACCTTGTTTCTCCTCATGTTGACATTGTTTCTCCTCATGTTGACGTTGTTTCTCCTCATGTTGACGTTGTTTTTCACGGTCCTCCAGCTCCCTCATTTTCATCTCCATCTCCCATTCCAGCCGCCTCAGCTCCAGGGAAGGGGAGCTCCGCTGGGAGGATCCCCTGCTGGCTGCCGGGGTCAGGGTGCCTTCGGTCTTCACTGGGCTTCCCCCAACCCCTCCCCAAGGCATAGGTAGGAAGGGTCTCTGGGATGTCCTCGGCAGCAGTCTGATCCCTCCCAGCCCGGTCAGGCCCCAGGGCCCACGCTACGTCCACCGGGCGGCTTCCCTCAGGGGCAGGGATCGGGTCATCCAAGCGATCCCTCTCCTCCAACTGGGCAATCAGCTGTTCCTTGGTGGACCTCCCAGTGCGCAGCCCCCTCTGCCTGCACAGCTCCACCAGGTCACTCTTAAGGCCCCTTGCTGGCCACTCGCAGGCCGGGCAGCTTTCCACGGTTTCCAGGAAAAACCCCTCGTGTGCCAGTCCTTCTTGAGGTCACCACCTCTTTACCAGGGTCGAGCTGCAGACTCCTCCATCCCTGGGACCGCTCGCTGCAATCCCCCGGGGGACCCTGTTACTGCAAAAGTCCTTCTCTGGTCACACACTCCCAGGGGTTAACCGCCCCCTGAAACCGTCTCTCTCAATCTTCAGCACACCTGGTCCCCGTCAATCCCCCTTCGTTTTACTGCTCCCCAGTCACTTACTGCAGGAAGCGCCGTTCACGGGGTGCAGTAGATCCCACCTCTGCCACCAGTTGTCACGGAGTGTGGGGGAGTCCAGGCCCTGCACCCCTCTTCCTGGGATTCACTGAGACTCTCAGCCAGACAGTAAAATGGAAGGTTTATTGGACAACAGGAACACAGTCTAAAACAGAGCTTGTGGGTACAACCAGGACCCCTCAGTCAAGTCCTTCTGGGGGAGCAGGGAGCTTAGACCCCAGCCCTGGGGTTCCCTGTGTTCCTCCACCCAGCACCAAACTGAAAACTAAACCCCCCCAAGCAGGCTCCCTGCTGCAGCCTCCGTCCACATTCCTGGGCAGAGGTGTCACCTCCCCCACCCCTCCTGGCTCAGGTGACAGGCTCTCAGGTCTCCCATCCCCAGGGCACATTCCCAGGTCAACACTCCCCTCTCCCTGCTGCCTCACATCCTCACACTCCCTGAGAGGGGCACCGTCTGCCCCCTCCCCCCTCACTTCCCCAAACAATCCTGGCCCGCGGCTCTGACCTTTGTGGGGAGCCTGTCTGCCCCCAAAGTCCTGCCTCCATCCTGACCCCTCTCCCCTCTACCCACTCTCCCAACCTACTTCGCACAAACTCCCGGCTCCCCCCAGCTGGCTCCCCGCAAGCACCTGCTGTGGGGGGGTCCAGAAACGCCGGAGGCTAAATCACTCTGGGCCCTGTTGTGTCATGGAGACGCAATAAAGGGCCCGAGGTGCGAACACGCCCCAGCCCCTGCCCCACACTGAACAGGGTTAAACACGGGCTTGGGCGGGGTCCAGAGCCCGCAGCCTGCTCAGCTCCATGGCAAACCCCCAGTGACCCCTGGGACCGGCTGTGACAGACCCAGCAGAGCAGGAACCAGGGAGCCGTGGCAGGCGCCGTGTGAAACGAGGGGTTCCGGCCCCGGCCCCATTTGCTGGAGCGAGTCTCTAGCCGGAAAATCCCCCGGGTTTGGGCGTCTCCCCACTGGCCCCAGAGACGCTAGCGACTGTCCTGGGGGGCAGAGGAGCCAGTGGAGCTGGGCTGGATCTGGTGTCGCCGCGGCTGCTATGAAAGTCCAACCCCATTTCCTCCCAGGTTGGGGGTTCAGCCAGAGGAGGGGCGATGGCGTCGCGGTCCCTCTCTCCAGCCGCTCTGCTCAGGACGTCTCCACGGAGCAGGGTCCGGACAGCGCGGGGGGCCCAGGAGACGGGGGGTGGCAGCCAGGAGGGTGAAGCAAGTCTCTTTCTTTAAGGCCCCAAAGGGTGGTGGGTGGCACAGCCCGTCCCCGCAGTATTTTATCCACCAATGAGTCCTCGTTTCTGACATCCCAATTTTGGGTCATGGATTTCTGCTCCCCCCCTTCTCCCGTGTCCCAGGTGGGCCCCAGCCCAACCCATGGGGTCTGTCCGGTGGCCTCTTGGGTTGGACAAATCCCGTCTTTCTTCCTCGCCAACTTTCCCCCCAACGTTCATTCGTCCAGGTTCTCGTGAGGCTGCCTGAACTTCTCACTCGCCTTCGTCGGCTGAACCCACCACGGGGGGGACATTGGGAGGCTCCGGTATCACAGCCCCCTCTGAGGTGGGGAGATTTGGGGGGCAACTCTGAGGGTTTGTACAAGAGAAATACAGGGTGGGAGAGGTCTAGGGAGAAAGAGGGGAGAGAAAAGTGGCTGGGGGACCCCGCTGAAGAGAGAGGAGGGGGATGGAGAGCGGGGGGGGGGCAATAAGTGCCATTATTCTAGTGCCATGCAAGACGCAGGCTCCCCGCTGTCCACTGACAGCCCTGGGCAGAGACTGTCCCGTTTGACGCTGTCCAGGGGCTGCTCCGCGGGGAGCCCAATGAGCCCAGCACAGGGGCAGTTCCTCTAACTGGTGCTGCAGGGGCTGGTGCTCGCGGGGTTCGGGGTTCAATCCTGGGGTGTTGCTGTCAGGTCAGGAGCTGTTGGGGGGGGGATTCACCGAGGCAGGAGTGTTTGGGAGCAGGAGGTTTTGTGCCGGCGTTTCAGCCCCCCAAGGGGGATCAGCTCGTCCCCCGGGGAGATTTTCTTCTCTGCATGGCTGGATCCAGGCTTCTGGGGGTGCAGAGAGATGGCAGGTTAGAGGGGCCCGTGTCACACTAGACCCAGCCCCTGGGGGCAGCAAGGGGCACAGAAGTGGGGGTCACCTCACCTAGGACACCACCCTCGGGCGGCTGTAGTGGGCCTCAGCCAGTATCAGCCCCACGATGAGCAGGACCATGGCGCTCAGCGCCAGGTGGGCGATGTCGGCGTGGGTGAAATCCGGGCATCCCAGGGGGGCTGCTGCGGGGGGAAGGGGAGAGTCACTCCGCGGCTCAGACGGGGAGATCAGCAGCTGGGGGCCAAAGAGAGTGGGTGAACTTCCCTTCTGAGCCACCCGGCATCCCAGGGCCTGGCCAGGGGACTGTGACAGTCAGAGACGCAGGGCCCCAGGCCCCCCAGGACAGGGAACCACCCCAGCTCCCTGTCCCCGTAGGACCCCTCAGTCCACCCCCACAGGTGCCTCTGCCCCGGCCTGTCTGCTGTGCAGTGAGCCCATCCCCGGGGTATCTCAGCTGCTGCCAGTCACAGCCAGGCAGTGCGCACTGGGGGAGGCTGGGACGTAACCCGCTGCTCCCCGCACCCCGTGGTGCCCAGGGAGCAGCCAGAGGCAGCAAAACATCTGTGGGGGATGGGTCGGGGGTCCCCTGGGAGCCCCATGGGGGAGGGCAAGCAAGAGCAGAGGAAATTCTGGATAATGGTCACCCCTATTGCCAGGGAGAGATCATGAGGCCCAGGGAGGGGGCTCATTGCCCCAGCACCTGTGCACCCAGCAGGACCCAGCCCCCACAGCCCCGTCCCTCCCCTGGGATCCCCCCACAGTTCCCAGGCAGTGACCTGCAGGGCAGCAGGCATCTGGGGAGCTGAGGGCCTGGCAATGGGTGAGGGGCAGTGGGTCTGTTTCTCCTTCCCCCCATGTCAATGATCCCCTCCCTGTGGAGTCTGGGCCTCACCCACCCAGCTTCACTCCCCCGTCATTCCCTGCAACCAGCCCCAGCCCCTGGGCACCACAAGGCTGTTTCCAGGGCTGGCTGGACGGTGATTCCCGCCCCGGCCCTGGTATCTGGCCCTGCTCTGCTCGGGCGGGTGGGAGCTGGCGCCGCTCCAGGCTGGATCAGGGCGGTTCCCTCTGTGGGAATAGAACCAGCATACACCAGGGCCTGGGGAGGGGAAGAAACAGCGACTCAGCGATCTGCCCCCAGCTGCTGACTCAGCATCGATCTTCACTGTCAGTCCCAGGGAGAGGAGGGATGGATTTTAGTTGGTGGAGAATGGGGACCCCCCGCCCCGTTCCCTCCCTGGGGGGGACACTCACTTCCTCCTGTTTGTCTCTAGCAGAGGCATGCCAGGAGGTGCCATTCACACCTGGAGTCACTGAGGAGTCAGTCTCGGTGCGGCTGTTCCTATTTGGGAGGAGGAACGTCCCTGTGTCTAGAGAGCTAAAGGTGAGCTCATCTGCCAAACGGGGCTGTATCAAACCGGATGGGACGGCTAATCCAACAGTCCAGACTTGCTCTGAGATCACCACGGGGGGGGCGGTTGGGAACCACACGGGATTCGTCATTTCAGGTGCAGTTTTCATGTAGACAAGGTTTTAGTCCATCTTTCTATCCCTCACCAAACACGCTCCCATCTGTCCACCTCCCTACTTTCCCACAGACTCATATTCCCACCGACCCGTGGCCGTCCGTCCCCATGGATCTGTCCATCACCCTCTATATAGAAGAAATGAACCCATCAGCACTGTCTGCAGGGACCATCCCCCTCCAAACAACCCGACTGGCCCCGTGGGCGTTGGAGCGAGGAGCCCTGTTCCCTGGGGGATGAATTGTTCCATTTCTCCGGCTCACCTTCTCCCTCCGGCTCCATCATGGCGGGATCCGGCTGCTGGGGCCCAGCTGGGTCGGTTCCCTCTGTGGGATGAAATCGAGCGTGGGCTGGGGCTGGGGAGGGACGGAACCAGCACCCAGGCCCGGGTGGGAAGAGGCTGAAACAGTGACTCAGCGACTGGGCCCCTCGCCCCACGACCAGGCGTTTGTTATGGGTTTAATTGTCCAGGCTGGTGGGAAGTGAATTCAGCGCTGGGGCCGGAGCCAGCTGGGCATCCTCTGGGCCCTGACTCCTCTGTGTGTCCCCAGAGCGGGGTCAGCTGGGGGAACATCCCCCTGGGAAAGGCCCCCTGTTCTGCAGCCTCCCTGGGGGCAGGGATCCCCCCTTCCTCTGCCCTGAATCTCCAGCAGTTTCTGCTCCCCCTGGCTGGGGAATCCCCCAGTGACTCCATCCCCGCTCCCCAGCCGGGCGTCCCCTCTGCTGGATCTAGGGCTCAGGGCAGAGCCTGGCTCTGAGCGCCCCATTGGGGCTAAGCCCCTCTGAGTATCCAGCTGGGTGTGGGGCTGGGAGCAGGGATGCTGAGCTGGGCCCCTCACCGGCTACTACCAGCTCCATGGTGTCGCTGGGCTCTGACCAGATGGACAGGTCGGATTTGATGCTATATCGGCAGCTGTAGCTCCCTGCATCTCTCTGGCTCATCTTGTGGATGGAAAATTGAGCCACATCCTCTGGGGGGTCTTTGCCCTGCCGTGCTTCTGGGTGTCCAGCTTTATATAGAAGGACCCTCGCTCCCCGACACCGACACTCACACCGGACGGTCACGGCTCCCCCCGGGGCGACCCCCCACTTGGGTGCAGGGAGATGTTGGGTTTGGGGTAGCTGGGCTCTGCAGGCAGGAGGAGACAGGCCGTGAGACACAGACCCCGGCACGGTCACTGTTCCCCGTCCCCACAGCCCGGCCCCAGTGACGAGGCCGAGACAGGGGGCTGCAGGGAGAGAGTCTCCTGGATGCTTTTTCCCCAAATCCAAGAGCGAGAGAGCTGGGCTAGCGACACAAGAGACACGGGGGCCCCCCACCCCTCAGCAGGGCAACGGCGCGGATCCATCTGCCAGGAGCCCATGGAGGGGTGGCTGGGGCAGGGCAAGGAGAGGCCGAGGCGACCTAGAGGCCAATTGCGTTTTATCTCCATCAGCTGGGGAAGGAGAAATCAGTGGGCACGTGCACTGGCTTTCTCTGACACTCACCGAGGAAGAGGACGGTGAGAGCAGATGGCATGACGGAGGCAGCGAGAGGCCCCTCAGCACTGCCACCAACGCCCCAGAGCCCAGCTCCATTGAGCCCCAAATAACAAACTCAGCTGGTGTCTCCAGCTACAGGAAGCCGACGATGTCTCGTCTCTTCCTGTGTCCATCGCATTTTGTCTCTAATCTGTAGGGGAACTCTAGTGTGGTCAAAGTAAGCAGAGGCGCCTGCAAAACCCAAGCCTGGGCCCATCGGCCTGGCCAAGTGTCATGCAGCTCCCAGCTTGTCTGTGTCTCTGTGGGGAGGGGGGACAGTTCTCCCTCCATGTTCCCTGCAGCCTTGGGGAAGGTGCACCAGGCTGGGAGCCAAGAGAGCACGGGGTCTGGTCTTCAATCTGCCACTGACCATGATTTCCATGCAGATTCCCCCACACCCGTCCTTTCTTACATTCTGGGTTCAAACATGGGTGGTGGCCTGTCCTAAATATCAAAGGAAGGGTACCCACCTTTCTGTACACAGTGCTCTAAAATCTCTCCTGGCCAGAGGCAAAACCCTTTCACCTGTAAAGGGTTAAGAAGCTCAGGTAACCTCGCTGACATCTGACCCAAAATGACCAATGAGGGGTGTCAGGGTTCCTTCCCCACTCTGAACTCTAGGGTACAGATGTGGGGACCTGCATGAAAACCTCCCAAGCTTACTTTGACCAGCTTAGGTTAAAACTTCTCCAAGGTACAAACTATTTTACTCTTTGCCCTTGGACTTCCACTGCCACCACCAAACGTTTATCTGGGTTTATTGGGAAAACGTAGTTTGGACACATCTTTCCCCCCAAAATCCTCCCAACCCTTGCACCCCACTTCCTGGGGAAGGTTTGGTAAAAATCCTCCCCAATTTGCATAGGTGACCACAGACCCAAACCCTTGGATCTTAGAACAATGAAAAAGCATTCAGTTTCTGAAAAGAAGGATTTTAATAGAAGTAAAAAGTAAAAAAGAATCACCTCTGTAAAATCAGGATGGTAAATACCTTACAGGGTAATTAGATTCAAAACATAGAGAATCGCTCTAGGCAAAACCTTAAGTTACAAAAAAGACACACAGACAGGAATATTCATTCTATTCAGCACAACTTAATTTCTCAGCCATTTAAAGAAATCAGAAGCTAACGCATACCTAGCTAGATTACTGACTAAGTTCTAAGACTCCATTCCTGTTCTGTCCCCGGCAAAAGCATCACCCAGACAGACATAGACCCTTTGTTTTTCTCCCTCCTCCCAGCTTTTGAAAGTATCTTGTCTCCTCATTGGTCATTTTGGTCAGGTGCCAGGGAGTTTATCCTAGCTTCTTAACCCTTTACAGGTGAAAGGATTTTTCCTCTGGCCAGGAGGGATTTTAAAGGTGTTTTCACTTTCCTTTATATTTATGACAAGGGGGCAAGATACTTTCAGACCTCGGGGGGAGGGGGAAGTCTTTTGTCTGTCTGTGTGATACCTTTGCCAGGAACAGATCAAGGATGCAAGCCCTCCACTCCTGTAAAGTTAGTAAGTAATCTAGCTAGAAAATGCATTAGGTTTTCTTTGTTTTGGCTTGTAAATTCTCTGTGCTGGAGGGAATGTGTATTCCTGTTTTTGTGTCTTTTTTGTAATTTAAGGTTTTGCCTAGAGGGATTCTCTGTGTTTTGAATCTGACTGCCTGTGAGATTATCTTCCATTCTAATCTTACAGAGTGTTTCTTTTATCTTTCTTTTGTTCTTCTAATAAAGTTCTGTTTTTTAAGAATCTGACTGGGTTTTTAGGGTCCTAAGAAATCCAAGCTGGTCTGTGCTCAACTTGTTTATTCTCAAGCCTCCCCAGGAAAGGGGGTGTGAGGGCTCGGGCAAATTGCTGGGGGAAGAGGAACTCCAAGTGGTCCTTTTCCCTGGTTCTTGGTTAAAGCGCTTGGTCGTGGCAGCATTCCTCGTCCAAGAAGAAAATAGAGATTTTGTGCCTTGGGGAAGCTTTTAACCTAAGCTGGTAGAAATAAGCTTGGGGGGTCTTTCATGCGGGTCCCCCCATCTGTACCCCAGAGTTCAGAGTGGGGAAGGAACCTTGACATGGCCCATGAAGATCAAATTAATACGTGATCACGAAATTAAAGGATGGCTCCGTAATGCATGTGCACAAGGGGGCAGAGTTAAGGGTGTTTGGGAAACTTTGTGGCATTCCCTGATGCTGGAGGGTTTGACTGCAGCCTTCCCGCTCAGTCTGCCAACCTGCCCACCTGCAACACAAGCCATGGCACCATGTTAAGAGCGGGCGCGATATGAAAGACCTGGGTTTGCTGCCCCTTGCACCTTAGCTGAGCGGTGATGACGGGTTTACATTGTAATGCCTGGTTCTAAGGGGCTTTTCTCAGCGTGTGAATTAAATAAACCAGGTTCAAAAGAAAATCAGAGAAAAAGAAATTCCATCCCAGGCCCCCAATGGGTCACCAACCAAGAGAGACCCAGGGACCTTCTAATGCCCCTGCAGAGACCCAGTCCCCCGAGCTGGAGGAGGCACTGTCAGTGGTTATGTGGCCAGGCCCCTAGAGAGGGACGTGACACAGGCTTTGTTTATACGCCATTGGCTAGTGGCAGCAGAAAGCTGGGGGTCAGGAAGGTTTGACTCAGTTCTGGGCTCTGGCAGCGGAGTGGGGACTAGTGGTTAGAGCCGAGGGGTGGAGCTGGGGCCAGGACTCCTGGTGTCACAATTGTGATGTCACTCCTCCGGGGCTTGCACACAGCATTGGACTGGGCCGGGGCTGCATTAAAGGTGCATCAGCTGCCCAGCCGAAGGCTCCCAATGAGCCTCCTTTAATCAGCTCCCTCGTCCCAGGGCCCTGGCCCGCCTCTTCACCAGCTCTCCGGGACCCTTCGCCCCCAGCCACCGGAGCAGGAGGGAGACAAGCAGCAGATTCATTGTGAAGCAGGGTCATTCCCCCCCACACCTGACCCCACCGCCTGACCCCCCCAATTTCCCAGCTTGCTGCCCCCCTTGGAAGAGGCAGGGAGAGAGGTGACTGTGGGGTTGGGGCCCTTATTGGGCAGGGAATTTGCAGCACAGGGGCTGTGAGGGGAGACTCAGGGGACTAAAAAGAAAATGGGGAACCCTGAGGCTGAGGGGGCTGGAGCTGTGGAGGGATGTGGAGGGGGGGTAGTGAGAGGAGAGGCTGCTGGGGGTAGAAGTAGCAGCCCAGGGAGTACTGGGGGGTGCTGCTCCCCCCTCGCTCCTCACATGCCCAACAATCCTACCCCCCGCCCCCCCAGCTCTGACCTTCTTGGGGGAGCCTGTCTGCTGATGTGCTTTGACTAACTCTGAGTCTCTTTTCCCTGCCAGCTTAGGACTTCAGTGCCTGGTCTGGTTTGAGCCAGACCCGCCAGGTGCCAGCGAGGTTATCTTAGCTTCTTAACCCTTTACAGGTAAAAGGACTTTGCTTCTGGCCAGGAGGGATTTTATAGCACTGTATGCAGAAAGGTGGTTACCCTTCCCTTTATATTTATGACTGTCTATAACACTGATAGAGAGATACGCACAGCTCTTTCCTCCCCCAGGTAGTAATCACTTACTCTGGGTCAATTAATACACAAAAGTGATTTTATTAAGTATAAAAAGTAGGATTTAAGTGGTTTCAAGTAATAACAGACAGAACAAAGTAAGTTACCAAGCAAAATAAAACAAAACACACAAGTCAAAGCCTAATATATTTAAGAAACTGAATACAGGTAAATCTCACCCTCAGAGATGTTCCAATAAGTTTCTTTCCCAGACTAGACTCCTTCCTAGTCTGGGCCCAATCCTTTCCCTGGTACAGTCCTTGTTAATTCCAGCAGATAGCTTAGGTGAAAAGCAGGGGATTCAACATGACTGAGACCCACTTTGTTCTGTTCCTTTAATAGCTTTGGCAGAAGGCAGGAATCTTTGTCTCCTTCAAAATGCAAAAGCATCCAGTTAAAGATGGATTTCAGTTCAGGTGACATGATCACATATCCTGTGAGACTTCATTACCCGCTTGCTGGCACACAGGTATACAGGAAGTCTTACAAGTAAACTGAGCCATTTACAACCAATTGTCCTGGTGAATGGGACACTTTGCATAATTACAATAGGACCTCGGAGTTATATTTCATATTCCTAGTTTCAGATACAAGAACGATACATTCCTATAAATAGGATGACCACACTCAGTAGATTATGAGCTTTGTAATGATACCTGACAAGAAAACTTTTGCATAAAGCATATTCCAGTTACATCAAATCCACACATATACAAATATTTTTATAAAGACATGGAGTTGAATGTCACACCGACCCCGTTTCTTCCCAGGTTGGGGGTTCAGCCAGGGGAGGGGCGATGGAGTCGAGGTCCCTCTCTCCGGCCTCTCTGCTCAGGACGTCTCTGCAGATCAGGGCCCAGACGGCCCGGGGGGAACAGGAGACGGGGGGCTGGCAGCCAGGAGGGTGAAGCGAGTCTCTTTCTTTAAGGCCCCCAAAGGGTGGTGGGCGGCACAGCCCGAACCCACAATATTTTATTCACCAATGAGGCCTCATTTCCGACACCCAATTTTGGGTCACGGATTTCTGCTCCCTGCTTTCTCCCGTGTCCCAGGTGGGCCCCAGCCTGGCCCGTGGGTTCTGTCTGGCAGCTGCTCGGGTTGGACTAATCCCGTCTTTGTGTCTCGCCAACTTTCCCCCCAACGTTCATTTGTCCAGGTTCTCGTGACGCTGCCGGAACTTCTCACTCACCTTCGTCGGCTGCAACATTAGGGGACATTTGGAGGCTCTGGTATCACACCGCCCCCTGGGGTGGGGAGATTTGGGGGGCAGAGGAGCATGAAGCTCTGGGGGCTTGTACAATAGAAATACAGGGAGGGGGAGGTCTAGGGAGAAAGGGGGGACAGAAAAGGGTCTGGGGGACCCCGCTGCAGAGGGAGGAGGGGGACAGACACTGGGGGTGCAGTAAGTGCCGTTATTCCAGCGCCAGGGCCAGATGCAGCCTCCCCACACACAGGGGGACGGGGGCTCTGTCTAGGGATGCTGCGGGGAATGGGATTTTGTGGGATATGGGGAGGGGCCCAGCTCAGGGCTGGGCGATGAGTCCTGGTGGCCCTGGGGGATTTAACTACCCAGCTGCAGGTTGGGAAAGCACTAGGGCCTAACGCACCCTGCCCAATGAGATCCTGGGTGGATGGGGGATGACGGCGGGTGTCTGAGAGGGAGGCCATAACCGGGGGTGGCCAGTTTAGACTCGATGGGGACCTGCAGGCAGGAGCTGGCTGCGAAGCGGCAGGTGGCAGGCGGGTGGGGTGACCGTGGCTGTGAAATGCTGGGTGCCCAGCCCCAAGGAAAGGGAGCGGGCAGAACGGGCGGTGCTGGGAATCCGGCCGGGAAGGGGCTAGTTATCGAGTGCCCGGCTCCCCAGTGCTCTGGGCTCCCCGCAGATGCAGGTGGTGCCTTCTGTCACGGAGTCCCTGGGCGATGCTCTGGATCTGCTCCCCATGAAGCCAGGCAGGACTCGGGGGCAGTCGCCTTCCTGTGAGCAGCCTGTTTGCAGGACACAAAGCTCACACAGCTTCCACCTTCCTGGGTCTGACCTCGGAGCATTTAGCATCCTCTGCCCCTCCGTGCGCTTCCCACAGCCAGTCCACTCAGGCGGGATCCTGGGGAAGCCAGAGGGTCCTGCCCCCGAACTCCGCAGTCAGATGTGACTCTCAGCCAGCCAGTAAAACAGAAGGTTTATTAGACAAGAGGACCATGGTCTAAAACAGAGCTTGTAGGTGCAAAGAACGGGACCCCTCAGCTGGGTCCATTCTGGGGGGCAGCGAGCCAGACAACCACTTCTGCCCTTCACTCCATGTCCCAGCCAGCCCCAAACTGAAACTCCCTCCAGCCCCGCCTCCTCTGGGCTTTGTCCCTTTCCCGGGCCAGGAGGTCACCTGATTCCTTTCTTCTCCAACCCTTTAGCTCTCACCTTGCAGGGGGGAAGGGCCCAGGCCATCAGTTGCCAGGAAACAGGGTGTCGGCCAGCCTCTGTGTCCAGACTCCTGCACACACCTGCCCTCTCGGACTCTGCAGTGATTATACACCCTTACCCCACCACCTAGATACTTAAGAACTGCCTAGGGGAAACTGAGGCACCCCCACAATATTCAGAGGAAACATTAAGAACAGTCCCACTTCGTCACACCTTCCCCATGCAGAGCCCTGCTTCATCCCTGCTCCCCACTGGCAGCCCTGGGCAGAACCAGCCTGGCTGGGCCAGTGAGTGGGACTCCATCACCCTCCAGGTTCTGCTCCATAGGGAGTCCAATGTGCCCAGCCCGGGGCGACTCCTCTAGCTGGTACTGCAGGGGCTCGTGCTCACGGTGTGACGGGTTCAGTCAGAGAGACACCCTTCGGACTGCCACCTGACCTGCTGAGATTACCTCTGAGCCGTTTTCCACTGCCACCTTGAGACTCCAGAACCCTGCCTTGTTGAGCCAGACACACTAGTCTGCTGCAAACACAGACCCAGGTCTGGTCCACACCCCCAAAGCTGCAGGCTTTGACCAAACCCTGCTCAGCAGGTCACCTATCTCCAGCACCCAGACACCCAGCGCCCAATGGGATCCAAACCACAATTAAACCCATTTTACTCTGTAAAAAGCTTAAACAGGGTAAACTCATAAATTATCCGCCCTCCATAACACTGATAGAGAGATATGCACAGCTGTTTGCTCCCCCAGGTATTAATCACTTACTCTGGGTTAATTAATAAACAAAAGTGATATTATTAGGTATTAAAAGTAGGATTTAAGTGGTTTCAAGTAATAACAGTAAGTTACCAAGCAAAATAAAACAAAACACACAAGTCTAATCCTAATGCATTAAGAAACTGAATACAGGTAAATCTCCCCCTTAGAGCTGTTCCAAGAAGCTTCTTTCCCAGACTAGCCTCCTTCCTAGTCTGGGCCCAATCCTTTCCCCGGAACAGCCCTTGTTAGTTTTAGCTCAGGTGGTAACTAGGCGATTCCCCATGTCTGGGAGCCCCCTTTGTTCTGTTCCACCCCCTTTTATACCTTTGGCCTAAGGCGGGACTCCTTTGTCTCTCTCTGGGTTCCCACCCCTCCTTCTAAATGGAAAAGCACCAGGCTTAAGATCGATTCCAGTATCAGGTGACATGGTCACATGTCCCTGTGAGACCTCCTTCTTCATTACCCACAGGCTGGTGCCCATGTCCACAAGAAGGCTTGCAGGTAAATAAACCATCTACAGCCAATTGTCCTAGTCAATGGGGGCCATCAAGATTCTAAACCACCATTAATTGACTTCAGAGTTAACGTCATATTTCGAGTTTTAGATACAAGAATGATACATGCATATAAATAGGATGACCACACTCAGTAGATCATAAGTTTTGTAATGATACCTTCCAAGAGACCTTTTGCTTAAAGAATATTCCAGTTACATTATAGTTACACTCATAAGCATATTTCCATAAACATATGGAGTGCAGTGTCACACATGGCATTGGGGGTTCAATCCAGGGGAGCTGCTGTCAGGTCGGGAGCTATTTTGGGGTGGGGATTCTCTGAGGCAGGGGTATTTGGGGGCAGGGGGGTTTGTGCTGGCATCTCAGTCCCCCGAGGGGAAGCGGCTCGTCCCCCGGGGAGATTCTCTTCCCTGCACGGCCGGATCCAGACTCCTGGGGGCACAGAGAGACGGCGGGTTAGAGGGGCCCGTGTCACCATGGGCCCAAGTCCTGGGGGCAGCAAGGGGCTCAGAAGGGGGGGATCACCTCACCTAGGGCACTTCCCTCGGGCGACTGTAATAGGTCTCAGCCGGGATCAGCCCCTTGACGAGCAGGACCATGGCGCTCAGCACCAGGCTGGCGATGTTGGCGTAGGTGAAATCCTGGTGTCCCGGGGGGGCTGCTGCAGAGGGAAGGGGAGAGTCACTTGGCAGCTCAGATGGGGAGATCAGCAGCTAGCTCTGCCCCAGGAGTGGAGCCCCCAACACCCCATCCAGCAGGTCCAGCCCAGCCCCCCTCTGGGGGTCTCCCAGGTGCTGCAGCTCTGAGATCTCCCTAGGGCCAGACCCCTCAGGTGAGGTCATGTCCTGCTGCCCCAGGGGGCTGAGCCTCAGCTTCCCCAATGAAGGGGGCTCCCAGGTGGACGATCTGCCCCCGAGACACCCGGCACGCCAAGACCAGACCAGGGGATGGGGACAATCAGAGCCTCAGGGTCTTAGCCCCCCACAGCAGGGAACCACCCTGGCTCCCTGTCCCCATAGGACCCCTCTGTCCACCCCACAGGTGCCTCTGCCAAGGGCAGTCTGCTGTGCAGTGAGCCCATCCCTGGGGTATCTTGGCTACTGCCAAACACAGCCAGGCAGAGCGTGCAGGGGGAGGCTGGAACATCACCCACTGCCCCCCACAGTCGGGTGGTGCCCAGGGCCCTGGGGACCAAGGCGCAGCCAGAGGCGGGAGAACATCTATTGGGGAGAGGGTCAGGGGGTCCCCTGAGACCCCAGTGTGGGGAGGGGAAGCAAGAACCATGGAAATTCTGGGTAATGCTCACTCCTATTGCCAGGGGGATGTCATGTGGCCCAATAATGAGGGGTTATTGCCCCAGGACTCTGGGCCCAATTTCACAGCCCAGTCCCCCAGATCCTGTCCCTCCCCTGGGATCCCCCAGCAAATTCCCGGCTGCGGTCTGCAGATCAGGAGGCACAGGAGGAGCTGTGGGTCCGGGGTTGCCCCTCCACCTGATGTCTCAGCCCCACCCACCCCTGGGCACCACGACCTGTTTCCACAGTAATTGTCCCCCACCCCGGACCCAAGACCCAACCTCCTCTGTGGGTCCCAAGAACGAGAGCAACAGGGGGGAACATCCCCCTGGGAAAAGCCGCCTTCTCTGCAGCTGCCCCTGGGGGAAGGGATCCCCCCTCCCTCTGCCCTGAACCTCCTCCGGCTGGGGAACCTCCAAGTGACTCCATCCCGGCTGCACGCCTGGGTGTCCCCTCTGCTGGGCCCAGGGCTCAGGGCAGACCCTGGTTCTGAGCGTCCCATCAGTGCGAAGCCCCGAGGGATCTGGCTGGGTGTGAGGCTGGGATCGGAGACGTGGAGCCGGGCCCCTCACCTGCTACCACCAGCTGCACGGGGTGGCTGGGCTGCGAGGAGACGAAGGGATCTGATCGGGGCCGGTAGCTGCAGCTGTAGCTCCCTCCGTGCTGCCGGCCCACGGTGGGGATGTGGAACTCGGCCCCGTCCCCAGCAGGGTCCATGTGTCGCGGCGGGTTCAGGTCTCCAGCCTTGTGCAGGAAGAACCTCACGTCCCGGGGCTGCCCCTGACACCAGATGGTGACGTTTACCCCTGGGGCGGTGACCCCAGTGGGGCTCAGAGAGATGGAGGGTCGGGGCAAGCTGGGATCTGTGCACAGGAGACAGGATGTGAGAACAAGACCCGGGCGCCCACCCAGCCCCGGACTCCCAGGCAGGCTCCAGCCACAGGCAGATCCAGGGCCCCGGGCAGAGATTCTCTCCCAGATCCCAGAGTCCCCCCACCCAGAATCCCGGCCCTGCGAGCTGGGCTCCCGGCCCCACAGACACTGAGCCACGGCTCCCTAGTGCTTGGGATCCTCCTATGCCCGTTTGTGACCCCTGCCTTGTTTACTGCATCTGGCCTGCCCTGGACACACAGCGACACATGGGCTTGTCTCCGCGGCCCAGCACAACAGGGCCTGAGCCCCACACAGAAAGGGAGTCACCCTGCCAGCCCCCCGGGAGGCAGGGAGGCATCATTATCCCCATTCTACACAAGGGGAAACTGAGGCACAGCCAGATTCACTTTGTTAGTGAGCTCCCAGGGGCAGGGACCATTTCTTCACTCTGTGTTTATGCAGCGCCTGACACAAAGGGGCCCTGAACATGGCAGGGACCCTACATGCTCCCCCAACACAAGGGATCCAGCGCTATTGAGGCCAGCGTTTGCACAGGTCTCCACTAACTGTGGGCATCTCGGTTTCTGGCGCTTGGCCTGAGGTCCCCCAAGATTGAGGCCCTTTTGAAGGACACTTTTGAAAATCATGACATGCTCCCATCACACAGAGTCTGTGGCCGCGCCAGGAGCTGGGCCAGATCTCCTGGGTCCCAGCCCAGCACTGTGTCCACCAAGCCACCACTTCCCCTGCAGCCCCTGCCTCATTCAGCTCCGGCCGGGGCACTGCCTGGGGCGGGGCCTGGAGAACAGAGCGGAGGGGATCACAGGATTAAATAGCGACTCACGGCTCCTACCCACAAGGGGCAGCGTTAAAGTCACCTCCCTGCCCCGAGTCTCCAGGGGCTGCTGCTTCATGGGGGGAGGGATAGCTCAGTGGTTTGAGCATTGGCCTGCTAAACCCAAGGTTACGAGTTCAATCCTTAAGGGGGCCATTTTGGAATCTGGTGCAAAAATTGGGGATTTGGTCCTGCTTTCAGCAGGGGGTTGGACTAGATACCTCCTGAGATCCCTTCCAACCCTGATATTCTATGATTCTATGATGGGCATCCCGTCAGGGCTCAGGGCAGAGCTGGCTCTGAGCGTCCCATTAGAACCGAGCCCCTGTGAGGGTCTGGCTGGGGCTGGGAATGGGGTTGCCGAGCCGGGCCCCTCACCTCTCACCACCAGCTCGACGGGGTCGCTGGGGGACGATGCGGCGGCTGACCCCGATCTGCTGTGATAGGAGCAGCTGTAGCTCCCCCTGTCATCCCAGCGCACGTTGCTGATGGAAAACACAGCCTCCAACCCTTTCGGATCCACAGGTGGGAAATGGCGTCCCTCTTTATTCAGCAGGAACCGCACGCCCTGGTGCTGCCCCCGACACCAGACGGACACGGCTTCCCCCAGGGAGACCCCCCAGCTGGGGCTCAGGGAGATGCTGGGTTTGGGGTAGCTGGGCTCTGCAGGGGGAAGCAGACAGACTGTGAGACGCAGACCCCGTCCCTCAGTCCTGGCGTCCATCCTCACCACGCGGCCTCAGTGGTGGGTCAGACCTGGCAGGCCTGGGGACGGGCTCCTGGATGCCTTTCCACAGTGGCCCAGAGTTTCCTCTGAGCCCTGGGCTAACAGCATGAGACATGGAGCAACCCCAGCCCCTGGGGGCCCAAAGCTCTGTCTCCTAGCAGGAGACAGGCTAGGCCAGTGTCATGGAGTCCCCGGGCCATGCTCTGGAACTGCTCCCCATGAAGCCAGGCAGGACTCTGGGGAAGTCTCCTCTCTGGGAGCAGCCTGTCTGCAGGACACACAGCTCCCCCGGCTCCACCTTCCTGGGTCTGACCTCGGAGCATTCAGCATCCTCTGCCCCTCCGTGCGCTTCCCACAGCGAGTCCGCTCAGGCAGGGATCCTGGGGAAGCCAGAGGGTCCTGCCCCCCAACTTCGCAGTCAGATGTAACTCTCAGCCAGCCAGTAAAACAGAAGGTTTATTAGACGACAGGAACATGGTCTAAAACAGCTTGTAGGTGCAGAGAACAGGACCCCTCAGCTGGGTCCATTTTGGGGGGCTGTGAGCCAGACAACCACGTCTGCCATTCACTCCATGTCCCCAGCCAGCCCCAAACTGAAACTCCCTCCTGCCCCTCCTCCCGCTTTGGGCTTTGTCCCTTTCCGGGGCCAGGAGGGCACCTGAGTCCTTTGTTCTCCAGCCCTTTAGCTCTCACCTTGCAGGGGGGAAGGGCCCAGGCCATCAGTTGCCAGGAAACAGGGTGTCGGCCAGTTCTCTGTGTCCAGACCCCTGCACACACCTGCCCTGTAGGGCTCTGCAATGATCACACACCCTTACCCCACCCCCTAGATACTTAAGAACTGCCTAGGGGAAACTGAGGCACCCCCACACCATTCAGAGGAACCATTAAGAACAATCCCACTTCATCACATGTCTCCCCCCTTCGAGATCGAACTGAGTGGGGTCACTTTAGCTGGTGACCTGGGGAAGTTTGAAACCACCAACGTTCCCATGGATGCTCCAGCACCTCTCCCATTCCTTGGTAGGAGTTACACCAGGCCCTTCCAGTTTCACGCCCTCCTTTAGGTCGGGGGTGGTCGATAGCACTCGCAGGCCGCATGTGGGAAGGTTTATGCGGCCTCTGCCCTTTGGCCACCCCAAAACCCCACGGGGTCAAACTGGGATTGGGTCTTCTCCCCAACAAGCTGGCCAAACACAGCCACTTGGTTAGAGGACTCTTTAACTTTCTTAACAGCTTTCACTCCATCTGAGACCTTCTCAGAGCTATCCACACTAGATCCTTCAACAGGAAAGTCAGTGGATCCATTCACAACAGAAAATTGATGGCCTTTAGGAACTGAAACTTTCTTGATTAAATCACTTTCACACCCTTCAGTTGCAGTAAACTGCTTGCAAAGACTCCATGAGGATTCCTTTCCCGAGGGGCTTTTCTATGCAACAATTCACCCCTCACAGAAATTCTGCTCTTACCCTCTTCACCTAGGGCTTGCTCTAGAGCAACACTTTCCTGAGTAACAACAGACTCTTTCTGGGTCTCCCTTACATCCAGAATTACCTCTGGCCCATCCGGCAGATTCCTACACAATCCCCTTTCAGGCAAACTTACAGACTTCCTAGATAACAGGTCAGAAGCCTTCTCCTTCCCTTTGCCACACACAAGTTCAGGAATCTTTTCCTTCTTGCTACAGGTTTCCGCACCCTCAGTAGGTAACACAATCACATCACCTTCATGCTCTCCTTGTGCCCTGGCTAGGATCTCACCCTGATTAGACAGAGTTGCTACACCCTTTCCAACAACACACTAGCAACAGGCAAAATACAAGCACCAGAATTGTCTGGTCTCTGGGATTTTGCATAGACACTAACTGAATGCGACCTAGTTACAGGGCCATTCTCCTGAGCAGACACAAACTTAGGACCATTCCTTCCTGGGCTTTAGCTGAATCCAGAACCAACTCTGAGACAACTGCACGACCCTCAACCATCACAGGCTGAAAGGCCCCTTCTGTCTGCTCCACAGACAAAGAGCCGGAGTCACATTCTCCTTTCCCAGACACACAGCTGGGGATCTCATTCCCCTTGTCCCAGCACACAAGGCTGGTCACAGACAACTGCTTGGAGATCAGGGTAGCTCCCTCCATAGGCAAGTCAATACCCCTGAAGGCACGTTTCCTTCACTGTCACAATTCTCCACCCAGGTAATAGGTAAGGTCCAGGGACACTCATCTTCCACTCTCCTCGCCTTCCCACCCTGCTGACTAGACACAGCCAGCGGCTCACAACGCTGCCTAGGCTCATCCAGACTTTCTTTACCAAGCACCTTGCCGCTCCCCACAGATCCCCTGCCCAGCATGTGTCTCCCCCCACTCAGCTGGGGTCTCAGCTCCCACTGTGCTCAGCACTGCCCTTGCTGTCCCAGTGGGGGTAGGCAGCGAGCTCGCTGCTTTCCTCACTGCATCAGAGCCAGCCTAATGCCCCCGCCACCCCCCCGCCCCCGCTCCAGCATGCAAGAGGGGTGGGGAGCATCTCTCTGTCCCAGGCAGCCCCAGGGGTCTGGTGCGATGATGTCCGGGGAGTGTTGACCTGGGAATGTGCCCTGGGGATGGGAGACCTGAGAGCCTGTCACCTGAGCCAGGAGGGGGAGGGGGAGGTAACACCTCTGCCCAGGAATGTGGACAGAGGCTGCAGGAGGGAGCCTGCTGGGGGGGTTTAGTTTTCAGTTTGTGGCTGGGTGGAGGAATGCAGGGAACCCCAGGGCTGGGGTCTAAGCTCCCTGCTCCCCCAGAAGGACTCGACTGAGGGGTCCTGGGTGTACCCACAAGCTCTGTTTTGGACTGTGTTCCTGTTGTCCAATAAACCTTCTGTTTTACTGGCTGGCTGAGAGTCTCAGTGAATCCCTGGAAGAGGGGTGCAGGGCCTGGACTCCCCCACACTCCGTGACAACTGGTGGCAGAGGTGCGATGTACTGCACCCCATGGATGGCGCTTCCTGCAGTAAGTGACTGGGGAACAGTAAAACGAAGGGGGATTGACGGGGACCAGGTGTGCTGAAGATTCAGAGAGAGACGGTTTCAGGGGGCGGTTAACCCCTGGGGGTGTGTGACCAGAGAAGGACTTTTGCAGTAACAGGGTCCCCAGGGGATTGCAGTGAGCGGTCCCAGGGGCGGAGGAGTCTGAAGCTCGACCCTGGTAAGGAGGTGGTGACCTCAAAAAGGACTGGCATACGAGGGGTTTTTCCTGGAAACCGTAGAAAGCTGCCCAGGCCTGCAAGTGGCCAGCAGGGAGATGTACGCTAAACGCCTTAAGAGCGACCTGGTGGAGCTGTGTGGTGGAGCTGTGCATCCCTGGAGCGGAGGCGGCTGGAATGGGAGAGGGAGATGAAAATGAGGGAGCTGGAGGATCATGAAAAACAATGTCAACATGAGCAGGAGGAGAAGGAGTGGGAACTTCAGGAGAAGGAGCGGGAGCGTCAGGAGAAGGGGAGGCAACGTAGGCATGAGCAGGAGGAGAAGGAGAAACAAAGACAGCATGAACTGGAGCTGGCCAGGCTGAGGAGCAGTGGGACCCCGGCTGCGGTGAGTGAGGGGGGACCCAAGTCGGCAAGGAGCTTTGATAAGTGCTTCCTGGCTCAGCGGAAGGAGGGGGAGGACATAGATAGCTTCCTGACGGCCTTTAAGAATGCCTGCGAGCTGCACAGGGTTGACCCTGCAGACAGGCTCCAGTTTCTAACCCCCTTACTGGACCCCAAAGCCGTGGAGGTGTACAGCCGAATGACGGGACAGAGGCAGGGGACTATGAACTGTTCAAACAGGCCCTGCTCCGTGAGTTTGGGCTGACCCCCGAGAGGTACCGGAGAAGGTTCCGGAGTCAGCGTAAAACGCCTGAGGTCACCTACCTACAACTGGTCAACCGGATGCAGGGATATGCCCGCAAGTGGACAGCTGGGGCCCAAGCTAAAGAGGACCTGCTTGACCTAATCGTGCTGGAGCAACTGTATGAACAGTGCCCTTCCGACCTGAGGCTGTGGTTGGTGGACAAAAAGCTGGAGAACCCCCAGCACGCAGGGCAGCTGGCCGACGAGTTTGTGAACAGTCGGTCAGGGGGTAACCGGGAGGAGTCCCAAAAGAACAGCCCCCCCCGATGCAGAGAGAGAGTCACCAGGGGGCCTCCCAGCGGGGAAATAGGGAGAACCCCCTCCATAGGGGAACGCCTGGGGTCGGGCCCCTCCGACCCGCTCGAGGGGACCAACGTGACCTGAGCTGCTATCACTGTGGCCAGAGAGGTCACGTACGGACCCATTGCCCCAGGCTCAGGGACAAACTGAGCAGACCCAACCTACCCAGGGTTAACTGGGTAGGGACTCAGCTGGACGAGGGGCAGATGACCCAGGCAAGGGGGGCTACCAGTTTACCACCTGCTCCGGAGGGAAGAGTACCCCAGGCCAGCTCCGCCAGAGGGCTGGAGGCTCTGGACTCAGGGTGCCCATCATAGAGGAGCCTTTCCAGAAGGTGGCCATGGACATCGTGGGGCCTCTCAGCAAGATGACCAGGTAAGGGAAGAAATACATTCTGGTGGTGGTAGATTGCACCACCCGCTACCCTGAGGCAGTGCCCTTAGCTTCCATTGAAGCAGACACCGTGGCAGATGCTCTCCTGACCATTTTCAGCCGAGTGGGGTTCCTCAAGGAAGTCTTGACAGACCAAGGGTCCAACTTCATGATGGCCCTGCTCCAGTGCTTGTGGGAGAAATGTGGGGTCCGGCACAACTGGGCCTCAGCTTATCACCCCCAATCCAATGGGGTTGTAGAGAGGTTCAACGGGACGCTAAAGATGATGCTGAAAACCTTTATGAACCAGCAACCGCAGGATTGGGACAAGTACTTACCTCACCTGCTGTTCGCGTATAGGGAGGTGCCCCAGGAGTCTACCAGATTTTCGCCTTTCGAACTGTTATATGGAAGGAGGGTGAGGGGGCCCCTGGACCTGATGAGAGACAAGTGGGAGGGGAAGACCACTCCCGATGGTGCGTCAGTGGTGGAGTATGTCCTGATCTTCCGAGAGAGACTGGCTGAACTCATGGGCCTCTCCAGGGAGACTCTGGCCAGAGCCCAGAAGAAGCAGAAGGTCTGGTATGACCGCACGGCGCGGGCCCGTGCCTACGTCACCGGGGATCAAGTGATGGTTCTCATCCCCGTGAGAAAGAACAAACTACAGGCCGCCTGGGAGGGCCCTTTCAAGGTTTCAAGCAGCTCAGTGAGGTAAACTATGTGGTGGAGCTGTCGAACCGGGCGCACCACTACCGGGTGTACCATGTGAATATGATGAAGCCATATTATGACAGGGGGAATGTGGTGTTGACCGTGTGTGGACATTGGGAGGAGCAGGGAGATGACCCTTTAGTAGATCTATTCCCTGGGACCAGAGCTGGTTCCCCCCTGGAAACAATTCCCCTCTCGGATCAGCTAACCCCTGCCCAGCAAGCTGAGGACAGGGGGGTGCTGCATCCATACCAAAAAGGACGGGTCGGTCCGGTTCTGTGTGGACTATCGGAAACTCAATGCCATCACTGTATCTGATGCCTACCCCATGCCCAGGCCGGATGAGCTCCTAGACAAGCTGGGAGGAGCTTGGTACCTCACCACCATGGACCTTACAAAGGGCTACTGGCAAGTGCCGCTGGATGCAGATGCCCGGCTGAAATCGGCCTTTATCACCGCTCTGGGGCTCTATGAGTTCCTGACCCTGCCTTTCAGCCTCAAGGGAGTGCCGGCCACCTTCCAGCGCCTGGTGGACCAGCTCCTGAGGGGGATGGAGAGTTTTGCCATGGCGTATATTGATGACATCTGTGTCTTTAGCCAGACCTGGGAGGACCACGTGTCCCAGGCTAGACAAGTGCTGGACCGAGTCCAGGGGGCTGGGCTGACTGTAAAAGTGGAGAAGTGCAAGGAGGGGATGGCGGAAGTATCTTACCTGGGCCATTGAGTGGGGAGTGGCCGCCTAAAGCCGGAACCAGCCAAGGTGGAGGTGATCAGAGATTGGCCCGCTCCCCACACCAAAAAGCAGGTCCAAGCCTTTATTGCGATGGCAGGATACTACCGAAGATTTGTGCCCCACTTTAGTGCCATAGCCACCCCCATCACTGAGCTATGCAAGAAGGGGAAGCCAGACAAGGTGGTCTGGACCGAGCAGTGCCAGAAGGCTTTCCGAGCGCTGAAGGAGGCTCTGGTCAGTGGCCCAGTTCTGGCAAACCCAGACTTTGACAAGCCCTTTGTGGTGTTCACCGACGCCTCAGACACGGGACTGGGAGCGGTGTTAATGCAGGAGGATGAAAAGGGGGAGAGACACCCCATCGTGTACCTAAGCAAGAAGTTGCTACCCCGGGAGCAACACTACGCGGCCATCGAGAAGGAGTGCCTGGCCATGGTGTGGGCCCTCAAGAAACTAGAGCTCTATCTCTTCGGGCGACACTTCACTGTCTACACCGACCACTCTCCCCTGACCTGGCTGCACCAGATGAAAGGAGCCAACGCCAAGCTCCTGAGATGGAGCCTGCTCCTGCAAGATTACAACATGTATGTGGTCCACGTGAAGGGAAGTGCCAACCTGATAGTGGATGCACTGTCCCGGAGAGGGGGCCCTGAACTTCCCCAGGTCACTGGTCACAGTGACCTCGCTCAGTTCAGTCTCGAAGGGGGGAGAGATGTGACGATGTGGGACAGCAGGGAGGGGGGAGTGTTGACCTGGGAATGTGCCCTTGGGATGGGAGACCTGAGAGCCTGTCAGGTGAGCCAGGGGGGGTTGGGGCCAGGTGACACCTCTGCCCAGGAATGTGAAGACAGGCTGCAGGAGAGAGCCGGCTGGGTGGGTTTAGTTTCAGTTTGGGGCTGGGTGGAGGAACACAGGGGACCCCAGGGCTGGGGTCTAAGCTCCCTGCTCCCTCAGAAGGACTTGACTGAGGGGTCCTGGGGGTACCCACAAGCTCTGTTTTGGACTGTGTTCCTGTTGTCCAATAAACGTTCTGTTTTACCCTGCACCCCAACTTCGCAGTCAGACGTGACTCTCAGCCAGCCAGTAAAACAGAAGGTTTATTAGACGACAGGAACATGGTCTAAAACAGAGCTCGTAGGTGCAGAGAATGGGACCCCTCAGCTGGGTCCATTTTGGGGGGCAGTGAGCCAGAGAACCATATCTGCCTTTCACTCCATGTCCCCAGCCAGCCCCAAACTGAAACTCCCTCCAGCCCCGCCTCCTCTTCTGGGCTTTGTCCCTTTCCTGGGCCAGGAGAGCACCTGATTCCTTTGTTCTCCAACCCTTTAGCTCTCACCTTGCAGGGGGGAAGGGCCCAGGCCATCAGTTGCCAGGAAACAGGGTGTTGGCCATTCTCTGTGTCCAGACCCCTGCACACACCTGCCCTCTAGGGCTCTGCAATGATCACGCACCCTTACCCCACCACCTAGATACTTAAGAACTGCATAGGGGAAACTGAGGCACACCCACACTATTCAGACGAATGATTAAGAACAGTCCCGCTTCATCACAGCCAGTCTCCAGGGTCCGTTCACTCCCTGGATTCTCTTCTAGGAAGGCTGGGAGCCAGATTCTCTCCCCAGCTCTGGGAAGGGAGTGGGGTGACAGCAGGAGGGACGGGGTCCAGGGCTCCTGGGTTCTGTGCACTGCACCACCCCTGACTTGTAGGGGACTGTACAAGTCTCTACTACACACTGAGGTTTATAACCTTCAGCTCCGCCCGTCACCCCCTAACTGATATGTCGGCTGGGAAAGGCCCCCCCTGCTCTGCAGCTCCCCGGCCGGGCGTCCTCTCTGCTAGGCCCAGGGCTTTAAGCAGAAAGAACTTCATGCCCGGGTACCAACCCTCACAGCGGATGGTGATGCTTCCCCTGAGCGCCACCACCGTGCTGGACCAGATGGTGGGCGTGAGAAATTCTCGCCCTGCTTTGAACAAGAGACAGGAGTTAAACAAGGGAGACACCCCACCCCTGCCTCCCTCCCGCCCCAGTTCAGTTCATCTGTCATTCAGCCTCTCTGGGAGTCTGTCCCCTACCAGGGATGGCACTGCCTGCCCCTGGGGACAGGGGGTTCACCCATACGTAGCTCAGGACCCAGCTGCATGAGAGATCACCTGTCCCCCCGGCCCCACCTAAGGCCAGCCAGGGAGTCTGACCAGTGGGCCCCCTGCAGCTCTGCCCCCCGCCTCGGGGTTGGAAATAGAGTCTGTGACCCGCGGGAGTCACACAAGACCCACCTTCCCCCAGGCCTTGGGAACAGGGAGCTGTGAGTGCAGGGTAGGAAGCGGTTGGGGGTGGATCTCGGGACAGGGGTGGATCTGGGGGGTTCTCCCCCATGGCTGCTCTGACCGGGAACCTTTCGGTTCCCCTGGGGATCTAGAGCCCACGGACAGGCCCTGTTAGCGTTTGTATGAACTGAAATAAATCCAGGTGTCCCCCCCGCCGATCCTCACAGCCTGGGAGGGGTAAAACTTTGAACCAGTGAACGGTTCAAATCCTGGCTTCTTTGTCAGAGCCTGGGAGCCAGATTCGGCTCCTAGTTACTCCATGGGGTCGGGGCACAGGAGAACTGTGACGGGTCTTCACAGGGCGAGTTTGGGTTGTGTTTTCGGGAAGGTTCAGGGCTCGATTCCTCTTTTCCCCACCCCACGCACCCCCTCCCCCATCCTTGATGTTACCACCCTCCCCACAGACTGATACTCACCTCCCCACGCCCCGCTGTGCCCCGCCAGCCAGCAGCCTGGAGAGAAAAGTGGTGTTAAGGGGTCACATCCCAGAGCAACTAGATCCTACACCCTGGTCTCAGATCCCCACCATGGCCACACGCCCTGGTCTCAGATCCCCCCCGCCCCGCATGGCCACACGCCCTGGCTGTCTTCGATACTCACTGAGGAGGATGACGGTGAGAGCAGACGCCATGATGGGGCAGTGGGGGGCCCCCCAGCGCTGCCACCAACACCACAGTGTCCAGCTCCACCCAGCCTGAGGCCCGAGTGCGAGCGGAATGAGGAACTGCACCGGGGGCTGCAGCCCCAGGAAGCCTGTTTTGCGCTCAGCCCCTTTCTTCCCCATCAGCCGGTTTCTCTGCAATCTCCTGCCCAAATCTAAAGCAGTCAGAGCAAAGCCAGCTCCCTGCAACGCCCAGCAAACCACATTCCCTCCTGCAGCTGGGCTCCCAGCCCCACAGACACCGAGCCTCAGCTCCCTCGTTCTTGGGACCCTATTTACCCTGATGTTGCCGGCACCCAGTGCCGAGAGGCTGAACAACAGCTTGAGTGGTTCGTTACCCGGTGTGCTACACCCAATTATCACAACGGGGTGGAGAAGCAGAAAAGTTTATTTGCAGCTGCAAAAAGGTACAGGGAGAATAAAATCTCAAATCCTGCACAACAGAGCAGGAAGTTACACAGGCTTTTATACATCCTTTTTCTCAGCATACTTATCCAATAGCAAGCTGCCCCAAGTATCCATGTAGCCAGCCAATCCAGTTCCCAGCTAGTTCCCTGATTCTCTGTATCATTTGTTAAACTATACATAAAGCTGCTTTATTCAGCATTGTTCTTCCGTATCTCCCCTGTTTGGCCTTGCTTAGTTTCAGGCAGTCTGACTCTGCAACATATTGTTGCAGATTCTCAGCATAACTGCTGTGTGTGCCTCCAGGCGGGGGGGACAAGGACACTTGGGCCTAGTACGCAGAGCTGCTGCGAGTGTCTCCAGGCGGGAGGGGGGGCCAAGGACACCTGGGCCTAGGGCGAGGGGGTTTCATCGACACTCGTGGTCTTCCATCCCCTCGAGTTACCTAGTGGCCATGCCCCAGTGTTCCCAACACTGAGATCCCCCAAGACTGGGGCCACCCCACAAGGAAGAACACTTTTGAAAACTGTGACGAACTCCCATCACACAGAGTCCAGTCTCTAAGGTCCATTCATTCCCTGGGTTCTTTGCTGGGAGGGCTGGGAGCCAACCCTCACAGCGGATGGTGACGCTTCCCCCGAGAGCCACCACCCTGCTGGGGCTCACCCAGATGGTGGGTTTGAGAAATTCTCACCCTGCTATCGACAAGAAACAGGAGTTAAACAGGGGAGACACAGCCCCCTGCTTCCCCTCCACCCCAATTCAGTCCATCCCTCGTTCAGCCTCTCTGGGAGTCTGTCCCCTACCCGGGTTGGCACTGCCTGTCCATGGGGCTTGGGGGCAGGGGGTTCACCCATACGTAGCTCAGAACCCGGCTGTATGAGAGATCACCTGCCGCGCCCCACCCCACCTGAGGCCAGCCAGGGAGCCTGACCAGTGGCCCCCTGCAGCTCTGCCCCCCGCCCCAGGGTTGGAAATAGAGTCTGTGACCGGCGGGAGTCACACAAGACCCACCTTTCCCCAGGCCTTGCGAACGGGGGGCTGTGAGTGCAGGGGAGGGAGCTCTTGGGGGTGGATCTGGGGGGTTCTCCCCACGGCTGCACTGACCGTGAACGTGTCGGTTTCCCCTGCAGGAACAGAACCAGCGTCTGTCGGGGCGGGGGAAGGGGCTGAAACACCGACACAGGGATCGCCCCCCACTCTCTGCAACCAGTGGTGGATCAGCCACTGGGCCTATGGGGCCTGTGTTCCCAGGGGCCCTGGCCAAGTGGGGGCCCCTGGAGCCAGGGGCGGCTCTACCAATTTTGCCACCCCAAGCAGTCGCTGCCGAATTGCCACCGAGCCCGAAGAGCGGCGGAGCTGCCGTCCTCACTCCCCATTGGGCCTCTGGCCGGGGTGTGGGGACAGAGCTTCTCCGGTCTTGGGGCCGCAGTTGGGGGGTGTCACGGAGTCCCCAGGTGATGCGCTGGAACTGCTCCCTACGAAGCCAGGCAGGACTCTGGGGAAGTCTCCTCTCTGGGAGCAGCCTGTCTGCAGGACACACAGCTCCCCCGGCTCCACCTTCCTGGGTCTGACCTCGGAGCATTCAGCCTCCTCTGCCCCTTCGTGCGCTTTCCACAGCGAGTCTGCCCACGCGGGGTCCTCCGGGCTTTGTCCCTTTCGGTGCCAGGAGGGCACCGGATTCCTTTGTTCTCCAACCCTTTAGCTCTCACCTTGCAGGGGGGAAGGGCCAGGCCCTCAGGTGCCAGGAAACAGGGTGTCGGCCCTTCTCTGTGTTCAGACCCCTGCACACACCTGCCCTCTAGGGCTCTGCAAGGATCATACACCCTTATCCCACCACCTAGATACTTAAGAACTGCATAGGGGAAACTGAGGCGCCCCCACACTATTCAGAGGAAACATTAAGAACTGTCCTGCTTCGTCACATCTCTCCCCCCTTCGAGATCGAACTGAGCGGGGTCACTTTAGCTGGTGACCTGGGGAAGTTCGAAACCACCAATGTTCCCATGGATGCCCCAGCATCTCTCCCGTTCCTTGGTGGGAGTTACACCAGGCCCTTCCAGTTTCACACCCTCCCTTAGGTCGGGGGTGGTCGATAGCACTCGCAGGCCGCATGTAGGAAGGTTTATGTGGCCCGTGCCCTTTGGCCACCCCAAAACCCCAGGGGGTCAAAGTGGGATTGGGTCTTCTCCCAGCGCTCCAGTCTGGAGGGCTGCAATTCGGGCTCTCTTGGTTAAGAGCCCCCATCTTGACCTGGGCCACATACTGTTTACTTACAGAACTAGCATGGAAACATTCCTCTCTCAACAACCTTGTCTCCCCAACAAGCTGGCCAAACACAGCCACTTGGTTAGAGGACTGTTTAACTTTCTTAACAGCTTTCACTCCATCTGAGACCTTCTCAAAGCTCTCCACACATCTTTCAACAGGAAAGTCAGTGGATCCATTCACAACAGAAAATTTCTGGCTGTTAAGAACTGAAACTTTATGAGTTTAAAGTTTCACGAGGTGATGGGAGAGGGAGTTTGTTGGTACAGGGGACCCGCGAGGGAACTTGGGACCCCGGCCAATGGCCTGGAGAATGGAGACCCCAGCGACTGGTGACCGGGAGGCCCAGCTCAGGAGTCACAGCTGGGTCTGGCCAGTGGGAGGACAATGGGCTGAGGAGAGAGGACCCTGGTAACCGGACCAGCCGGTTCCAGCCAGAGGGGCCAGAGGACAGAAGAGGGGAGAGGAGGCCCAGGTGACCCTGTTTATCTGGAGAGAAGACAATGGACAGAGGCGGGCTTCTGGCCGGTGAGATCAGATGCCCAGTTATGAAGCAGGGGGGCTCGGGGCTGGAGGGAGGGAGCAGGCAGAGCCCACCTGGATGCAGGGCAGACTGGGATGTGCTGTGCTGAGGGAGGCCAGGCCTGAGGCCCGGAGAGTTTCCTGTGCTGCGTTCAGATGCTCAATAAACCCTCCTGTGTTACGCTGGCTGAGAGTCGCTCCGGGCTAGAGATCAGGGGGGCATTATTCCCTCTGGGAGTGGAGGCCCCGGGGCTCCAGACCGAGTGGACTCCCTGCAGGGACCCACGGCAGAGACAGACGTGCTAAGGCTCAGAGAGGTGCAGTTCTAGGAGGCAGAGGGGCCTAACCCCCGAGAGAGTGTCGACCCCCGAGAAGGGCTGTTGCACTAAAGGGGGTTCCCCCCAGGGACCGCACGGCCAAGAGTGGGCACCCCCTGGGAGTCCATGACAGGCCTCAATACCCCTGCTGCACTAGGGAGTGCTATGCTGCAGGGGAAGGGGCTAAGTAGAGGGGCAGTCTCCTCTGGCCGTCACTGCTGGCCCTTATACCCCAGTGCACTGCTTGGGGGGCGCTGTGCTGCAGGGAGTGGGGGCAGAGGTCACTAGGGGGCTCTCCCCTGGCCGTCAGTGCTGGCCCCAGTGCTAAGTAAAGTCCTGCAGAGAGAAATCCTACAAAACCCTGTGCAACAATTACAGCCGTGGCCATCTTCACATCCTCCCCGGTGTTCTTCGCTCCGATGGGACTCTCAGTAGACAAGCGTCGCTAGCAGGATGGTTCCTGCTGGGGTTTCCCTTGGGTCTTCCCTCTTTGATATTGTAGCTCTGACTACAGCTAACACATAAGAACGGCCACACTGGGTCAGACCAAAGGTCCATCTAGCCCAGTATCCTGTCTGCTGACATTGGCCAGTGCCAGGTGCCCCAGAGGGAATGAACAGAACAGGGAACCATCAAGTGATCCATCCTCTGTCGTCCTCCCAGCAAACAGAGGCTCGGGACACCATCCCTGCCCATCCTGGCTAATAGCCATTGGTTGACGTAACCTCCATGAACTTATCTAGTTCTTTTTTGAACCCTGTTATAATCTTGGCTTTCACAACATCCTGTGGCAAGGAGTTCCACAGGCTGAGTGTGCATTGGGTGAAGAAATACTTCCTCTTGTTTGTTTTAAACCTGCTGATTATTAATTTCATTGGTTCTTGTTTCATGAGAAGGAGTAAACAACACTTCCTTCTTTACTTCCTCCACACCAGTCATGATTTTATAGACCCCGACCAGATCCTCCGTTAGTTGTCTCTTTTCCAAGCTGAAAAGTTTTAATTTCTCCTCATACAGAAGCCGTTCCAGACCCCTAATCATTTTTGTTGCCCTTTTCTGAACCTTTTCCAATTCCAGTCTATCTTTTTAAGATGGGGTGACCACATCTGCACGCAGTATTCAAGGTGTGGGCATACCATGGATTTATAGAGAGGCAATATGATATTTTCTGTCTTATCATCTATCCCTTTCTTAATGATGTCCAACCTTCTGCTGGCTTTTTTGACTGTCGCTGCACACTGAGTGGAAGTTTTAAGAGAACTCTCCACACTGACTCCCAGGTCTCTCTCTTGCCTGGTAACAACTAATTGAGGCCCCATCGTTGTATATGTAGAGCTGGGATGATGCTTTCCAACGTGCATCACTTTACATTGATCAACATTGAATTTCATCTGCCAGTTTGTTGCCCAGTCACCCACTTTCGGGAGATCCCTTTGTAGCTCTTGGCAGTCTGCCTGCGACTTAACTAACTTGAGTAGTTTTGTATCATCTGCAAATTTTGCCACCTCACCGTTTATGCATGAAGGTGTGTCACGCACTCACAGGTCCCTGCAAGCTCTCTTGGCTCTGTAGGATCCCGGGAGGAACTCCCCTCCGTCAGACAGCCCTTCTCGGGGTCCACTCTCTGTTGGGGGCTAAGCCCTGGGTTCCACCGTCTCCTGGAACTGCACCTCTCAGAGCCTCCAGCCCGCCTGGCTCTCACCATGAGCCTCCCCCAGGGACTCTCAGCTGGCATAAAACAGGAGGGTTTATTGAATGCCTGGACAAAGCCCAGGCAGTTGTCAGGGGCTCGGGCCTGGCCAGCCTCAGCACCGTCCAGTTGGTCTCTCCCAGTCCAGGTGGGTCTGTCCCAGTCCAGGTGCAGCCAGACCCCTCTTTGTCCCCAGTACAGAAGTGACTTCCTTCCAGCTGACCCCCCTGTATCACCTTCCCCACAGCCCCACCTCCACCCTTTGTCTTCCTTCTGGGAAAACAGATAGCTGGGGCCTTCTCTCTTCTGTCCTTTGTCCTCCCACTGGCCAGAACTGGCTGGCTCCCAACACAGGCTGGGCCACCAGGTCACCGGTTGCTAAGTTCTATCATGTCCAGGCCATTGTCCGGGATCCAGGCTGCTGGGCGAGGCCACACCTGGCCCTCTGCACCAGCAAACCCCCTCTCCCACCACCTCATTACACACGCCGCACACAGGGGAAACTGAGGCACGCACAGTACTCATGCACAACACTAAGAAAATCCCCTGCTTCGTCACAAGGCGTCAACCCACTTTTCCTTAACTGCACTTCCACACACCATGATTATTTGTCTGCCCCATTTTTCTTAGGTTGTTTGTAGTTCCTTTTTGTCTCACGCGCAGCTGTGCATGGCAGGTACCCTGCAGTCAGGACAGACATTGTCCCATAACCTCACCTGTTGGCACATCTTATGCAGTAACCTTTGGTCTCAGCGGTTATTGCTAGGTCACTCAATCATCTAAAGCCTCTGGCCTAGTCTGGCGAAGCTAAAATCGTACAGGTCTCAATCCTATACTGCGCTAATCCTGCAACTCCAGTCGAAGGAGCATCCGTTGATTGTATAGGAAATAGCACATCCATTGGCCGTACCATCACATAATACACTGAGAAACGGAGGATAAAATGAAGGCTCCACACATAATCGGGGTGTAGTGAGCAGAGCGGCCTCCCTCTGGACTTGAGAGCGAGGGACCACTATGTTCCCCCCGGTGGGTGGAGCCAAATGTGCCCCGCCCCCTTCCCAGAAGTAGCGGGGCGCGGCAGGAAGTATAAAGGGAGGGCCCTGCAGGGGATGGAGGCAGATGTCTCCAGCCTGCTGCTGAATGCAGAGCTGACTCTGTGCAGTGCCCTGCCCTGCCCCCGGGGGAAACCAACCCTGGAGACGTGGTGCCAGGACTGTCGTCCGCAGTGTATCCCATGGAGACAAAGGACCCCTGGACCGTGGAACCCCCCCGAAGGCTGTGGTAGGAAGTAGCCAACGGACACCAGACTTTCGTCCGGTTTTGTCGCTGGAGCACAGGCTGGTGTGTTTGGGTAGGATCCCCACTGACCCAGTTGTGGCACTTCATATTCTCCATCGGGATATGCTTTTGATATGAATATGGCATTACTAAGTTGTATTTTATGCAAGATGGGTCATGTAAGATATCATTGGAAAGGTTATGATTTACTGAATGTGATTATCCTGTTTGTATGCATGGATCATTTCTGTATCAGTCAATATTCCTAACTTTAATGTACCAATTACAAAAATGTTTGCACCTGAGGAACGCCCACGCCATGAATCTGGCTGGTTGGTCAATGAACCATTGGGGGAACAATAGGATTTTGAAGATGCTAATCTCCCACCATCCTCAGATGTTTCCTGGGATGCTCCAAACCACCTTTGACTCACGGCTGCTTTGACACGACAGGGTCATGTGATCATGTCACCTGGTACTAGACTCCATCTTGGACAGATAGTAGTTTTCCACTTGTAGGAGGTGGGGATCAAACTGGGAAACAAAGGATTCCCGCCTTATGTAAATCCTATTTAAGGCTGGGGAGTGAGATAATCAGGGTTGGTTCTTCACTGAATCCCTGCCCAAGCTGACTGCTGAAAACACCTAAAACTGAGCTGGGGAAGAAAGGACTAAACCCAGGCTAGAAGGTGTCTGGACTGTGAAAGGAATACCTGGAGCTTCAAGTTTGTCTTCAAGAAACTCTGCAACTTGCTTAAAACAACATTTAGGGTGAGAAATTACTGCTTGTAACCAGTTTCTATCATGTATTAAACTATAGTTTGCATGTTTGTTTTATTTGCTCAGTAATCTGCCTTTGATCTGTTTGCTATCATTTATAATCACTTAAAATCTATCCTTTGTAGTTAATAAACTTGTTTTGTTTTCTCAAAACCCAGTTTGTGGAACTCATTACTGGGGGGTGGGGGGACAAAGCTGTGAATATCTTCCTCCACATTGAGGGAGGAGGCAAATTTCAATTAGCTTACGCAGTACAGTTCTCTGTGCAGTGCAAGACAATACAATTTTGGGTTTGCACCCTGAGAGGGTGTGCACTTGAGTGCAGGTCAATTCCTTAGCTGAAAGCTTTCCCATGAAGGGCTGGTTTCTGTGTCTGTGTCTTTCCGCAGCTGGTGTGTCCCTACCTGTGTGTGTATGTGCTGGAGAAGGCTTGAGGGCCTGGCTCTGCAGGACAGGGTGAGGAAGCCCAGGCTGGTGGAACGGGTGGGCTCTGTGGTACCCCAGTACATCAGGTGGCATCCCCGGAGTGGTGCGGAGGGAGACTTTGAACGGGGGAACACACGCGCCATGACCTGGCCGCAGGGCCGAGTAACGAAGAGGCAGCAGAAGCTGCTGGAGCAAGAGAGAGAGAGAGGCGGAGGGACGGCAGGCAGCCGCGGGAAGGGGCGTCGAGCCGTTCCCCCGAACGGCCAGCAGGAGGCGCCAGCCGCGTGGCGCGTGGAGCACCCCGTCACCGAACTGTTCCAAAGCCGACAGAGGTGCTGCACGTAGGGAAGAAAAACCAAGCGCAGCAGGGCAGGCTGGGGGCGAACGGGCCTGGCAGCAGCACGGCGGAGACGGATCGGGGACTTGGGGTGGATCACGCCCTCAGCATGAGGCAGCCACGCGATGCCGTTGCAAAACAAAAAGCAAAGGCAGCTTTAGGCTGTATTAAGAGAGGGGCAGCGTGCGAGTCCCGGGCGGTGAGAGTCCCGCTCTGGTCGGCGCTGGGCAGGCCGGGAGTGCTGCATCCAGCTCCGGTCACCTAGGGCGCCCCCCTCGGGCGGCTGTAATAGGCCTCGGCCAGGATCAGCCCCAGGACGAGCAGGACCATGGCGCTCAGCACCAGGTGGGCGATGTTGGCCTGGGTGAAATCCGGGCGCCCCGGGGGGCCTGCTGTGGGGGGAAGGGAAGAGTCACTCGGCAGCTCGGACCAGGAGATCAGCAGCTCGCGCTGCCCCGGGAGCGGAGCCACCAACCCACCCGTCCGACAGGTCTGGCTCTGGGGCCTCAGCTCGCTCTCCCCACCCTCACTCACTCGCTCATTTTCAGGGGGTTGGGGTGCGGGAGGGGGTGAAGGCTCCGGCAGGGGGGCGGGCTCTGGGTGGAGCCAGGGATGAGGGGTGGGGCTGAGGGGTTGGGAGTGTGGCAGGGGGCTCTGGGCTGGGGCAGGGGGTTGGGACACAGACGGTGGTGCGGGGTGTGGGCTCTGGGTGGGAGTTTAGGTGAGGGGGGGGCTCAGGGCTGGGGCAGGGGATTGGGGCATAACAGGGGGTTCGGGGTGCAGGCCTCAGGTGGCGCTTATCTCAGGCGTCTCCTGGGAAGTGACCAGCCTGTCTGGGAGCTGGAGGGGCAGCCAGGGGGTTCTGCGCGCTGCCCCTGCCCACAGGTGCTGCCCCTTGCAGCTCCCATTGGCTGCGCTTCCTGGCCAATGGGAGCTGCGGAGACGGCGCTTGGGGCGGGCCCAGGGCGCAGAGCTCCTGTGGCCACCCTGCGCCTCGGAGCCGGAGGGAGATGCCGGCTGCTTCCCGAGAGCCGCCCAGAGCCACAGCAGCCAGGGACCCTGCCAGCCCCGCGGTGCCGCCAACCGGACTTTTAACTATCCTGCCAGGGTCCCTTTGCAACCGGGTGTTCGGGTCAAAAACCGGACACCTGGCAACCCTAGCCCCAGGACCCGCCTGGGCACCCAGCTCGTCCCAACTCCAAAGCCAGGACTCCCAGATCCTGTCCTCTCTTGGGATCCCCCAGTCGCTTCCAGGCAGCAACCTATAGGACAGGAGGTGCCGGAGGAGTTGGGGGTCTGGTGGGGAGGGAGGTGCAGGGGCTTCCGTGCCCCCTGGTGTCACTTGCCCCATCCTGCCCAACCAGCCTCAACCCCCGGGGGCAGCTCCTTGGGCAGCATGAGCCTTCCAGGGCTGGTTTGATGGTGATTCCCCCCCCGGCCCTGGTACCTGGCCCCGAGCAGCCTGAGTGGGTGGAAGCCAGGGACACTCCAGGCTGGGTTGGGTCAGTTCCCCCTGAGGGAATCGAACCAGTGTCTGTCAGGTCGGGGGGACGGGCTGAAACAGTGACAGTGATTGCCCCCCCTTCCTCCACAACTCAGCTTCAATCGTCACTGTCATTCATGGGGGGGGGGCGGGCAGTGCCGGCTCAGAAGCCCCTGGGCCCCGACTCCTCTGTGTGTCCCCAGAGTGGGGACAGCCATCTGGGGCCCAGGATCCCCCCTCAGCCTCAAATCTCCAGGGGCTGCTGCTCCCCCTGGCCAGGGAACCCCGCAGTGATCCCCGGCCGGGGGTCCCCTCTGCTGGGCTCAGGGCAGAGCCTGGCTCTGAGCGCCCCGTGAGTGCCAAGCTGCCGAGGGTCCGGCTGGGGGTGGGGCTGGGAGCGGGGAGGCCGGACCCCTCACCTGCTACCACCAGCTGCACGGGGTGGCTGGGCTGCGAGGAGACAAAGGGCTCTGATGGGGGCCGGTAGCTGCAGCTGTAGCTCCCTCCGTGCTGCCGGCCCACGGTGGGGATGCAGAACTCGGCCCCGTCCCCAGCAGGGTCCATGTGTCGCGGCGGGTTCAGGTCTCCAGCCTTGTGCAGGAAGAACCTCACGTCCCGGCTCTGCCCCTGACACCGGATGGTGACGTTTGCCCCTGGGGCGGTGACCCCAGTGGGGCTCAGAGAGATGGAGGGTCTGGGCAGGCTGGGATCTGCGCACAGGAGACAGGCTGTGAGAGCCAGACCCGGGCACCCACCCAGCCCCGGCCTCCCTGGCAGGCCCCAGCCACGGGCGGATCCAGGGCCCCGGGCAGAGATTCTCTCCCAGATCCCAGAGTCCCCGGCCCAGAATCCCGGCCCTGCGAGCTGGGCTCCCGGCCCCACAGACACCGAGCCGCGGCTCCCTAGTGCTTGGGGTCCTCATATGCCGTGTGTGAACCCTGCCTCGTTCACTGCGTCCGGCCCACCCTGGACACGCAGCGACTCACGGGCTGGTCTCTGGCGCCCGGCACCGCAGGCCCCGGGGTTGCCGGAGTCGTTTGCAGCAGGAAAGTCTGGCTGAAAAGGGAACCTGGCAGTGACGCTGACCGGACCCGACGTCTGATTCCTGCAGTGACCGGCCTGTGCCACCAGGGGGCGGGAAGAGCAGCGGCTGCTGGAGCCTGGAGGAGCCGTGGAGCCACTGAGCAGGGGCCCTGCCCCACGCCCTGCCCCCCTCATCCCACTCCCCTCCCCCCCACCCCTGGAGAGCGGCTCCCCCTCCCCCGCCCTGCCCCCCTCCCCCCACTCCCCTCCCCCCCACCCCTGGAGAGCGGTTCCCCCTCCCCCGCCCTGCCCCCCTCACCCCCACCCCTGGAGAGTGGCTCCCCCTCCCCCACCCTGCCCCACTCACCCCCACCTCTGGTGCACGGCTCACCTGGCAGGAGGAGGGTGGTGGAGAGAGCAGCGAGCAATGGTCAAAGGGGGGGAAGAGGGGCAGGGGGCTGAGCCCCACACAGGAAGAGAGTCACCCTCCCAGCCCCCCAGGAGGCAGGGAGGGGTCTTTATCCCCATTCTACAGAGGGGAAACTGAGGCACAGACAGATTAACTTTTCTTAGTGAGCTCCCAGGGGCAGGGACTGTCTCTTCACTCTGTGTTTATGCAGCTGTAGCCAGACAGCCAGCCCCCCCCCCCCCCCCCTCAGACCAGCATTGCTGGAAACACAGGAGGAAGCCGGAACAGGGCACTTAACATATATTCCAGCACAGCCTTTGAAGCTGTGAAAGCACAGGTGTGCTGCTACAATGTGCCTCTGGGAACAGATACAACGATTAAGCTCACAGCAGGCAGAGGCCCTGTGACAGACATGGCTCTTCTTAGCCCCTACTAAATAGCGTGATGCACACACACCAACATCCTAGTTGGGAAAATATTTACCCTGATAAAAGAAATGTCCAGTAGTCAACACTTATTGTTTCTCTCCCTTGCAAGTGTAAACTACTCTTGCGAAAGCTGGCGTCACCCAGACAGACCAGCCTCAATTTGGCATAAGAAAGGAGAAAGAGAATAAAGGAGTACAGAGGTATAAGTAGGGGACCTACAGCACCATGATTTTTTGAGTGCTTTTCACTATCTATCTGCTGGTCAGATAAGTGACAACCTCCCAAGGCTTCTGCAGCTAAGAGGGTCCCTAACCCTTGTCCCTTATTCGTCTTTCCGCGGAATTGAGTGACCGATCCTGGCTTGGCACCGCTGGAATCGAGAGATGCAAGGAGGGTAAGAAGCACCCACACCTGATCTCCTATCTTTAGTGTACACATATTTTGAAATAGAGCTCTATACTTTGTTTTCTTTCTTTGGGATTGTGGCTTCAGTTTTGTAACTTGTTTGTGTGTGTAACATCTCTACATTTAAATAAGTAGGCACTAGCAATTTTGTAACCACATGATTAGAATCTAGCTTAATAAATTTTGGTAACCATTTATGCATAAGCCTGACTTGTTTTCTCTGGTTTACTGTAAAGCAGCCAACACAATTAAAGAACCTCAGCCGTTTTGGCTCTAAAGCCTGGCCATTAGGTGAGAGTACTAAGAGCCTAGCGTTGAGTTGTGCCGCCTCCACGGGGCAAACTCTTGGGGCACCTGTCAGTCAATCCTGGCTGCCCGCTGCGAAGGAGCTCTGAGCTCTAGCAGTTAAAGTCACGGGTGTGGAGAGGCTCTTAGTGCTGCCATTGGGGCACCTGTCAGTCAGTATTGACTGCCCGCTGCAAAGGAGCTCTGAGCTCTAGCAGTTAAAGTCACGGGTGGTTAGGACCTTGGGGCATCTGTCAGCCTAGCCCGGGCTGCCCGCCGCGAAGGGACAGTGCGTCCTAGCGGTTAAAGTCACGGATGGTATAAACGGGCATAGCTGGCACCTCACCAAACATCCTTGGCCGTCGGCTAACAGCAGCGCCAGGCACAAAGGGGCCTTGATCATGGCTGGGGCCCTACATGCTCCCCCAACACAAGGGATCCAGCGCTACTGAGGCCAGTGTTTGCAGAGGTCTCCAATAACTGGGGGTGTCTCGGTTTGTGGGCGCTCGGCCTCAGATCCCCCAAGATTGAGTCCCCCCAACAAGGAAGGACACTTTTGGAAACTGCGATGTGCTCCCATCACACAGCGTCTGTGGCCGCGCCAGGAGCTGGGCCAGATCTCCTGGGTCCATGCCCAGCGCCGTGTCCACTGAGCCACCGCTTCTCCTGCAGCCTCTGCCTCATTCAGCTCCGGCCGGGGCACTGCCTGCGGCAGGGCCTGGAGAACAGAGGGGAGGGGATCACGGGATTAAATAGCAACTCACGGCTTCTACCCACAAGGGGCAGCGTTAAAGTCGCCTCCCTGCCCCGAGTCTCCAGGGGCTGCTGCTCCTCCCTGATTCGGGAAACCCCCAGTGACTCCATCCCTGCTCCGCGGCCACGCATCCCCTCTGCAGGGTCAGGGCTCACGGAGACCCCCTGGGGCCTCGCTGGGTGTGGGGCTGGGAGCTGAGGTGCCAGGCTGGGCCCCTCACCTGCTACAATGATCTGCACAGGGTCGCTGGGCTCCGAGAAGGCAGCTGATCCTGTTCTGTAGGCACAACGACAGGTGTAGCTGCCCCCGTGTTCCCGTCTGGCGCTGGGGATGGGAAATTCAGCCACATAACTAGCCGGGTCCGTGTACCTCAGATGGTTCCCGTCTCCATCCTTGTAGAGGAGGAACCTCATGCCCAGGTGCTGATGCCAACACCGGATGGTGACGTTTCCCCCCACGGGGATCACCCCACCGGGGCTGACGGAGATGGAGGGTTTGGGGAGGAACCCCTCTGGATTCACAAACAAACAGGCAGTAAGTGGGGGTGACACAAACCGCGTCCGTCTGGTGCAATCCTCTGCCCGTCTGTCGCTCCAGCGTTTCACCCCAGCCCCGCCTGTCCCTGCGGTGCAGGCCCGGCCCCGGGACTCACAGCCGGGGAGAGACACAGCAGGGGGAAAGAAGATTTCCAGTCTCTGATTCCTTTAGTTCTGCAGGGTCAATTCAGCCCGGCCCCTGCTGCAGTCAGGGGTCACTCCGGATTGAGCCCGGGGGGCTGAGATCAGAACCCAGCCCTGCCCCCATGGTAGTCAGGGGGTAAATTGGGATCTACCCTGCGAGGTGTGACGGGGTAGGGAGTAGAGAATATTAACCTGGTAATGTTGCGTGGGAGTTTTACTAGTTGACTGTCTGCGTTGATACTAGATGATGGTGGGATATCAGGGTGTGACTTCTCTGTGGGATGATACTTGACGGCCAGCTCCTAACCTCAGCCCAGGAGCGGGTTGGGGCCAGGTGACACCTTCTGCCCGGGAAACTGGACCAAGGCTGGAGGAGGGGTCGGGGTGTGTGGCTGTGGGAGGCGGCTGGAGGGAGTTTCAGTTTGGAGTCGGCTGAGGGGGGAGGCCCAGAACCTGGGTCTGGGCTCCCCACCCCCGAAGAAGGACCCCACTGAGGGGTCCTGTTTTGTGTACCTACAAGCTCTGTTTTAGACAGTGTTCCTGTCGTGTAATAAGCCTTCTGTTTTACTGGCTGGCTGACAGTCACAGTGAACCGCAGGAAGTGCGGGGTGCAGGGCCCTGACTCCCCCACACTCCGCGACATGGGGTTCCTGGTCTAAATGTGGGTCATTTGAGGAAGCTGCTCCCAGGACAGGCACCCCAAGAAAACATATTAACAAAATCCCCCAGTTGTTCCAACAGGTTCCCATCCCTGTGATGAGTAGGGCGAGGTCTCAGTCCCCACCTCTGGAGAACACATGTCTGACAGGATCATCCCTTTGGGGGACTGGTGCCCCTCACCCCCACCCACATCCCTCGTCCCTAATGTGGAAATTCCCCCAGCTTCCCCATTCCCCACAGATATTCACGTCCCAAAGCCCCGCTCCGCCCAGCCAGCCAGCAGCCTGGAGAGGAGACAGCTTGTTAGAAACCGGATCACCGAGGAGGACAGTGAAAGCAGACACCATGATGGGGCAGTGAGGAGCCCCTCAGTGCTGCCACCAACGCCCCAGTGCCCAGCTCCACCCAACCTGAGGCCCGAGTGCGAGCGGAATGAGGAACAGCGCCAGGGGCTGCAGCCCCAGGAAGCCCGTGATGTGGTCAGCCCCTTTCTTCCCCATCAGATGGTTTCTCTGCAATCTCCTGCCCAAATCTACCACGGTCAGAGCAAAGCCAGCTCCCTGCCACGCCCAGCAAACCACATCCCCTCCTGCAGCTGCCTGGCCCCACCCCGCCCCGCCATGATCTCCCAGCCCCACATGGGAGCTGCCCAGTCCGGGGACCAGCTGGGAGCAGGGCAATCTCAGGAGGCATCAAGAGGTGCCCATGTTGCCCTGACCTTTTCCAACAGGCCCATCTAGCCTCCCTGGAGAAGCAGCTCAGAGCAGAGGAAGGCTTCCCCCATACACACACAGTGCCCCCCACGGAGTGCCCCCCTCCCATGAAGCAGGGCAGAGATTCCTTCCTGACCCACCCTGGAGCATGAGGGTGGATGGGGCCTGGCCAAACTCCTTCCCAGGTCGTGTCGCTGCAGAATCTATTCTTCGCCCAGTGACATGGCACAGAGATGGGACGGGTGGCTGGGAGGGGTTGTGGTTTCCGGTCCCCGTGAGTGGGGGAGGAAGGAATAAATGTAGATCCTGAGTTGTTAAAGGAACAGCCGATAAATCCGTGAAAGGGGAAGTCTGCCCAGAGCCGGCGCTCACGTCCTGTTTCTGGTACTGCCAGTGAAACTCTGAATCATAGAATATCAGGGTTGGAAGGGACCTCAGGAGGTCATCTAGTCCAACCCCCTGCTCAAAGCAGGACCAATCCCCAACTAAATCATCCCAGCCAGGGCTTTGTCAAGCCTGACCATAAAAACTTCCAAGGAAGGAGATTCCACCACCTCCCTAGGTAACGCATTCCAGTGTTTCATCACCCTCCTAGTGAAAAAGTTTTTCCTAATATCCAACCTAAACCTCCCCCACTGCAACTTGAGACCATTGCTCCTTGTTCTGTCATCAGCTACCACTGAGAACAGTCTAGAGCCATCCTCTTTGGAACCCCCTTTCAGGTAGTTGAAAGCAGCTATCAAATCCCCCCTCATTCTTCTCTTCTGCAGACTGAACAATCCCAGTTCCCTCAGCCTCTCCTCATAAATCGTGTGTTCCAGTCCCCTCATCATTTTTGTTGCCCTCTGCTGGACTCTTTCCAATTTTTTCACATCCTTCTTGTAGTGTGGGGCCCAAAACTGGACACAGTCCTCCAGATGAGGCCTCACCAGTGTCGAATAGAGGGGAACGATCACGTCCCTCGATCTGCTGGCAATGCCCCTACGTATACATCCCAAAATGCCATTGGCCTTCTTGGCAACAAGGGCACACTGTTGACTCATATCCAGCTTCTTGTCCATTGTCACCCCTAGGTCCTTTTCTGCAGAACTGCTGCCTAGCCATTCGGTCCCTAGTCTGTAGCAGTGCATGGGATTCTTCCTTGCTAAGTGCAGGACTCTGCACTTGTCCTTGTTGAATCTCATCAGATTTCTTTTGGCCCTCTAATTTGTCTAGGGCCCTCTGTATCCTATCCCTCCCCTCCAGCGTATCTATCTCTCCTCCCAGTTTAGTGTCATCCGCGAACTTGCTGAGGGTGCAATCCACACCATCCTCCAGATCATTAATGAAGATATTGAACAAAACCGGCCCCAGGACCGACCCTTGGGGCACTCCACTTGATACCAGCTGCCAGCTAAACATGGAGCCATTGATCACTACCCGTTGACCCCGACAATCTAGCCAGCTTTCTATCCCCCTTATAGTCCATTCATCCAGCCCATACTTCTTTAACTTGCTGGCAAGAATACTGGGGGAAACAATGTCAAAAGCTTTGCTAAAGTCAAGGAACAACACGTCCACTGCTTTCCCCTCATCCACATAGCCAGTTATCTCGTCACAGAAGGCAATTAGATTAGTCAGGCATGACTTGGCCTTGGTGAATCCATGCTGACTGTTCCTGATCACTTTGCTCTCCTCTAAGTGCTTCAGAATTGATTCCTTGAGGACCTGCTCCATGATTTTTCCAGGGACTCAGGTGATGCTGACTGGCCTGTAGTTCCCAGGATCCTCCTACTTCCCTTTTTGAAAGATGGACACTATATTAGCCTTTTTCCAGGCATCCGGGACTTCCCCGGATCACCATGAGTTTTCAAAGATAATGGCCAATGGCTCTGCAATCACATCCGCCAACTCCTTTAGCACTCTCGGATGCAGCGCATCCGGCCCCATGGACTTGTGCTCGTCCAGCTTTTCTAAATAGTCCCGAACCGCTTCTTTCTCCACAGAGGGCTGGTCACCTCCTCCCCATGGTGTGCTGCCCTGGGCAGAAGTCTGGGAGCTGACCTTGTTTGTGAAGACAGAGGTAAAAAAAGCATTGAGTACATTAGCTTTTTCCACATCCTCTGTCACTAGGTTGCCTCCCTCCTTCAGTAAGGGGCCCACACATTCCTTGACTTTCTTCATGTTGCTAACATACCTGAAGAAACCCTTCTTGTTACTCTTAACATCTCTTGCTAGCTGCAACTCCAGGTGTGATTTGGCCTTCCTCATTTCACTCCTGCATGCCTGAGGAATTTTTTTATAAACCTGATGCAGCTACCCTGTTATATACCACAGTTCGGGGAGGGGAATGGGGTCTAGTGATTGGGCGGGACGGGCTGGGAGCCAGGACTCCTGGGTTCTCTCCCTGGCTCTGGTTGGGGGGTGGGATCTGGTGCTTAGAGAAAAAGGACACAGATTCGAGCCAGCCCCCTAGAGGTGAAAGGCCCCATGTCCCTTCCCCAGCCCATTCCCGGGGCAGCGGGTCTGCACAGCTCAGGGCCTAGGGCAGAGCTCACAGCGGGTCGACAGCTGAGCAGAGTTTCCCTCTCCCCCCTCAGGATGCTGCGAAAGGGACACAGGGGTTGGGAGAGAGCTGACCAGCCCCCCAGAAAGGGGAGGGGGCAAGATCACGGGGACAGAGCTCAAGAGAAACTGGCCCCCCCGGCAGATGCCCCAGCTCTGGCTCCCCAGCTCATTTGCCCTTCACCCCCCCTGACATTCAGGCATTGGGGCCATCAGCCCCCCCATTCTGCCCCCTGGCCTGCGTCCCCTCCCCCATTCTGTCCCCCCAGCCTGTAGTTCCCTCACGTCCACCCCATCATGGCCCCTGCCTTCCTAGTTCTGACCTGTCCCCTATCCCTTCATCCCCCGTTGTGCCCCTCATGCCCCATGTCCTGTCCCCTGTTCTGCCCCCCATCCCCCTGACCTCCCCGTTGTAGGGAAGGGACACCTGGCTGCCCTCAGTTAAGTGGCCGCCCCTTCGCCCCCTGCAGCCCTCGCAGGGCAGCTATGCTGGCCCCTGGCTAAGATGGCCAACGCCTCAACCTGGGGGCAGGAACAATCCTGTCCCCCCTGTGATGGGTTGGATCACAGGAAACCCCCGTGGGACTGCCAACTGATTTGCTGAGACTTCTTCTGCCCCTGCTTTCCCTGCCAATTTGGGACTCCACAACCCTGCCTGGTTTGAGCCAGACACGCTATCCTGTTACAAATCAAGACCCAGGTCTGAACAACGTCCCACAAAAGCTGCAGGCTTAACTGAAAACAGATTAAGAAATGTTCCTGTCTCCAACACCCAGATGCCCAGTTCCCAATGGGGTCCAAACCCCAAATAAATCCGTTTTACCCTAGATAAAGCTTATAGAGGGTAAACTCATAAACTGTTCGCCCTCTATAACACAGAGAGATATGCACAGCTGTTTCCTCCCTCCCTCCCCCCACCCTCCCAGGCTCGGTATTAATACATACTCTGGGTTAATAAGTAAAAAGTGATTTTATTAAATACAAAAAGTAGGATTTAAGTGGTTCCAAGTAATAACAGACAGAACAAAGTTCTAGGCAGTTCTTAAGTATCTAGGGGGTGGGGTAAGGGTGTGTGATCCTTGCAGAGCACTAGAGGGCAGGTGTGTGCAGGGGTCTGGACACAGAGAATGGCCGACACCCTGTTTCCTGGCCACTGATGGCCTGGGCCCTTCCCCCCTGCAAGGTGAGAGCTAAAGGGTTGGAGAACAGGGTTATCAGGAAAGGAGGACTTGTGGCACCTTAGAGACTAACCAATTTATTTGAGCATGAGCTTTGGTGACCTCCTGGCCCGGGACAGGGACAAAGCCCAGAGGAGGAGGGGCAGGAGGGAGTTTCAGTTTGGGGCTGGCTGGGGACATGGAGTGAAGGGCAGACGTGATTGTCTGGCTCACTGCCCCCCAGAATGGACCCAGCTGAGGGGTCCTGTTCTCTGCACCTACAAGCTCTGTGTTAGACCATGTTCCTGTCGTCTAATAAACCTCTGTTTTACTGGCTGCCTGAGAGTCACGTCTGACTGCGGAGTTGGGAGGCAGGACCCTCTGGCTTCCCCAGGACCCCGCCTGGGCGGACTCGCTGGGGGAAGCGCACGGAGGGGCAGAGGATGCTGAATGCTCCGAGGTCAGACCCAGGAAGGTGGAGCCGGGTGAGCTGTGTGTCCTGCAGACAGGCTGCTCACAGAAAGGAGACTGCCCCAGAGTCCTGACTGGCTTCATGGGGAGCAGATCCAGAGCATCACCCAGGGAAACCGTGACAGTAGCATAAAACATATTCCAGTTATGTCAAATATACATTCATAAGCATATTTCCATAAAGAATTATGGGGTGTGTCATGGACTCCCAGGTCATGCCCACTCTCAGCCCCGTACGGTCCCTGGGAAAAACCCCCTTCAGTGCGACAGCCCTTCTCGGGGGTCCACTCTCTCTCGGGGGTTAGGCCCCTCCGCCTCCTGGAACCGCACCTCTCTGAGCCTTAGCACACCTGTCTCTTGCCATGGGACCCCTCAGGCAGTCCACTTGCTCTGGCACCCCAGGGTCCCCACTCCCAGAGGGAATAATGCCCCCCTGATCTCTAGCCCGGAGCGACTCTCAGCCAGCGTAACACAGGAGGGTTTATTGAGCATCTGAACCCAGCACAGGAAACTCTCTGGGCCTCAGACCTGGCCTCCCTCAGCACAGCACATCCCAGTCTCCCCTGCATCCAGGTGGGCTCTGCCTGCTCCCTCCCTCCAGCCCCAAGCCCCCCTGCTTCCCAGCTGGGCATCTGATCTCACCGGCCCCAAGCCCCCCCGTCCATTGTCTTCTCTCCAGGTAAACAGGGTCGCCTGGGCCCCCTCTCCCCTCTTCTGTCCTCTGGCTGGAACCGGCTGGTCAGGTCACCAGGATCCTCTCTTCACAGCCCATTGTCCTTTCACTGGCCGGACCAGCTGTGACTCCTGAGCTGGGCCTCCCGGTCACCAGGTCACCAGTCGCTGGGGTCTCCATTCTCCAGGGCATTGACCGGGGTCCCAAGTTCCGTCGCACGTCCTCTGTACCAATAAACTCCCTCTCCCACCACCTCGTGAAATCAGTAACACTCAGGGAAACTGAGTCCCACCTACTCTGCATGCAAACCATTGGAAAAACCAAGGAAAAGCCAAGAAACGCCCCCACTTCGTCACAGTGGGGAGCAGGGGTTGCCCCTATTGTTAAGGGGACATCATGGGCCCCAGAGAGGGAGGTTATTGCCCTAGATCTCCTCCTAGATCATGCCCCTTCCCTGAGATCCCCCCACAGCTTCCAGGCAGTGACCTGCAGGGCAGGAGTCATCGGGGGAGCTGGGGGTCTACCAGTGGTGGAGGGGCAGTGGGGTTGTTTCTCTATCCCCCCATCTCAATGAGCCCCTCCCCGAGGTGTCTGGGCCCCACTCACCTGGATTCACTGCCCCCGTCCCCCCCAACCAGCCCTAGCCCCTGGGCACCACGAGCCTGTTTCCAGAGCTGGTTTGATGGTACCTGGCCCTGTGCTGCCTGGGCGGGTGGGAGTCGGCGCCACTCCAGGCTGGGTCAGGTTGGTTCCCCCTGTGGGAATAAAACAAGCACCTGTCAGGGGCCGGAGGAGGGACTGAAACAGCGACTCAGTGATCTCTCCCTCTCCCCACCTCGATTCAGCATCGCTCGTCACTGTCATTCCCGGAGGCAGGGGGGAAGGATTTTTGTGGCTGGGGACGGTGCCGGCTTGGCAGCCCCTGGGCCCCAACTCATCTATGCATCCCCAGAGTAGGGACAGCCCTGGGAAAGGCCCCCTGCTCTGATGCTGTCCCTGGGGGCAGGGATCCCCCTCCCTCGGCCCCAAATCTCCAGCAGCTGCTGCTGCTCCCAAGTTGGGGACCCCCACCCCAGTCCTAGTGACTCCATCCCCGCTTCCCAAACAGGCATCTCCTCTGCTTTGCCCAGGGCTCATGGCGGAGCCTGGCGCTGAGCATCCTGTCAATGCGGAGCTCCCCCGAGTGTCCGGCTGGGCATCGGGTTGGGAGTGAAGATGCCAAGCCGGGCCCTTCACCTGCTACCACCAGCTCCACGGGGTCACTGGGCTCTGACCAGACAGGCAGGTCTGCTTTGGTGCTATATCGGCAGCTGTAGCTCCCTGTGTCTCTCCGGCTCACACTGCTGATGGGAAACTCAGCCATGTCCCCAGCCGGCTCCGCGTCCTGCAGCCCGTTCGGGTTTCCATCTTGGTACAGAAGGAACCTCACGTTCTGGTGCCGACCCCGACACCGGATGCTCACGGCTCCCCCATCTGCTGGGACTCAGGGAGATGGAGGGTTTGGGGTAGTAGGTCTCTGCAGTGAGAAGGAGACAGGCCATGAGACAGACCCCGGCACAGTCTCTGCACCTGTCCTCACCGCACGGTCCCAGACATGGGACCCCTGGGAGAAAACCCAGCCAGAGGAACCTCTCCGAGATCCCAGAGATTCCTGGGAGCTCCGACTGAAGCTGCCCGAGGACCTAAATCCACAGCACCCCTCTGTACCTGTCTATCTACTTAATGGGCCCCCCCAGCCCAGTGTCCCCCCTCCCCATCCCTGCCCCATGGGATCAGATCCCTGGGCCCATCCTGCCAGTATCATCCCCCCACCCCCCGGATCAGACCCACAGGTCCTCACAGCCGCTGTCTCGTACCCAGCAGCCGCCAGCAGCTGCTGCGTCTCTGGCAGGCGCTGGGAACCTCTCGGGCTGGCGGCACCGGGCAGGGCCAGATTGTGTCTGGTACAACAACACCCGGCTCCTCCCCAGCGCTTCACACCCGCAGATCTCACAGCGCTTCACAGAGGGGGCAGGGCATCAGCCCCATTTTACAGAGGGGGAAACTGAGGCAAAGAAGAGGGTAGGGACTTGGCCAAAGTCCCCCAGAAAATCATGGCAACACCAGGAACGGCAGCCAGCTCTCCTGAGTCCCAGCCCCTGCGCTCTCCCCACTAGGCCACACGGCCACCCAGGGAGTGTCAGCCCGCCTCAGGGCCGTAGTCCGTACAGCATTGGTGGGCTAGTGGCTACAGTAGAGGACTGAGATCCAGGGTTATATCCCCAGCTCTGGGAGCAGAGTGGGGTCTAGAGGTGGGGGTGGGGAGGCCTGGGGGCCATAATTCCTGGGTTTGATCCCAGCACAGAGAGGGGAGTGGGGTCTAGTGGTTAGATCGGGAGGGGGCTGGGAGTCAGAGGTGCTGGGTGCTGCACAGACACAATGAGAAAAAGCCTCCACCCTAAAGCCAAGCCCTGACTATCTAACCAGACACGAGGTACAGGAGGAATGATTGTCCCCAGTTCATACAAGGGGAAATGGAGGCACAGGCGGGTTGAGTGACACCCCAAGGTCCCCTGGGGGCAGGGATCCCCCCTCCCTCCGCCCCAATCTCCAGTGGCTGGGAACCCCCCAGTGACTCCGTCCCCACTCCCCAGCCGAGCGTCCCCTCTGCTGGGCCCATGATGCTGAGCATCCCATTGGCATGGAGAACCCCTGTAGGTCAGGCTGGGTGTGGGGCTGGGAGCCGGGACGCCGAGCCGGGCCCCTCACCTACTACAACAATCCGCACGATATCACTAGGATCCGACCAGTTGGGCGGCTCCGATCCAGAGCGAGATCGGCAGCTGTAGGCTCCTCCGTCTTCCCGCCTGGCGCTGGGGATGGTGAATTCAACCCCGCCCAGCTTCCAGATTTCGATTCCACCTTTATACAGAAATAACCTCCTGGCCTCGCACCAACACTGACAGTGGATGGTGACGGCTCCCCCCAGGGCGATCACCTCGCTGGGGCTGGCGGAGATGGAGGGTCCGGGCGTAAAGAGCTCTGCGTTCACACACAAACAGGAGTGAGATGGAGAGACACAAACCCCTCCCCGTGTGTCTGTAACCTGCCCCTAGCGCCCAGCCCCAGGGACAGCGCCAGGGCTAACAGACACCTCACTGCATCCACAGGGAACCTGTGGGCCGGGTTCTGATCTCAGCCCCCTGGGGTCAACCGGGAGTCACCCCTGAGTGCACTGGGGGCAGGGCTGGGGTTAATCCAGGGGGGTTGATTTGAGGTTTGGGGGGAAGGTTCTGGGCTCAGCTAGTCTGTTCTCCCCCATCCTTAACTTTCTCCCACCGTTCATTGATACTCACGTCCAGACACCCCACTCCACTCGACCAGCCAGCAGCCCGGAAAGAAAACTGTTTGTTAGGGACCAGATCCCAGAATGACTGGAGTCTGCACCATGGTCTCAGATCGATTCCCCCCACTCCCCGCCCCCGACCCACCCATGGTGACACGCACCAAGGAAGAGGACAGTGAGATGAGAGCAGATGCCATGATGGGGCAGGGGGGGCGGTCTCAGCGCTGCCACCAATGCCTCGGTGCCCAGCTCCACCCAGCCCCGAATAAGGCACCAAGCCAGGGGCTGTAGCCACAGGAAGCCGGCGATGTCTCATCTCTTCCTGTATCCATCACACCTTGTCTCTAATCTACCGGCCAAATCTAGCGCGGACAAAGTAAGCAGAGGTACCTGCAAAACCCAGGAAATCCTGGGACCATCAGCCTGGCCAGGTGTCATGCAGCTCGCAGCATGTCCCTATGTCTGTGGGGAGTGGGGACAGGTCACCCGCAGTGTACCCTGCAGCCTTGGGGAAGGTGCACTAGGCTGGTAGCCAGGAGACCACGGGGTCTGGTCTTCAATCTTCAACTGACCACTGCGAATATTTCCGTGCAGATCCTCCTTCTCATTACTTTCTGGGTTCTAACCTGGATGATGACCCATATCGGTAAAAGTAATATGATCATGCAATTAAAGTATGATGTCATAATGCACAAGGGGGCAGAGCTAAGAGTGTTCAGGATACCGTAACTGAGGCATTTCCTGGTGCTGGAGGGTTTGACTCCGCAGCCTTCCCGCTCAGCCTGCCAACCTGCCCACCTGCGACACGAGCCGTGGCACCGTGTGAGGAGCAGGCGTGATGGGGAACACCTGGGTTTGCTGCCCCTTGGGCCCTAGCTGAGCGGTGATGATGGGTTTACACTGTAACGCCTGGTTCTAAGGGGCTTTTCTCAGCGTGTGAATTAAATCAACCAGGTTCAAAACAAAACTGGAGAAAGAAATTCCATCCCGGGCCCCAAGCCGGTCACCAGCCAGGAGAGACCCAGTGACCTTCTAATGCCCCTGTCAAGGTTCCTCCCCCACTCTGAACTCTAGGGTACAGATGTGGGGACCTGCATGAAAAACCTCCTAAGCTTATCTTTACCAGCTTAGGTCAAAACTTCCCCAAGGTACAAAATATTCCACCCGTTGTCCTTGGATTGGCCGCTACCACCACCAAACTAATACTGGTTACTGGGGAAGAGCTGTTTGGACGTGTCTTTCCCCCCAAAATACTTCCCAAAACCTTGCACCCCACTTCCTGGACAAGGTTTGGTAAAAAGCCTCACCAATTTGCCTAGGTGATTACAGACCCAGACCCTTGGATCTTAAGAACAATGAACAATCCTCCCAACACTTGCATCCCCCCTTTCCTGGGAAATGTTGGATAAAAAGCCTCACCAATTTGCATAGGTGACCACAGACCCAAACCCTTGGATCTGAGAACAATGAAAAAGCATTCAGTTTTTTACAAGAAGACTTTTAATAAAAAAATAGAAGTAAATAGAAATAAAGAAATCCCCCCTGTAAAATCAGGATGGTAGATATCTTACAGGGTAATTAGATTCAAAAACAGAGAGAACCCCTCCAGGCAAAACCTTAAGTTACAAAAAAGATACACAGACAGAAATAGTTATTCTATTCAGCACAATTCTTTTCTCAGCCATTTAAAGAAATCATAATCTAACACATGCCTAGCTAGATTACTTACTAAAAGTTCTAAGACTCCATTCCTGGTCTATCCCCAGCAGAAAACAGAATATAGACAGACACACAGACCCTTTGTTTCTCTCCCTCCTCCCAGCTTTTGAAAGTATCTTGTCTCCTCATTGGTCATTTTGGTCAGGTGCCAGCGAGGTTACCTTTAGCTTCTTAACCCTTTACAGGTGAGAGGAGCTTTCCCCTGGCCAGGAGGGATTTCAAAGGGGTTTACCCTTCCCTTTATATTTATGACACGCCCCCCAAATCTCAGCTAGGGTGAAACACTGGCTGGGATTTCTTCCTGGAGCTCTAGGAAAAACAAACAGAGTTAATAAGACACATGCAGCTCTAAATATACTACCAAGTACATAAAGACTAACAATATTTTCCACATCTCAAGGACGATTTTAACCAGTTGATTCTGGGAAACTTTCACGGGAGAGTGCATCAGCCACTTTGTTAGAAGCTCCTGAGATGTGTTGGATGTCGAAATCAAAATCTTGGAGAGCTAAACTCCACCGAAGAAGTTTTTTGTTAGTTTCCTTGACGGTGTGAAGCCACTTCAGTGCAGCATGGTCGGTTTGCAGGTGGAAACGTCGTCCCCAAACATATGGGCGTAGCTTTTCCAGAGCGTAGACAATGGCGTAACATTCTTTTTCAGTGACTGACCAGTTGCTTTCCCTCTCAGACAGTTTTTTGCTGAGAAACACTACAGGGTGGAATTCTTGATCAGGTCCTTTCTGCATTAAAACTGCTCCCACACCACGCTCGGACGCATCTGTGGTTACTAGGAACAGTTTGTCAAAGTTTGGGGCCCTTAGTACAGGGTCAGACATGAGTGTCGCTTTAAGATTGTTAAAGGCCTTCTGACACTTTTCGGTCCACTGAACAGCATTTGGCTGTTTCTTTTTGGTTAGGTCTGTCAGTGGGGCAGCGATTTGGCTGTAGTGCGGTACAAATCGTCTGTAATAACCAGCCAAGCCTAAGAAGGATTGAACCTGTTTCTTTGACTTTGGGACAGGCCACTTTTGGATAGCATCCACTTTGGCCTGTAGGGGGCTGATAGTTCCTTGACCCACCTGGTGTCCAAGGTAAGTCACTCTGTTTAGGCCTATTTGACACTTCTTAGCCTTAACAGTTAGTCCTGCCTCCCTTATGCGCTCAAGGACTTTTTGTAGATGTTCCAGGTGGTCTGCCCAGGAATCCGAAAATATGGCCACATCGTCAAGGTAGGCGACTGCATATTCTCCTAATCCCGCTAGGAGACCATCTACAAGTCTTTGGAAAGTGGCGGGTGCATTTCGCAGCCCGAAAGGGAGTACATTAAATTCATACAGCCCGAGATGTGTGATGAAGGCTGACCTTTCCTTGGCAGATTCATCTAGCAGTACCTGCCAGTACCCCTTGGTTAAGTTCAAGGTAGAGATGAAATGGGCCCGTCCCAGTTTCTCTAATAGTTCATCTGTGCGTGGCATTGGATAGTTGTCTGGGCGAGTTACAGCATTTAGCTTACGGTAGTCCACGCAAAAATGTATTTCCCCATCTGGTTTGGGAACTAGAACCACTGGAGATGCCCATGCACTGCCAAAGGGGCGGATTACACCCATCTGTAACATATCCTGGATCTCCCGTTCTTTAGCAGTTTTAGCTTGAGGAGACACCCGGTAAGGTTGGACCCTAATTGGGTGAGCATTACGTGTGTCAATGGAGTGGTATGCCCGTTCAGTCAGTCCTGGGGTGGCTGAGAACGTTGGCGCGTAGCTAGTGCACAGCTCCTGGATCTGCTGTCGCTGCATACGCCCAAGGGTCATGGAGAGGTTCACCTCTTCCACACCACCACCACATTTCCCTTCGTAGTAGACACCTTCGGGCCACTCAGCGTCGTCTCCTCCGTGGGCTGTAAACTGACAAACCTTTAATTCTCTGGAATAAAAGGGCTTTAGAGAATTAATATGGTACACCTTAGGCTTTCGGTTGGAGGTGGGGAATGCTATGAGATAATTAACAGCTCCCAGGCGCTCCTGGACCGTGAATGGCCCTTCCCACGATGCTTCCATTTTATGGGCCTGGAGCGCCTTTAAGACCGTGACCTGGTCTCCTACTTTGAAGGAACGCTCTCTGGCATGTTTATCATACCAGGCTTTTTGCTCTTTTTGAGCATCCTGTAAGTTTTCTCTAGCAAGGGCTAAAGAGGTTCGGAGGGTGTTTTGTAGGTTGGTTACAAAGTCCAGAATGTTAGTTCCTGGAGAAGGTGTAAATCCCTCCCATTGCTGCTTCACCAACTGCAATGGCCCCTTAACCTCACGGCCATATACAAGTTCAAATGGGGAAAACCCTAAACTGGGATGTGGTACAGCTCTGTAGGCAAAGAGCAACTGCTGCAATACTAGGTGCCAATCATTGGAGTGCTCATTTACGAATTTACGTATCATGGCCCCCAAAGTTCCATTAAACTTCTCCACCATGCCATTTGTTTGATGGTGGTAAGGAGTGGCAACCAAGTGATTTACCCCATGAGCTTCCCAAAGGTTTTTCATAGTTCCTGCCAGGAAATTAGTCCCTGCATCTGTGAGGATGTCGGAGGGCCAACCTACCCTGGCAAAAATGTCTGCTAGTGCCTGGCACATACTTTTAGCCCTGGTGTTGCTTAGAGCTACTGCTTCCGGCCATCGGGTGGCAAAATCCATGAAAGTCAGTATGTACTGCTTTCCTCTGGCTGTCTTTTTCGGAAAAGGACCCAGAATATCCACAGCTACTCGCTGAAATGGAACTTCAGTGATGGGGAGTGGCTGGAGAGGGGCTTTGACCTGGTCTTGGGGTTTTCCCACTCTTTGGCACACCTCACAAGACTGGACATAGGTAGAAACATCCTTGCCCATTCCCTCCCAGTGGAATGACCCCCCCAAACAGTCTTTGGTCCTGTTCACCCCAGCATGGCCACTAGGGTGATCGTGGGCTAAGCACAAGAGCTTGGCTCGGTATTTAGTTGGAACTACCAACTGTCTCTGAGGATGCCAGTCTTCCTGGTGTCCACCAGAAAGTTTCCTTGTATAAAAGTCCTCTTTCTACAACAAACCTGGATCGATTAGAAGAGCTGAGAGGCGGTGGGTTGCTCCGTGCCGCCGTCCAAGCTCTCTGGAGGCTTTCATCTGCTTCCTGTTTGGTCTGGAACTGTTCCCTTGATGCTGGAGACATCAGTCCCTCATTGGATTGTGGACCTAGGCTTGGTCCCTCTGGAAGCGATATAGGGGATGGAGCTGTTTCTGTTGACTGTGAACCGCTCTCCACTGGTGCACTATGTTGGGATTCAGGCTCCGGCTGAGCCTCTTGTGTCGGGTTATCGGCTGCTGCCAGTTCAGGGTCGGTGGGGCCCTCTGGTGTTGAGGTTGCAAGTACTGGATTCAGTGCTGACACTGGGTCTGGTGTTGGTTGTTCGGCTGGTTCCGGTTCTGGGACTGGTTCCGTCTGGGTCTCTGGGACTGGATCCACTACTGCTGTTGCAGACATTGGCCTGGGGTCCGGGTCCATCACCTCTGACCGGGTCCTGATAGAAGTTTCCGGAACAGAGCTAGGCCTCACGGCTTGTTTAGCCTGGCTGCGGGTGACCGTTCCCACCCTCTTGGCCTGCTTCACATGATTGGCCAAGTCTTCCCCCAACAGCATGGGGATGGGATAATCATCATAGACTGCAAAAGTCCACATTCCTGACCAGCCCTTGTACTGGACAGGCAACTTGGCTGTAGGCAAATTGAAAGAGTTGGACTTGAAGGGTTGAATCGTCACTTGGATCTCTGAGTTGATTAAATTGGGGTCCACTAAGGAAGCATGGATAGCTGACACTTGTGCTCCGGTGTCCCTCCACGCGGTGACCTTCTTCCCGCCCACACTCACAGTTTCCCTCCGCTCCAGGGGTATCTGGGAGTATCTGGGCCTGTGGACTTCTGGTGTGATTCCGGTGCAATGAACTGTAATCTGTTGGGGTTCTTGGGGCAGTTGGCCTTTACATGCCCCAGCTCGTTACATTTAAAACATCGTCCAGCTGACGGGTCACTGGGGCGAGGAGGGTTGCTGGAGAACGGGGTGGTGGGATGATAAGGGGTCTGGAGGGTTCTTTGGGAGGTAGGTGGGGCTTTGGGCGGCCCCCGGTAATAGGGTGTGGTCTGGGGTGGTCCCTTCTGGTCTCCACTCCAACTGCGGCCAGTTTTCTTCTTCTCTGCCACCTCCACCCATCTGGCTCCAATCTCTCCTGCCTCGATTACAGTTTTGGGCTTCCCATCTAGGATGTATCTTTCTATTTCCTCAGGAACACCCTCTAAGAATTGTTCCATTTGCATTAGGAAGGGCAAATTTACTGGAGATTCAACACTTGCTCCTGATATCCAGGCATCCCAATGTTTCACAATGTGGTAGGCATGTCGGGTAAATGACATGTCTGGTTTCCACCTTAGGGCTCTGAACCTCCGACGAGACTGCTCGGGTGTTATCCCCATTCTGACTCTCGCCTTGGATTTAAACAGTTCATACTTGTTCATGTGTTCTTTAGGCATTTCAGCTGCCACCTCAGCTAAGGGTCCACTGAGCTGCGGCCTCAGCTCTTCCATGTATGGGTCAGTAGAGATGTTGTACCCAAGGCAGGCCCTTTTGAAGTTTTCTAAGAAGGCCTCAGTATCATCACCTGCCTTGTAGGTGGGGAACTTTCTGGGATGGGAAGTGGTACCTGGAGAAGGATTGCTAGGGGTTGTTGGTATATTCTGCTGGGCCTTTATCCTCTCCACCTCCTCCACATGCTTCCTCTCTTTTTCCTTCTCCTCCAGTTCTTTGTCCCTTGCTTCCATGGCTCTCCTGTGAGCAGCCGCTTGGTGTTGTTCTGCTTCTCTCGCTGCCTCCCTTTCTTGTTCCTTCTTCAGCCGCATGAGTTCTATCTGTCTTTCATGTTCCCTTTGTCTTTCCTCAGCCTGAAATTTGGCTAATTCGAGCTGTAGTCGAGCCGCGGATTTTGTCATTCTAACCTCTCTGTTTTTAACTAACTTTACACCCGAGGTTTAGAAATAAACAAACAAAACTTGGCTGTAAAATTTTGCTGTGCTGGAATAGAATACCTATTCTCTGATAGTGATTGTCAGCCTACAGAAAAAGACAATTCCCTTGTCTCTGCTCTGGGCCCAAATTAAAGCAAAAAACCTCCAACAACTTGGAAACCTGCTTACCCAGCCCAAAGAAAAAGCAAATGGGTAGAACACACACCCCCTATTTACTTTTAGGAAGAAAAGAAAAAAAAAACCTCTGGATTGGAAGACTGTGAATTTCCCTGCAGGAGTTAAGTACCCTGCCTCCAGGCAAAGAAAACCTGCAATTCACAAAGATAATCCCCTTTTGTCTCTGCTTGGCCACAAAGCAGAGAAAAAACAAGCTGCTTTCAGTTTCAGCTGCTTTCTGGACTTCCTTTCCAAAGAGAAAAAAAAAATTTCCTTTTTAAAATCTGTATTTCTAGTTCAAAAAAATCTCAACTGGATCTCAAAATGATTTCAGGTTAATCCCACCACTATGCCACCATGTCAAGGTTCCTCCCCCACTCTGAACTCTAGGGTACAGATGTGGGGACCTGCATGAAAAACCTCCTAAGCTTATCTTTACCAGCTTAGGTCAAAACTTCCCCAAGGTACAAAATATTCCACCCGTTGTCCTTGGACTGGCCACTACCACCACCAAACTAATACTGGTTACTGGGGAAGAGCTGTTTGGACGCGTCCTTCCCCCCAAAATACTTCCAAAACCTTGCACCCCACTTCCTGGACAAGGTTTGGTAAAAAGCCTCACCAATTTGCCTAGGTGACTACAGACCCAGACCCTTGGATCTTAAGAACAATGAACAATCCTCCCAACACTTGCACCCCCCCCTTTCCTGGGAAATGTTGGATAAAAAACCTCACCAATTTGCATAGGTGACCACAGACCCAGACCCTTGGATCTGAGAACAATGTAAAAGCATTCAGTTTTCTTACAAGAAGACTTTTACTAAAAATAGAAGTAAATAGAAATAAAGAAATCCCCCCTGTAAAATCAGGATGGTAGATATCTTACAGGGTAATTAGATTCAAAAACAGAGAGAACCCCTCTAGGCAAAACCTTAAGTTACAAAAAAAGATACACAGACAGAAATAGTTATTCTATTCAGCACAATTCTTTTCTCAGCCATTTAAAGAAATCATAATCTAACACATACCTAGCTAGATTACTTACTAAAAGTTCTAAGACTCCATTCCTGGTCTATCCCCGGTAAAGACCAGCATATAGACAGACACACAGACCCTTTGTTTCTCTCCCTCCTCCCAGCTTTTGAAAGTATCTTGTCTCCTCATTGGTCATTTTGGTCAGGTGCCAGCGAGGTTACCTTTAGCTTCTTAACCCTTTACAGGTGAGAGGAGCTTTCCCCTGGCCAGGAAGGATTTCAAAGGGGTTTACCCTCCCCTTTATATTTATGACAGGAGTCACCAGAGCAGAATCGCTTGTTTCCAAAACAGCCAGGCTTTGTGGGGACGAACGGGTTCATTTCACTCTCCCGACAGACGGGAAGGGCAGGCGCTGACCGCGCTCCTAGCAAACAGACAGAAGGGAGGTGCGGGAAAGACAGGATGGAAATGGGGGTGAAATACGGCTTCTGGGGATGGTCTCGGGTGCTGGCCGTGAGTTAGTGACAAGTGGGTGCGTTGGCTGCAAGGCGACCCTGGTCCCTGCTGCTCGGACCCTGGGTGGTTACAATCTGGCCAGGGCCGCTCCCGGGTTGGGTCCGTTCTCCTTAGGCAGGACAAGTGGGGTGGGTGCCACACACCTGACTGCAGCATCCGATGGAAAGCCAGGAGAGTGAGCTAGGAGAGGACGAAAGACACAGCGGGGTGGCGAACAACCCAACCAGGGAAGGGAAAAGGATCTTGTCACGGAGTGTACAGAGTGTGGGGGAGTCCGGGGCCTGCACCCCTCTTCCTGGGATTCACTATGACTCTCAGCCAGCCAGTAAAATGGAAGGTTTATTGGACAATAGGAACCCAGTCTAAACCAGAGCTTGTGGGTACACCCAGGACCCCCTCAGTCCAGTCCTTCTGGGGGAGCAGGGAGCTCAGACCCAGCCCTGGGGATCCCTGTGTTCCTCCACCCAGCCCAAACCTGAAACTCCCCCCCCCCCAGCAGGCTCTCTCCTCCAGCCTCTGTTCACATTCCTGGGCAGAGGTGTTACCTCCCCCTCCCCCTCCCGGCTCAGGTGACAGGCTCTCAGGTCTCCCATCCCCAGGGCACATTCCCAGGTCAACACTCCCCCGACCCTGCTGCGTCACATCGTCACATCTCTCCCCCCTTCCAGACTGAACTGAGCGGGGTCACTCTGACCAGTGACCTGGGGAAGTTCAGGGCCCCCTCTCCGGGACAATGCATCCGCTATCATGTTGGCACTTCCCTTCACGTGGACCACGTCCATGTCGTAATCCTGCAGGAGCAGGCTCCATCTCAGGAGCTTGGTGTTGGCTCCTTTCATCTGGTGCAGCCAGGTCAGGGGAGAGTGGTCGATGTAGACGGTGTAGAAGTGTCGCCCGAAGAGATAGGGCTCTAGTTTCTTGAGGGCCCACACCATGGCCAGGCACTCCTTCTCGATGGCCGCATAGTGTTGCTCCCGGGGTAGCAACTTCTTGCTCAGATACACGATGGGGTGTCTCTCCCCCTTTTCATCCTCCTGCATTAACACCGCCCCCAGTCCCATGTCTGAGGCGTCGGTGAACACCATAAAGGGCTTGTCACAGTCTGGGTTTGCCAGAACTGGGCCACTGACCAGAGCCTCCTTCAGTGCCCAGAAAGCCTCGGGGCACTGCTCAGTCCAGACCACCTTGTCTGGCTTCCCCTTCTTGCATAGCTCAGTGATGGGGGTGGCTATGGCGCTAAAGTGGGGCACAAATCTTTGGTAGTATCCTGCCATCCCAATAAAGGCTTGGACCTGCTTTTTGGTGTGGGGAGCGGGCCAGTCTCTGATCACCTCCACCTTGGCTGGTTCCGGCTTTAGGCGGCCGCTCCCCACCCGATAGCCCAGGTAAGATACTTCAGCCATCCCCACGTTGCACTTCTCCGATTTTACAGTCAGCCCAGCCCCCTGGAGTCGGTCCAGCACTTGTCTAACCTGGGACACGTGGTCCTCCCAGGTCTGGCTAAAGACACAGAGGTCATCAATATACGCCACGGCAAAACTCTCCATCCCCCTCAGAAGCTGGTCCACTAGGCGCTGGAAGGTGGCCGGCGCTCCCTTGAGGCCGAAAGGCAGGGTCAGGAACTCATAGAGCCCCAGAGGGGTGATAAAGGCCGATTTCAGTCAGGCATCTGCATCCAGCGGCACTTGCCAGTAGCCCTTTGTAAGGTCCATGGTGGTGAGGTACCGAGCTCCTCCCAGATTGTCTAGGAGCTCGTCCGGCCTGGGCATGGGGTAGGCATCAGATACAGTGATGGCATTGAGCTTCCGATAGTCCACACAGAACCGGACCGACCCGTCCTTTTTGGGAACCAGCACCACCGGCGAGGCCCAAGGGCTGGCAGATGGCTGGATCAACCCCAAAGCCAGCATGTCCCGGACCTCTCTTTCCAGGTCCTGAGCAGTTTTCCCTGTGACTCGGAAGGGGTAGCATCTTATCGGTGGGTGCGACCGTGTCTGCACCCGGTGGACAGTCAGATTAGTGCATCCAGGCTGGTTGGAAAACAGCTGTCGGTACGGATGCAGCACCCCCCAGACCTCAGCTTGCTGGGCAGGGGTTAGCTGATCCGAGAGGGGAATTGTTTCCAGTGGGGAACCAGCTCTGGTCCCAGGGAATAGATCTACTAAAGGGTCATCTCCCTGCTCTTCCCACTGTCCACACACGGCCAACACCACATTCCCCCTGGCATAATATGGCTTCATCTTATTCACATGGTACACCCGGCGGTGGTGCGCCCGGTTTGACAGCTCAGCCACATAGTTTACCTCATTGAGCTGCTTGATGACCTTGAAAGGGCCCTCCCAGGTGGCCTGTAGTTTGTTCTTTCTCACGGGGATGAGAACCATCACCTGATCCCCGGTGGCGTAGGCACGGGCCCGTGCCGTGCGGTCATACCAGACCTTCTGCTTCTTCTGGGCTCTGGCCAGATTCTCCCTGGCCAGGCCCATGAGTTCAGCCAGTCTCTCTCGGAAGATCAGGACATACTCCACCACTGACTCACCGTCGGGAGTGGCCTTCCCCTCCCACTCGTCTCTCATCAGGTCCAGGGGGCCCCTTACCCTCCTTCCATATAACAGTTCGAAAGGTGAAAATCCGGTAGACTCCTGGGGCACCTCCCTGTACGCGAACAGCAGGAGAGGTAAGTACTTGTCCCAATCCTGCGGGTGCTGGTTCATAAAGGTTTTCAGCATCATCTTTAGCGTCCCGTTAAACCTCTCCACCAGCCCATTGGACTGGGGGTGATAAGCTGAGGCCCAGTCGTGCTGGACCCCACATTTCTCCCACAAGCACCGTAGCAGGGCCGACATGAAGTTGGACCCTTGGTCTGTCAAGACTTCCTTGGGGAACCCCACTCGGCTGAAAATGGTCAGGAGCGCATCGGCCACAGTGTCTGCTTCAATGGAAGCTAAGGGCACTGCCTCGGGGTAGCGGGTGGCAAAATCTACCACCACCAGAATATATTTCTTCCCCAACCGGGTTGTCTTGCTGAGAGACCCCATGATGTCCATGGCCACCTTCTGGAAAGGCTTCTCTATGATGGGCAAAGGTCTCAAAGCCGCTTTCCCCTTGTCCCGGGCCTTCCCCACCCTCTGACAGGGGTCACAGGATCGGCAATACTGCCGGACCGTGGTAAAGACCCCGGGCCAGTAAAAGTTCTGTAGCAACCTCTGCCGGGTGCGCCGGATTCCCTGGTGCCCTGCGAGGGGGATGTCATGGGCCAGGTACAGGAGCTTGCGGCGATACTTCTGGGGGACCACCAGCTGCCTCCTGATCCCACAGGACTCTACTTCCCTTGTGGGAGCCCATTCTCGGTACAGGAACCCCTTCTCCCACAGGAACCTCTCCTGGCAGCCTCTCCTCATGGTTCGTCCCACACTGAGGTCGGTCAGGTTCCTGAGCTTCCACAAGGAGGGATCTTTCCTCAACTCGGCCTGGAACTCAGCGGCTGGGGAAGGGATGGGGCCCGGTTCCCCCTCAGTGGCCAGGTCTGAGGCCTGAGCCTCTCTGAGCCGTGCCCCTCGGCGCTCCCTCCCCACCAGGGAAGGGTCCTGCGCCTCCGGTGTGGTACCCTCCCCAAGGTCAGGGTGCAGTGCCCCTCGCCGGCTCTGGCTACGGGTCACAACCAGGGCAGTCTGGGGCTTGCTTGGCCAGTCCTCTAGGTCTCCCCCCATCAAAACTTCAGTGGGCAAATGGTGGTGTACCCCCACATCCTTGGGGCCCTCCTTGGCCCCCCATTTCAGGTGTACCCTTGCCACGGGCACCTTAAATGGGGTCCCGCCCACCCCTGTCAGGGTCAGGTAGGTGTTGGGCACCACCCGATCTGGGGCCACCACCTCGGGTCGGGCCAGCGTCACCTCCACGCCCGTATCCCAGTATCCATTGACCTTCCTCCCATCCACCTCCAGGGGAACAAGGCACTCTCTCCGGAGGGACAACCCCGCGCCCCCCCTGTAAACCGAGCACCCTGAGTCCAGAGCCTCCAGCCCTCTGGCGGAGCTGGCCTGGGGTACTCTTCCCTCCGGAGCAGGTGGTAAACTGGTAGCCCCCCTTGCCTGGGTTGTCTGCCCCTCATCCAGCTGAATCCCTACCCAGTTAACCCTGGGTAGGTTGGGTCTGCTCAGTTTGTCCCTGAGCCCAGGGCACTGGGACCGTACGTGGCCTCTCTGGCCACAGTGATAGCAGCTCAGGTCACGTTGGTCCCCTCGAGCGGGTCGGAGGGGCCCGACGCCAGGCATTCCCCTTTGGAATGGGGGTTCTCCCTGTTTCCCCACTGGGAGGCCCCATGGTGACTCTCTCTCTGCATCGGGGGGGGCCTGTCCTTTTGGGACTCCTCCCGGTTACCCCCTGACCGACTGTTCACAAACTCGTCAGCCAGCTGCCCTGCGTGCTGGGGGTTCTCGAGGTTTTTGTCCACCAACCACAGCTTCAGGTCGGAAGGGCACTGTTCATACAGTTGCTCCAGCACGATTAGGTCAAGCAGGTCCTCTTTAGCTTGGGCCCCAGCTGTCCACTTGCGGGCATATCCCTGCATCCGGTTGACCAGTTGTAGGTAGGTGACCTCAGGCGTTTTACGCTGACTCCGGAACCTTCTCCGGTACCTCTCGGGGGTCAGCCCAAACTCAAGGAGCAGGGCCTGTTTGAACAGTTCATAGTCCCCTGCCTCCGCCCCGTCATTCGGCTGTACACCTCCATGGCTTTGGGGTCCAATAAGGGGGTGAGAATCTGGAGCCTGTCTGCAGAGTCAACCCTGTGCATCTCGCAGGCATTCTCAAAGGCCGTCAGGAAGCTATCTATGTCCTCCCCCTCCTTCCGCTGGGCCAGGAAGCACTTATCAAAGTTCCTTGCAGTCTTGGGTTCCCCCACACTCACCACAGCCGGGGCCCCACTGCTCCTCAGCCTGGCCAGCTCCAGTTCATGCTGTCTTTGTTTGTCCTTCTCCTGACGTTCCCTCTCCTTCTCCTCCTGCTCATGTTGACCTTGTTTCTCCTCATGTTGACATTGTTTCTCCTCATGTTGACGTTGTTTCTCCTCATGTTGACGTTGTTTTTCACGGTCCTCCAGCTCCCTCATTTTCATCTCCATCTCCCATTCCAGCCGCCTCAGCTCCAGGGAAGGGGAGCTCCGCTGGGAGGATCCCCTGCTGGCTGCCGGGGTCAGGGTGCCTTCGGTCTTCACTGGGCTTCCCCCAACCCCTCCCCAAGGCATAGGTAGGAAGGGTCTCTGGGATGTCCTCGGCAGCAGTCTGATCCCTCCCAGCCCGGTCAGGCCCCAGGGCCCACGCTACGTCCACCGGGCGGCTTCCCTCAGGGGCAGGGATCGGGTCATCCAAGCGATCCCTCTCCTCCAACTGGGCAATCAGCTGTTCCTTGGTGGACCTCCCAGTGCGCAGCCCCCTCTGCCTGCACAGCTCCACCAGGTCACTCTTAAGGCCCCTTGCTGGCCACTCGCAGGCCGGGCAGCTTTCCACGGTTTCCAGGAAAAACCCCTCGTGTGCCAGTCCTTCTTGAGGTCACCACCTCTTTACCAGGGTCGAGCTGCAGACTCCTCCGTCCCTGGGACCGCTCGCTGCAATCCCCCGGGGGACCCTGTTACTGCAAAAGTCCTTCTCTGGTCACACACTCCCAGGGGTTAACCGCCCCCTGAAACCGTCTCTCTCAATCTTCAGCACACCTGGTCCCCGTCAATCCCCCTTCGTTTTACTGCTCCCCAGTCACTTACTGCAGGAAGCGCCGTTCACGGGGTGCAGTAGATCCCACCTCTGCCACCAGTTGTCACGGAGTGTGGGGGAGTCCAGGCCCTGCACCCCTCTTCCTGGGATTCACTGAGACTCTCAGCCAGACAGTAAAATGGAAGGTTTATTGGACAACAGGAACACAGTCTAAAACAGAGCTTGTGGGTACAACCAGGACCCCTCAGTCAAGTCCTTCTGGGGGAGCAGGGAGCTTAGACCCCAGCCCTGGGGTTCCCTGTGTTCCTCCACCCAGCACCAAACTGAAAACTAAACCCCCCCAAGCAGGCTCCCTGCTGCAGCCTCCGTCCACATTCCTGGGCAGAGGTGTCACCTCCCCCACCCCTCCTGGCTCAGGTGACAGGCTCTCAGGTCTCCCATCCCCAGGGCACATTCCCAGGTCAACACTCCCCTCTCCCTGCTGCCTCACATCCTCACACTCCCTGAGAGGGGCACCGTCTGCCCCCTCCCCCCTCACTTCCCCAAACAATCCTGGCCCGCGGCTCTGACCTTTGTGGGGAGCCTGTCTGCCCCCAAAGTCCTGCCTCCATCCTGACCCCTCTCCCCTCTACCCACTCTCCCAACCTACTTCGCACAAACTCCCGGCTCCCCCCAGCTGGCTCCCCGCAAGCACCTGCTGTGGGGGGGTCCAGAAACGCCGGAGGCTAAATCACTCTGGGCCCTGTTGTGTCATGGAGACGCAATAAAGGGCCCGAGGTGCGAACACGCCCCAGCCCCTGCCCCACACTGAACAGGGTTAAACACGGGCTTGGGCGGGGTCCAGAGCCCGCAGCCTGCTCAGCTCCATGGCAAACCCCCAGTGACCCCTGGGACCGGCTGTGACAGACCCAGCAGAGCAGGAACCAGGGAGCCGTGGCAGGCGCCGTGTGAAACGAGGGGTTCCGGCCCCGGCCCCATTCGCTGGAGCGAGTCTCTAGCCGGAAAATCCCCCGGGTTTGGGCGTCTCCCCACTGGCCCCAGAGACGCTAGCGACTGTCCTGGGGGGCAGAGGAGCCAGTGGAGCTGGGCTGGATCTGGTGTCGCCGCGGCTGCTATGAAAGTCCAACCCCATTTCCTCCCAGGTTGGGGGTTCAGCCAGAGGAGGGGCGATGGCGTCGCGGTCCCTCTCTCCAGCCGCTCTGCTCAGGACGTCTCCACGGAGCAGGGTCCGGACAGCGCGGGGGGCCCAGGAGACGGGGGGTGGCAGCCAGGAGGGTGAAGCAAGTCTCTTTCTTTAAGGCCCCAAAGGGTGGTGGGTGGCACAGCCCGTCCCCGCAGTATTTTATCCACCAATGAGTCCTCGTTTCTGACATCCCAATTTTGGGTCATGGATTTCTGCTCCCCCCCTTCTCCCGTGTCCCAGGTGGGCCCCAGCCCAACCCATGGGGTCTGTCCGGTGGCCTCTTGGGTTGGACAAATCCCGTCTTTCTTCCTCGCCAACTTTCCCCCCAACGTTCATTCGTCCAGGTTCTCGTGAGGCTGCCTGAACTTCTCACTCGCCTTCGTCGGCTGAACCCACCACGGGGGGGACATTGGGAGGCTCCGGTATCACAGCCCCCTCTGAGGTGGGGAGATTTGGGGGGCAACTCTGAGGGTTTGTACAAGAGAAATACAGGGTGGGAGAGGTCTAGGGAGAAAGAGGGGAGAGAAAAGTGGCTGGGGGACCCCGCTGAAGAGAGAGGAGGGGGATGGAGAGCGGGGGGGGGGCAATAAGTGCCATTATTCTAGTGCCATGCAAGACGCAGGCTCCCCGCTGTCCACTGACAGCCCTGGGCAGAGACTGTCCCGTTTGACGCTGTCCAGGGGCTGCTCCGCGGGGAGCCCAATGAGCCCAGCACAGGGGCAGTTCCTCTAACTGGTGCTGCAGGGGCTGGTGCTCGCGGGGTTCGGGGTTCAATCCTGGGGTGTTGCTGTCAGGTCAGGAGCTGTTGGGGGGGGGATTCACCGAGGCAGGAGTGTTTGGGAGCAGGAGGTTTTGTGCCGGCGTTTCAGCCCCCCAAGGGGGATCAGCTCGTCCCCCGGGGAGATTTTCTTCTCTGCATGGCTGGATCCAGGCTTCTGGGGGTGCAGAGAGATGGCAGGTTAGAGGGGCCCGTGTCACACTAGACCCAGCCCCTGGGGGCAGCAAGGGGCACAGAAGTGGGGGTCACCTCACCTAGGACACCACCCTCGGGCGGCTGTAGTGGGCCTCAGCCAGTATCAGCCCCACGATGAGCAGGACCATGGCGCTCAGCGCCAGGTGGGCGATGTCGGCGTGGGTGAAATCCGGGCATCCCAGGGGGGCTGCTGCGGGGGGAAGGGGAGAGTCACTCCGCGGCTCAGACGGGGAGATCAGCAGCTGGGGGCCAAAGAGAGTGGGTGAACTTCCCTTCTGAGCCACCCGGCATCCCAGGGCCTGGCCAGGGGACTGTGACAGTCAGAGACGCAGGGCCCCAGGCCCCCCAGGACAGGGAACCACCCCAGCTCCCTGTCCCCGTAGGACCCCTCAGTCCACCCCCACAGGTGCCTCTGCCCCGGCCTGTCTGCTGTGCAGTGAGCCCATCCCCGGGGTATCTCAGCTGCTGCCAGTCACAGCCAGGCAGTGCGCACTGGGGGAGGCTGGGACGTAACCCGCTGCTCCCCGCACCCCGTGGTGCCCAGGGAGCAGCCAGAGGCAGCAAAACATCTGTGGGGGATGGGTCGGGGGTCCCCTGGGAGCCCCATGGGGGAGGGCAAGCAAGAGCAGAGGAAATTCTGGATAATGGTCACCCCTATTGCCAGGGAGAGATCATGAGGCCCAGGGAGGGGGCTCATTGCCCCAGCACCTGTGCACCCAGCAGGACCCAGCCCCCACAGCCCCGTCCCTCCCCTGGGATCCCCCCACAGTTCCCAGGCAGTGACCTGCAGGGCAGCAGGCATCTGGGGAGCTGAGGGCCTGGCAATGGGTGAGGGGCAGTGGGTCTGTTTCTCCTTCCCCCCATGTCAATGATCCCCTCCCTGTGGAGTCTGGGCCTCACCCACCCAGCTTCACTCCCCCGTCATTCCCTGCAACCAGCCCCAGCCCCTGGGCACCACAAGGCTGTTTCCAGGGCTGGCTGGACGGTGATTCCCGCCCCGGCCCTGGTATCTGGCCCTGCTCTGCTCGGGCGGGTGGGAGCTGGCGCCGCTCCAGGCTGGATCAGGGCGGTTCCCTCTGTGGGAATAGAACCAGCGTACACCAGGGCCTGGGGAGGGGAAGAAACAGCGACTCAGCGATCTGCCCCCAGCTGCTGACTCAGCATCGATCTTCACTGTCAGTCCCAGGGAGAGGAGGGATGGATTTTAGTTGGTGGAGAATGGGGACCCCCCGCCCCGTTCCCTCCCTGGGGGGGACACTCACTTCCTCCTGTTTGTCTCTAGCAGAGGCATGCCAGGAGGTGCCATTCACACCTGGAGTCACTGAGGAGTCAGTCTCGGTGCGGCTGTTCCTATTTGGGAGGAGGAACGTCCCTGTGTCTAGAGAGCTAAAGGTGAGCTCATCTGCCAAACGGGGCTGTATCAAACCGGATGGGACGGCTAATCCAACAGTCCAGACTTGCTCTGAGATCACCACGGGGGGGGCGGTTGGGAACCACACGGGATTCGTCATTTCAGGTGCAGTTTTCATGTAGACAAGGTTTTAGTCCATCTTTCTATCCCTCACCAAACACGCTCCCATCTGTCCACCTCCCTACTTTCCCACAGACTCATATTCCCACCGACCCGTGGCCGTCCGTCCCCATGGATCTGTCCATCACCCTCTATATAGAAGAAATGAACCCATCAGCACTGTCTGCAGGGACCATCCCCCTCCAAACAACCCGACTGGCCCCGTGGGCGTTGGAGCGAGGAGCCCTGTTCCCTGGGGGATGAATTGTTCCATTTCTCCGGCTCACCTTCTCCCTCCGGCTCCATCATGGCGGGATCCGGCTGCTGGGGCCCAGCTGGGTCGGTTCCCTCTGTGGGATGAAATCGAGCGTGGGCTGGGGCTGGGGAGGGACGGAACCAGCACCCAGGCCCGGGTGGGAAGAGGCTGAAACAGTGACTCAGCGACTGGGCCCCTCGCCCCACGACCAGGCGTTTGTTATGGGTTTAATTGTCCAGGCTGGTGGGAAGTGAATTCAGCGCTGGGGCCGGAGCCAGCTGGGCATCCTCTGGGCCCTGACTCCTCTGTGTGTCCCCAGAGCGGGGTCAGCTGGGGGAACATCCCCCTGGGAAAGGCCCCCTGTTCTGCAGCCTCCCTGGGGGCAGGGATCCCCCCTTCCTCTGCCCTGAATCTCCAGCAGTTTCTGCTCCCCCTGGCTGGGGAATCCCCCAGTGACTCCATCCCCGCTCCCCAGCCGGGCGTCCCCTCTGCTGGATCTAGGGCTCAGGGCAGAGCCTGGCTCTGAGCGCCCCATTGGGGCTAAGCCCCTCTGAGTATCCAGCTGGGTGTGGGGCTGGGAGCAGGGATGCTGAGCTGGGCCCCTCACCGGCTACTACCAGCTCCATGGTGTCGCTGGGCTCTGACCAGATGGACAGGTCGGATTTGATGCTATATCGGCAGCTGTAGCTCCCTGCATCTCTCTGGCTCATCTTGTGGATGGAAAATTGAGCCACATCCTCTGGGGGGTCTTTGCCCTGCCGTGCTTCTGGGTGTCCAGCTTTATATAGAAGGACCCTCGCTCCCCGACACCGACACTCACACCGGACGGTCACGGCTCCCCCCGGGGCGACCCCCCACTTGGGTGCAGGGAGATGTTGGGTTTGGGGTAGCTGGGCTCTGCAGGCAGGAGGAGACAGGCCGTGAGACACAGACCCCGGCACGGTCACTGTTCCCCGTCCCCACAGCCCGGCCCCAGTGACGAGGCCGAGACAGGGGGCTGCAGGGAGAGAGTCTCCTGGATGCTTTTTCCCCAAATCCAAGAGCGAGAGAGCTGGGCTAGCGACACAAGAGACACGGGGGCCCCCCACCCCTCAGCAGGGCAACGGCGCGGATCCATCTGCCAGGAGCCCATGGAGGGGTGGCTGGGGCAGGGCAAGGAGAGGCCGAGGCGACCTAGAGGCCAATTGCGTTTTATCTCCATCAGCTGGGGAAGGAGAAATCAGTGGGCACGTGCACTGGCTTTCTCTGACACTCACCGAGGAAGAGGACGGTGAGAGCAGATGGCATGACGGAGGCAGCGAGAGGCCCCTCAGCACTGCCACCAACGCCCCAGAGCCCAGCTCCATTGAGCCCCAAATAACAAACTCAGCTGGTGTCTCCAGCTACAGGAAGCCGACGATGTCTCGTCTCTTCCTGTGTCCATCGCATTTTGTCTCTAATCTGTAGGGGAACTCTAGTGTGGTCAAAGTAAGCAGAGGCGCCTGCAAAACCCAAGCCTGGGCCCATCGGCCTGGCCAAGTGTCATGCAGCTCCCAGCTTGTCTGTGTCTCTGTGGGGAGGGGGGACAGTTCTCCCTCCATGTTCCCTGCAGCCTTGGGGAAGGTGCACCAGGCTGGGAGCCAAGAGAGCACGGGGTCTGGTCTTCAATCTGCCACTGACCATGATTTCCATGCAGATTCCCCCACACCCGTCCTTTCTTACATTCTGGGTTCAAACATGGGTGGTGGCCTGTCCTAAATATCAAAGGAAGGGTACCCACCTTTCTGTACACAGTGCTCTAAAATCCCTCCTGGCCAGAGGCAAAACCCTTTCACCTGTAAAGGGTTAAGAAGCTCAGGTAACCTCGCTGACATCTGACCCAAAATGACCAATGAGGGGTGTCAGGGTTCCTTCCCCACTCTGAACTCTAGGGTACAGATGTGGGGACCTGCATGAAAACCTCCCAAGCTTACTTTGACCAGCTTAGGTTAAAACTTCTCCAAGGTACAAACTATTTTACTCTTTGCCCTTGGACTTCCACTGCCACCACCAAACGTTTATCTGGGTTTATTGGGAAAACGTAGTTTGGACACATCTTTCCCCCCAAAATCCTCCCAACCCTTGCACCCCACTTCCTGGGGAAGGTTTGGTAAAAATCCTCCCCAATTTGCATAGGTGACCACAGACCCAAACCCTTGGATCTTAGAACAATGAAAAAGCATTCAGTTTCTGAAAAGAAGGATTTTAATAGAAGTAAAAAGTAAAAAAGAATCACCTCTGTAAAATCAGGATGGTAAATACCTTACAGGGTAATTAGATTCAAAACATAGAGAATCGCTCTAGGCAAAACCTTAAGTTACAAAAAAGACACACAGACAGGAATATTCATTCTATTCAGCACAACTTAATTTCTCAGCCATTTAAAGAAATCAGAAGCTAACGCATACCTAGCTAGATTACTGACTAAGTTCTAAGACTCCATTCCTGTTCTGTCCCCGGCAAAAGCATCACCCAGACAGACATAGACCCTTTGTTTTTCTCCCTCCTCCCAGCTTTTGAAAGTATCTTGTCTCCTCATTGGTCATTTTGGTCAGGTGCCAGGGAGTTTATCCTAGCTTCTTAACCCTTTACAGGTGAAAGGATTTTTCCTCTGGCCAGGAGGGATTTTAAAGGTGTTTTCACTTTCCTTTATATTTATGACAAGGGGGCAAGATACTTTCAGACCTCGGGGGGAGGGGGAAGTCTTTTGTCTGTCTGTGTGATACCTTTGCCAGGAACAGATCAAGGATGCAAGCCCTCCACTCCTGTAAAGTTAGTAAGTAATCTAGCTAGAAAATGCATTAGGTTTTCTTTGTTTTGGCTTGTAAATTCTCTGTGCTGGAGGGAATGTGTATTCCTGTTTTTGTGTCTTTTTTGTAATTTAAGGTTTTGCCTAGAGGGATTCTCTGTGTTTTGAATCTGACTGCCTGTGAGATTATCTTCCATTCTAATCTTACAGAGTGTTTCTTTTATCTTTCTTTTGTTCTTCTAATAAAGTTCTGTTTTTTAAGAATCTGACTGGGTTTTTAGGGTCCTAAGAAATCCAAGCTGGTCTGTGCTCAACTTGTTTATTCTCAAGCCTCCCCAGGAAAGGGGGTGTGAGGGCTCGGGCAAATTGCTGGGGGAAGAGGAACTCCAAGTGGTCCTTTTCCCTGGTTCTTGGTTAAAGCGCTTGGTCGTGGCAGCATTCCTCGTCCAAGAAGAAAATAGAGATTTTGTGCCTTGGGGAAGCTTTTAACCTAAGCTGGTAGAAATAAGCTTGGGGGGTCTTTCATGCGGGTCCCCCCATCTGTACCCCAGAGTTCAGAGTGGGGAAGGAACCTTGACATGGCCCATGAAGATCAAATTAATACGTGATCACGAAATTAAAGGATGGCTCCGTAATGCATGTGCACAAGGGGGCAGAGTTAAGGGTGTTTGGGAAACTTTGTGGCATTCCCTGATGCTGGAGGGTTTGACTGCAGCCTTCCCGCTCAGTCTGCCAACCTGCCCACCTGCAACACAAGCCATGGCACCATGTTAAGAGCGGGCGCGATATGAAAGACCTGGGTTTGCTGCCCCTTGCACCTTAGCTGAGCGGTGATGACGGGTTTACATTGTAATGCCTGGTTCTAAGGGGCTTTTCTCAGCGTGTGAATTAAATAAACCAGGTTCAAAAGAAAATCAGAGAAAAAGAAATTCCATCCCAGGCCCCCAATGGGTCACCAACCAAGAGAGACCCAGGGACCTTCTAATGCCCCTGCAGAGACCCAGTCCCCCGAGCTGGAGGAGGCACTGTCAGTGGTTATGTGGCCAGGCCCCTAGAGAGGGACGTGACACAGGCTTTGTTTATACGCCATTGGCTAGTGGCAGCAGAAAGCTGGGGGTCAGGAAGGTTTGACTCAGTTCTGGGCTCTGGCAGCGGAGTGGGGACTAGTGGTTAGAGCCGAGGGGTGGAGCTGGGGCCAGGACTCCTGGTGTCACAATTGTGATGTCACTCCTCCGGGGCTTGCACACAGCATTGGACTGGGCCGGGGCTGCATTAAAGGTGCATCAGCTGCCCAGCCGAAGGCTCCCAATGAGCCTCCTTTAATCAGCTCCCTCGTCCCAGGGCCCTGGCCCGCCTCTTCACCAGCTCTCCGGGACCCTTCGCCCCCAGCCACCGGAGCAGGAGGGAGACAAGCAGCAGATTCATTGTGAAGCAGGGTCATTCCCCCCCACACCTGACCCCACCGCCTGACCCCCCCAATTTCCCAGCTTGCTGCCCCCCTTGGAAGAGGCAGGGAGAGAGGTGACTGTGGGGTTGGGGCCCTTATTGGGCAGGGAATTTGCAGCACAGGGGCTGTGAGGGGAGACTCAGGGGACTAAAAAGAAAATGGGGAACCCTGAGGCTGAGGGGGCTGGAGCTGTGGAGGGATGTGGAGGGGGGGTAGTGAGAGGAGAGGCTGCTGGGGGTAGAAGTAGCAGCCCAGGGAGTACTGGGGGGTGCTGCTCCCCCCTCGCTCCTCACATGCCCAACAATCCTACCCCCCGCCCCCCCAGCTCTGACCTTCTTGGGGGAGCCTGTCTGCTGATGTGCTTTGACTAACTCTGAGTCTCTTTTCCCTGCCAGCTTAGGACTTCAGTGCCTGGTCTGGTTTGAGCCAGACCCGCCAGGTGCCAGCGAGGTTATCTTAGCTTCTTAACCCTTTACAGGTAAAAGGACTTTGCTTCTGGCCAGGAGGGATTTTATAGCACTGTATGCAGAAAGGTGGTTACCCTTCCCTTTATATTTATGACTGTCTATAACACTGATAGAGAGATACGCACAGCTCTTTCCTCCCCCAGGTAGTAATCACTTACTCTGGGTCAATTAATACACAAAAGTGATTTTATTAAGTATAAAAAGTAGGATTTAAGTGGTTTCAAGTAATAACAGACAGAACAAAGTAAGTTACCAAGCAAAATAAAACAAAACACACAAGTCAAAGCCTAATATATTTAAGAAACTGAATACAGGTAAATCTCACCCTCAGAGATGTTCCAATAAGTTTCTTTCCCAGACTAGACTCCTTCCTAGTCTGGGCCCAATCCTTTCCCTGGTACAGTCCTTGTTAATTCCAGCAGATAGCTTAGGTGAAAAGCAGGGGATTCAACATGACTGAGACCCACTTTGTTCTGTTCCTTTAATAGCTTTGGCAGAAGGCAGGAATCTTTGTCTCCTTCAAAATGCAAAAGCATCCAGTTAAAGATGGATTTCAGTTCAGGTGACATGATCACATATCCTGTGAGACTTCATTACCCGCTTGCTGGCACACAGGTATACAGGAAGTCTTACAAGTAAACTGAGCCATTTACAACCAATTGTCCTGGTGAATGGGACACTTTGCATAATTACAATAGGACCTCGGAGTTATATTTCATATTCCTAGTTTCAGATACAAGAACGATACATTCCTATAAATAGGATGACCACACTCAGTAGATTATGAGCTTTGTAATGATACCTGACAAGAAAACTTTTGCATAAAGCATATTCCAGTTACATCAAATCCACACATATACAAATATTTTTATAAAGACATGGAGTTGAATGTCACACCGACCCCGTTTCTTCCCAGGTTGGGGGTTCAGCCAGGGGAGGGGCGATGGAGTCGAGGTCCCTCTCTCCGGCCTCTCTGCTCAGGACGTCTCTGCAGATCAGGGCCCAGACGGCCCGGGGGGAACAGGAGACGGGGGGCTGGCAGCCAGGAGGGTGAAGCGAGTCTCTTTCTTTAAGGCCCCCAAAGGGTGGTGGGCGGCACAGCCCGAACCCACAATATTTTATTCACCAATGAGGCCTCATTTCCGACACCCAATTTTGGGTCACGGATTTCTGCTCCCTGCTTTCTCCCGTGTCCCAGGTGGGCCCCAGCCTGGCCCGTGGGTTCTGTCTGGCAGCTGCTCGGGTTGGACTAATCCCGTCTTTGTGTCTCGCCAACTTTCCCCCCAACGTTCATTTGTCCAGGTTCTCGTGACGCTGCCGGAACTTCTCACTCACCTTCGTCGGCTGCAACATTAGGGGACATTTGGAGGCTCTGGTATCACACCGCCCCCTGGGGTGGGGAGATTTGGGGGGCAGAGGAGCATGAAGCTCTGGGGGCTTGTACAATAGAAATACAGGGAGGGGGAGGTCTAGGGAGAAAGGGGGGACAGAAAAGGGTCTGGGGGACCCCGCTGCAGAGGGAGGAGGGGGACAGACACTGGGGGTGCAGTAAGTGCCGTTATTCCAGCGCCAGGGCCAGATGCAGCCTCCCCACACACAGGGGGACGGGGGCTCTGTCTAGGGATGCTGCGGGGAATGGGATTTTGTGGGATATGGGGAGGGGCCCAGCTCAGGGCTGGGCGATGAGTCCTGGTGGCCCTGGGGGATTTAACTACCCAGCTGCAGGTTGGGAAAGCACTAGGGCCTAACGCACCCTGCCCAATGAGATCCTGGGTGGATGGGGGATGACGGCGGGTGTCTGAGAGGGAGGCCATAACCGGGGGTGGCCAGTTTAGACTCGATGGGGACCTGCAGGCAGGAGCTGGCTGCGAAGCGGCAGGTGGCAGGCGGGTGGGGTGACCGTGGCTGTGAAATGCTGGGTGCCCAGCCCCAAGGAAAGGGAGCGGGCAGAACGGGCGGTGCTGGGAATCCGGCCGGGAAGGGGCTAGTTATCGAGTGCCCGGCTCCCCAGTGCTCTGGGCTCCCCGCAGATGCAGGTGGTGCCTTCTGTCACGGAGTCCCTGGGCGATGCTCTGGATCTGCTCCCCATGAAGCCAGGCAGGACTCGGGGGCAGTCGCCTTCCTGTGAGCAGCCTGTTTGCAGGACACAAAGCTCACACAGCTTCCACCTTCCTGGGTCTGACCTCGGAGCATTTAGCATCCTCTGCCCCTCCGTGCGCTTCCCACAGCCAGTCCACTCAGGCGGGATCCTGGGGAAGCCAGAGGGTCCTGCCCCCGAACTCCGCAGTCAGATGTGACTCTCAGCCAGCCAGTAAAACAGAAGGTTTATTAGACAAGAGGACCATGGTCTAAAACAGAGCTTGTAGGTGCAAAGAACGGGACCCCTCAGCTGGGTCCATTCTGGGGGGCAGCGAGCCAGACAACCACTTCTGCCCTTCACTCCATGTCCCAGCCAGCCCCAAACTGAAACTCCCTCCAGCCCCTCCTCCTCTGGGCTTTGTCCCTTTCCCGGGCCAGGAGGTCACCTGATTCCTTTCTTCTCCAACCCTTTAGCTCTCACCTTGCAGGGGGGAAGGGCCCAGGCCATCAGTTGCCAGGAAACAGGGTGTCGGCCAGCCTCTGTGTCCAGACTCCTGCACACACCTGCCCTCTCGGACTCTGCAGTGATTATACACCCTTACCCCACCACCTAGATACTTAAGAACTGCCTAGGGGAAACTGAGGCACCCCCACAATATTCAGAGGAAACATTAAGAACAGTCCCACTTCGTCACACCTTCCCCATGCAGAGCCCTGCTTCATCCCTGCTCCCCACTGGCAGCCCTGGGCAGAACCAGCCTGGCTGGGCCAGTGAGTGGGACTCCATCACCCTCCAGGTTCTGCTCCATAGGGAGTCCAATGTGCCCAGCCCGGGGCGACTCCTCTAGCTGGTACTGCAGGGGCTCGTGCTCACGGTGTGACGGGTTCAGTCAGAGAGACACCCTTCGGACTGCCACCTGACCTGCTGAGATTACCTCTGAGCCGTTTTCCACTGCCACCTTGAGACTCCAGAACCCTGCCTTGTTGAGCCAGACACACTAGTCTGCTGCAAACACAGACCCAGGTCTGGTCCACACCCCCAAAGCTGCAGGCTTTGACCAAACCCTGCTCAGCAGGTCACCTATCTCCAGCACCCAGACACCCAGCGCCCAATGGGATCCAAACCACAATTAAACCCATTTTACTCTGTAAAAAGCTTAAACAGGGTAAACTCATAAATTATCCGCCCTCCATAACACTGATAGAGAGATATGCACAGCTGTTTGCTCCCCCAGGTATTAATCACTTACTCTGGGTTAATTAATAAACAAAAGTGATATTATTAGGTATTAAAAGTAGGATTTAAGTGGTTTCAAGTAATAACAGTAAGTTACCAAGCAAAATAAAACAAAACACACAAGTCTAATCCTAATGCATTAAGAAACTGAATACAGGTAAATCTCCCCCTTAGAGCTGTTCCAAGAAGCTTCTTTCCCAGACTAGCCTCCTTCCTAGTCTGGGCCCAATCCTTTCCCCGGAACAGCCCTTGTTAGTTTTAGCTCAGGTGGTAACTAGGCGATTCCCCATGTCTGGGAGCCCCCTTTGTTCTGTTCCACCCCCTTTTATACCTTTGGCCTAAGGCGGGACTCCTTTGTCTCTCTCTGGGTTCCCACCCCTCCTTCTAAATGGAAAAGCACCAGGCTTAAGATCGATTCCAGTATCAGGTGACATGGTCACATGTCCCTGTGAGACCTCCTTCTTCATTACCCACAGGCTGGTGCCCATGTCCATAAGAAGGCTTGCAGGTAAATAAACCATCTACAGCCAATTGTCCTAGTCAATGGGGGCCATCAAGATTCTAAACCACCATTAATTGACTTCAGAGTTAACGTCATATTTCGAGTTTTAGATACAAGAATGATACATGCATATAAATAGGATGACCACACTCAGTAGATCATAAGTTTTGTAATGATACCTTCCAAGAGACCTTTTGCTTAAAGAATATTCCAGTTACATTATAGTTACACTCATAAGCATATTTCCATAAACATATGGAGTGCAGTGTCACACATGGCATTGGGGGTTCAATCCAGGGGAGCTGCTGTCAGGTCGGGAGCTATTTTGGGGTGGGGATTCTCTGAGGCAGGGGTATTTGGGGGCAGGGGGGTTTGTGCTGGCATCTCAGTCCCCCGAGGGGAAGCGGCTCGTCCCCCGGGGAGATTCTCTTCCCTGCACGGCCGGATCCAGACTCCTGGGGGCACAGAGAGACGGCGGGTTAGAGGGGCCCGTGTCACCATGGGCCCAAGTCCTGGGGGCAGCAAGGGGCTCAGAAGGGGGGGATCACCTCACCTAGGGCACTTCCCTCGGGCGACTGTAATAGGTCTCAGCCGGGATCAGCCCCTTGACGAGCAGGACCATGGCGCTCAGCACCAGGCTGGCGATGTTGGCGTAGGTGAAATCCTGGTGTCCCGGGGGGGCTGCTGCAGAGGGAAGGGGAGAGTCACTTGGCAGCTCAGATGGGGAGATCAGCAGCTAGCTCTGCCCCAGGAGTGGAGCCCCCAACACCCCATCCAGCAGGTCCAGCCCAGCCCCCCTCTGGGGGTCTCCCAGGTGCTGCAGCTCTGAGATCTCCCTAGGGCCAGACCCCTCAGGTGAGGTCATGTCCTGCTGCCCCAGGGGGCTGAGCCTCAGCTTCCCCAATGAAGGGGGCTCCCAGGTGGACGATCTGCCCCCGAGACACCCGGCACGCCAAGACCAGACCAGGGGATGGGGACAATCAGAGCCTCAGGGTCTTAGCCCCCCACAGCAGGGAACCACCCTGGCTCCCTGTCCCCATAGGACCCCTCTGTCCACCCCACAGGTGCCTCTGCCAAGGGCAGTCTGCTGTGCAGTGAGCCCATCCCTGGGGTATCTTGGCTACTGCCAAACACAGCCAGGCAGAGCGTGCAGGGGGAGGCTGGAACATCACCCACTGCCCCCCACAGTCGGGTGGTGCCCAGGGCCCTGGGGACCAAGGCGCAGCCAGAGGCGGGAGAACATCTATTGGGGAGAGGGTCAGGGGGTCCCCTGAGACCCCAGTGTGGGGAGGGGAAGCAAGAACCATGGAAATTCTGGGTAATGCTCACTCCTATTGCCAGGGGGATGTCATGTGGCCCAATAATGAGGGGTTATTGCCCCAGGACTCTGGGCCCAATTTCACAGCCCAGTCCCCCAGATCCTGTCCCTCCCCTGGGATCCCCCAGCAAATTCCCGGCTGCGGTCTGCAGATCAGGAGGCACAGGAGGAGCTGTGGGTCCGGGGTTGCCCCTCCACCTGATGTCTCAGCCCCACCCACCCCTGGGCACCACGACCTGTTTCCACAGTAATTGTCCCCCACCCCGGACCCAAGACCCAACCTCCTCTGTGGGTCCCAAGAACGAGAGCAACAGGGGGGAACATCCCCCTGGGAAAAGCCGCCTTCTCTGCAGCTGCCCCTGGGGGAAGGGATCCCCCCTCCCTCTGCCCTGAACCTCCTCCGGCTGGGGAACCTCCAAGTGACTCCATCCCGGCTGCACGCCTGGGTGTCCCCTCTGCTGGGCCCAGGGCTCAGGGCAGACCCTGGTTCTGAGCGTCCCATCAGTGCGAAGCCCCGAGGGATCTGGCTGGGTGTGAGGCTGGGATCGGAGACGTGGAGCCGGGCCCCTCACCTGCTACCACCAGCTGCACGGGGTGGCTGGGCTGCGAGGAGACGAAGGGATCTGATCGGGGCCGGTAGCTGCAGCTGTAGCTCCCTCCGTGCTGCCGGCCCACGGTGGGGATGTGGAACTCGGCCCCGTCCCCAGCAGGGTCCATGTGTCGCGGCGGGTTCAGGTCTCCAGCCTTGTGCAGGAAGAACCTCACGTCCCGGGGCTGCCCCTGACACCAGATGGTGACGTTTACCCCTGGGGCGGTGACCCCAGTGGGGCTCAGAGAGATGGAGGGTCGGGGCAAGCTGGGATCTGTGCACAGGAGACAGGATGTGAGAACAAGACCCGGGCGCCCACCCAGCCCCGGACTCCCAGGCAGGCTCCAGCCACAGGCAGATCCAGGGCCCCGGGCAGAGATTCTCTCCCAGATCCCAGAGTCCCCCCACCCAGAATCCCGGCCCTGCGAGCTGGGCTCCCGGCCCCACAGACACTGAGCCACGGCTCCCTAGTGCTTGGGATCCTCCTATGCCCGTTTGTGACCCCTGCCTTGTTTACTGCATCTGGCCTGCCCTGGACACACAGCGACACATGGGCTTGTCTCCGCGGCCCAGCACAACAGGGCCTGAGCCCCACACAGAAAGGGAGTCACCCTGCCAGCCCCCCGGGAGGCAGGGAGGCATCATTATCCCCATTCTACACAAGGGGAAACTGAGGCACAGCCAGATTCACTTTGTTAGTGAGCTCCCAGGGGCAGGGACCATTTCTTCACTCTGTGTTTATGCAGCGCCTGACACAAAGGGGCCCTGAACATGGCAGGGACCCTACATGCTCCCCCAACACAAGGGATCCAGCGCTATTGAGGCCAGCGTTTGCACAGGTCTCCACTAACTGTGGGCATCTCGGTTTCTGGCGCTTGGCCTGAGGTCCCCCAAGATTGAGGCCCTTTTGAAGGACACTTTTGAAAATCATGACATGCTCCCATCACACAGAGTCTGTGGCCGCGCCAGGAGCTGGGCCAGATCTCCTGGGTCCCAGCCCAGCACTGTGTCCACCAAGCCACCACTTCCCCTGCAGCCCCTGCCTCATTCAGCTCCGGCCGGGGCACTGCCTGGGGCGGGGCCTGGAGAACAGAGCGGAGGGGATCACAGGATTAAATAGCGACTCACGGCTCCTACCCACAAGGGGCAGCGTTAAAGTCACCTCCCTGCCCCGAGTCTCCAGGGGCTGCTGCTTCATGGGGGGAGGGATAGCTCAGTGGTTTGAGCATTGGCCTGCTAAACCCAAGGTTACGAGTTCAATCCTTAAGGGGGCCATTTTGGAATCTGGTGCAAAAATTGGGGATTTGGTCCTGCTTTCAGCAGGGGGTTGGACTAGATACCTCCTGAGATCCCTTCCAACCCTGATATTCTATGATTCTATGATGGGCATCCCGTCAGGGCTCAGGGCAGAGCTGGCTCTGAGCGTCCCATTAGAACCGAGCCCCTGTGAGGGTCTGGCTGGGGCTGGGAATGGGGATGCCGAGCCGGGCCCCTCACCTCTCACCACCAGCTCGACGGGGTCGCTGGGGGACGATGCGGCGGCTGACCCCGATCTGCTGTGATAGGAGCAGCTGTAGCTCCCCCTGTCATCCCAGCTCACGTTGCTGATGGAAAACACAGCCTCCAACCCTTTCGGATCCGCAGCTGGGAAATGGCGTCCCTCTTTATTCAGCACGAACCGCATGCCCTGATGCTGCCCCCGACACCAGACGGACACGGCTTCCCCCAGGGAGACCCCCCCGCTGGGGCTCAGGGAGATGCTGGGTTTGGGGTAGCTGGGCTCTGCAGGGGGAAGCAGACAGACTGTGAGACGCAGACCCCGTCCCTCAGTCCTGGCGTCCATCCTCACCACGCGGCCTCAGTGGTGGGTCAGACCTGGCAGGCCTGGGGACGGGCTCCTGGATGCCTTTCCACAGTGGCCCAGAGTTTCCTCTGAGCCCTGGGCTAACAGCATGAGACATGGAGCAACCCCAGCCCCTGGGGGCCCAAAGCTCTGTCTCCTAGCAGGAGACAGGCTAGGCCAGTGTCATGGAGTCCCCGGGCCATGCTCTGGAACTGCTCCCCATGAAGCCAGGCAGGACTCTGGGGAAGTCTCCTCTCTGGGAGCAGCCTGTCTGCAGGACACACAGCTCCCCCGGCTCCACCTTCCTGGGTCTGACCTCGGAGCATTCAGCATCCTCTGCCCCTCCGTGCGCTTCCCACAGCGAGTCCGCTCAGGCAGGGATCCTGGGGAAGCCAGAGGGTCCTGCCCCCCAACTTCGCAGTCAGATGTAACTCTCAGCCAGCCAGTAAAACAGAAGGTTTATTAGACGACAGGAACATGGTCTAAAACAGCTTGTAGGTGCAGAGAACAGGACCCCTCAGCTGGGTCCATTTTGGGGGGCTGTGAGCCAGACAACCACGTCTGCCATTCACTCCATGTCCCCAGCCAGCCCCAAACTGAAACTCCCTCCTGCCCCTCCTCCCGCTTTGGGCTTTGTCCCTTTCCGGGGCCAGGAGGGCACCTGAGTCCTTTGTTCTCCAGCCCTTTAGCTCTCACCTTGCAGGGGGGAAGGGCCCAGGCCATCAGTTGCCAGGAAACAGGGTGTCGGCCAGTTCTCTGTGTCCAGACCCCTGCACACACCTGCCCTGTAGGGCTCTGCAATGATCACACACCCTTACCCCACCCCCTAGATACTTAAGAACTGCCTAGGGGAAACTGAGGCACCCCCACACCATTCAGAGGAACCATTAAGAACAATCCCACTTCATCACATGTCTCCCCCCTTCGAGATCGAACTGAGTGGGGTCACTTTAGCTGGTGACCTGGGGAAGTTTGAAACCACCAACGTTCCCATGGATGCTCCAGCACCTCTCCCATTCCTTGGTAGGAGTTACACCAGGCCCTTCCAGTTTCACGCCCTCCTTTAGGTCGGGGGTGGTCGATAGCACTCGCAGGCCGCATGTGGGAAGGTTTATGCGGCCTCTGCCCTTTGGCCACCCCAAAACCCCACGGGGTCAAACTGGGATTGGGTCTTCTCCCCAACAAGCTGGCCAAACACAGCCACTTGGTTAGAGGACTCTTTAACTTTCTTAACAGCTTTCACTCCATCTGAGACCTTCTCAGAGCTATCCACACTAGATCCTTCAACAGGAAAGTCAGTGGATCCATTCACAACAGAAAATTGATGGCCTTTAGGAACTGAAACTTTCTTGATTAAATCACTTTCACACCCTTCAGTTGCAGTAAACTGCTTGCAAAGACTCCATGAGGATTCCTTTCCCGAGGGGCTTTTCTATGCAACAATTCACCCCTCACAGAAATTCTGCTCTTACCCTCTTCACCTAGGGCTTGCTCTAGAGCAACACTTTCCTGAGTAACAACAGACTCTTTCTGGGTCTCCCTTACATCCAGAATTACCTCTGGCCCATCCGGCAGATTCCTACACAATCCCCTTTCAGGCAAACTTACAGACTTCCTAGATAACAGGTCAGAAGCCTTCTCCTTCCCTTTGCCACACACAAGTTCAGGAATCTTTTCCTTCTTGCTACAGGTTTCCGCACCCTCAGTAGGTAACACAATCACATCACCTTCATGCTCTCCTTGTGCCCTGGCTAGGATCTCACCCTGATTAGACAGAGTTGCTACACCCTTTCCAACAACACACTAGCAACAGGCAAAATACAAGCACCAGAATTGTCTGGTCTCTGGGATTTTGCATAGACACTAACTGAATGCGACCTAGTTACAGGGCCATTCTCCTGAGCAGACACAAACTTAGGACCATTCCTTCCTGGGCTTTAGCTGAATCCAGAACCAACTCTGAGACAACTGCACGACCCTCAACCATCACAGGCTGAAAGGCCCCTTCTGTCTGCTCCACAGACAAAGAGCCGGAGTCACATTCTCCTTTCCCAGACACACAGCTGGGGATCTCATTCCCCTTGTCCCAGCACACAAGGCTGGTCACAGACAACTGCTTGGAGATCAGGGTAGCTCCCTCCATAGGCAAGTCAATACCCCTGAAGGCACGTTTCCTTCACTGTCACAATTCTCCACCCAGGTAATAGGTAAGGTCCAGGGACACTCATCTTCCACTCTCCTCGCCTTCCCACCCTGCTGACTAGACACAGCCAGCGGCTCACAACGCTGCCTAGGCTCATCCAGACTTTCTTTACCAAGCACCTTGCCGCTCCCCACAGATCCCCTGCCCAGCATGTGTCTCCCCCCACTCAGCTGGGGTCTCAGCTCCCACTGTGCTCAGCACTGCCCTTGCTGTCCCAGTGGGGGTAGGCAGCGAGCTCGCTGCTTTCCTCACTGCATCAGAGCCAGCCTAATGCCCCCGCCACCCCCCCGCCCCCGCTCCAGCATGCAAGAGGGGTGGGGAGCATCTCTCTGTCCCAGGCAGCCCCAGGGGTCTGGTGCGATGATGTCCGGGGAGTGTTGACCTGGGAATGTGCCCTGGGGATGGGAGACCTGAGAGCCTGTCACCTGAGCCAGGAGGGGGAGGGGGAGGTAACACCTCTGCCCAGGAATGTGGACAGAGGCTGCAGGAGGGAGCCTGCTGGGGGGGTTTAGTTTTCAGTTTGTGGCTGGGTGGAGGAATGCAGGGAACCCCAGGGCTGGGGTCTAAGCTCCCTGCTCCCCCAGAAGGACTCGACTGAGGGGTCCTGGGTGTACCCACAAGCTCTGTTTTGGACTGTGTTCCTGTTGTCCAATAAACCTTCTGTTTTACTGGCTGGCTGAGAGTCTCAGTGAATCCCTGGAAGAGGGGTGCAGGGCCTGGACTCCCCCACACTCCGTGACAACTGGTGGCAGAGGTGCGATGTACTGCACCCCATGGATGGCGCTTCCTGCAGTAAGTGACTGGGGAACAGTAAAACGAAGGGGGATTGACGGGGACCAGGTGTGCTGAAGATTCAGAGAGAGACGGTTTCAGGGGGCGGTTAACCCCTGGGGGTGTGTGACCAGAGAAGGACTTTTGCAGTAACAGGGTCCCCAGGGGATTGCAGTGAGCGGTCCCAGGGGCGGAGGAGTCTGAAGCTCGACCCTGGTAAGGAGGTGGTGACCTCAAAAAGGACTGGCATACGAGGGGTTTTTCCTGGAAACCGTAGAAAGCTGTCCAGGCCTGCAAGTGGCCAGCAGGGAGATGTACGCTAAACGCCTTAAGAGCGACCTGGTGGAGCTGTGTGGTGGAGCTGTGCATCCCTGGAGCGGAGGCGGCTGGAATGGGAGAGGGAGATGAAAATGAGGGAGCTGGAGGATCATGAAAAACAATGTCAACATGAGCAGGAGGAGAAGGAGTGGGAACTTCAGGAGAAGGAGCGGGAACATCAGGAGAAGGAGCGGGAGCGTCAGGAGAAGGGGAGGCAACGTAGGCATGAGCAGGAGGAGAAGGAGAAACAAAGACAGCATGAACTGGAGCTGGCCAGGCTGAGGAGCAGTGGGGCCCCGGCTGCGGTGAGTGAGGGGGGACCCAAGTCGGCAAGGAGCTTTGATAAGTGCTTCCTGGCTCAGCGGAAGGAGGGGGAGGACATAGATAGCTTCCTGACGGCCTTTAAGAATGCCTGCGAGCTGCACAGGGTTGACCCTGCAGACAGGCTCCAGTTTCTAACCCCCTTACTGGACCCCAAAGCCGTGGAGGTGTACAGCCGAATGACGGGACAGAGGCAGGGGACTATGAACTGTTCAAACAGGCCCTGCTCCGTGAGTTTGGGCTGACCCCCGAGAGGTACCGGAGAAGGTTCCGGAGTCAGCGTAAAACGCCTGAGGTCACCTACCTACAACTGGTCAACCGGAAGAAGGGATATGCCCGCAAGTGGACAGCTGGGGCCCAAGCTAAAGAGGACCTGCTTGACCTAATCGTGCTGGAGCAACTGTATGAACAGTGCCCTTCCGACCTGAGGCTGTGGTTGGTGGACAAAAAGCTCGAGAACCCTCAGCACGCAGGGCAGCTGGCCGACGAGTTTGTGAACAGTCGGTCAGGGGGTAACCGGGAGGAGTCCCAAAAGAACAGCCCCCCCCGATGCAGAGAGAGAGTCACCAGGGGGCCTCCCAGCGGGGAAATAGGGAGAACCCCCTCCATAGGGGAACGCCTGGGGTCGGGCCCCTCCGACCCGCTCGAGGGGACCAACGTGACCTGAGCTGCTATCACTGTGGCCAGAGAGGTCACGTACGGACCCATTGCCCCAGGCTCAGGGACAAACTGAGCAGACCCAACCTACCCAGGGTTAACTGGGTAGGGACTCAGCTGGACGAGGGGCAGATGACCCAGGCAAGGGGGGCTACCAGTTTACCACCTGCTCCGGAGGGAAGAGTACCCCAGGCCAGCTCCGCCAGAGGGCTGGAGGCTCTGGACTCAGGGTGCCCATCATAGAGGAGCCTTTCCAGAAGGTGGCCATGGACATCGTGGGGCCTCTCAGCAAGATGACCAGGTAAGGGAAGAAATACATTCTGATGGTGGTAGATTGCACCACCCGCTACCCTGAGGCAGTGCCCTTAGCTTCCATTGAAGCAGACACCGTGGCAGATGCTCTCCTGACCATTTTCAGCCGAGTGGGGTTCCTCAAGGAAGTCTTGACAGACCAAGGGTCCAACTTCATGATGGCCCTGCTCCAGTGCTTGTGGGAGAAATGTGGGGTCCGGCACAACTGGGCCTCAGCTTATCACCCCCAATCCAATGGGGTTGTAGAGAGGTTCAACGGGACGCTAAAGATGATGCTGAAAACCTTTATGAACCAGCAACCGCAGGATTGGGACAAGTACTTACCTCACCTGCTGTTCGCGTATAGGGAGGTGCCCCAGGAGTCTACCAGATTTTCGCCTTTCGAACTGTTATATGGAAGGAGGGTGAGGGGGCCCCTGGACCTGATGAGAGACAAGTGGGAGGGGAAGACCACTCCCGATGGTGCGTCAGTGGTGGAGTATGTCCTGATCTTCCGAGAGAGACTGGCTGAACTCATGGGCCTCTCCAGGGAGACTCTGGCCAGAGCCCAGAAGAAGCAGAAGGTCTGGTATGACCGCACGGCGCGGGCCCGTGCCTACGTCACCGGGGATCAAGTGATGGTTCTCATCCCCGTGAGAAAGAACAAACTACAGGCCGCCTGGGAGGGCCCTTTCAAGGTTTCAAGCAGCTCAGTGAGGTAAACTATGTGGTGGAGCTGTCGAACCGGGCGCACCACTACCGGGTGTACCATGTGAATATGATGAAGCCATATTATGACAGGGGGAATGTGGTGTTGACCGTGTGTGGACATTGGGAGGAGCAGGGAGATGACCCTTTAGTAGATCTATTCCCTGGGACCAGAGCTGGTTCCCCCCTGGAAACAATTCCCCTCTCGGATCAGCTAACCCCTGCCCAGCAAGCTGAGGACAGGGGGGTGCTGCATCCATACCAAAAAGGACGGGTCGGTCCGGTTCTGTGTGGACTATCGGAAACTCAATGCCATCACTGTATCTGATGCCTACCCCATGCCCAGGCCGGATGAGCTCCTAGACAAGCTGGGAGGAGCTTGGTACCTCACCACCATGGACCTTACAAAGGGCTACTGGCAAGTGCCGCTGGATGCAGATGCCCGGCTGAAATCGGCCTTTATCACCGCTCTGGGGCTCTATGAGTTCCTGACCCTGCCTTTCAGCCTCAAGGGAGTGCCGGCCACCTTCCAGCGCCTGGTGGACCAGCTCCTGAGGGGGATGGAGAGTTTTGCCATGGCGTATATTGATGACATCTGTGTCTTTAGCCAGACCTGGGAGGACCACGTGTCCCAGGCTAGACAAGTGCTGGACCGAGTCCAGGGGGCTGGGCTGACTGTAAAAGTGGAGAAGTGCAAGGAGGGGATGGCGGAAGTATCTTACCTGGGCCATTGAGTGGGGAGTGGCCGCCTAAAGCCGGAACCAGCCAAGGTGGAGGTGATCAGAGATTGGCCCGCTCCCCACACCAAAAAGCAGGTCCAAGCCTTTATTGCGATGGCAGGATACTACCGAAGATTTGTGCCCCACTTTAGTGCCATAGCCACCCCCATCACTGAGCTATGCAAGAAGGGGAAGCCAGACAAGGTGGTCTGGACCGAGCAGTGCCAGAAGGCTTTCCGGGCGCTGAAGGAGGCTCTGGTCAGTGGCCCAGTTCTGGCAAACCCAGACTTTGACAAGCCCTTTGTGGTGTTCACCGACGCCTCAGACACGGGACTGGGAGCGGTGTTAATGCAGGAGGATGAAAAGGGGGAGAGACACCCCATCGTGTACCTAAGCAAGAAGTTGCTACCCCGGGAGCAACACTACGCGGCCATCGAGAAGGAGTGCCTGGCCATGGTGTGGGCCCTCAAGAAACTAGAGCTCTATCTCTTCGGGCGACACTTCACTGTCTACACCGACCACTCTCCCCTGACCTGGCTGCACCAGATGAAAGGAGCCAACGCCAAGCTCCTGAGATGGAGCCTGCTCCTGCAAGATTACAACATGTATGTGGTCCACGTGAAGGGAAGTGCCAACCTGATAGTGGATGCACTGTCCCGGAGAGGGGGCCCTGAACTTCCCCAGGTCACTGGTCACAGTGACCTCGCTCAGTTCAGTCTCGAAGGGGGGAGAGATGTGACGATGTGGGACAGCAGGGAGGGGGGAGTGTTGACCTGGGAATGTGCCCTTGGGATGGGAGACCTGAGAGCCTGTCAGGTGAGCCAGGGGGGGTTGGGGCCAGGTGACACCTCTGCCCAGGAATGTGAAGACAGGCTGCAGGAGAGAGCCGGCTGGGTGGGTTTAGTTTCAGTTTGGGGCTGGGTGGAGGAACACAGGGGACCCCAGGGCTGGGGTCTAAGCTCCCTGCTCCCTCAGAAGGACTTGACTGAGGGGTCCTGGGGGTACCCACAAGCTCTGTTTTGGACTGTGTTCCTGTTGTCCAATAAACGTTCTGTTTTACCCTGCACCCCAACTTCGCAGTCAGACGTGACTCTCAGCCAGCCAGTAAAACAGAAGGTTTATTAGACGACAGGAACATGGTCTAAAACAGAGCTCGTAGGTGCAGAGAATGGGACCCCTCAGCTGGGTCCATTTTGGGGGGCAGTGAGCCAGAGAACCATATCTGCCTTTCACTCCATGTCCCCAGCCAGCCCCAAACTGAAACTCCCTCCAGCCCCGCCTCCTCTTCTGGGCTTTGTCCCTTTCCTGGGCCAGGAGAGCACCTGATTCCTTTGTTCTCCAACCCTTTAGCTCTCACCTTGCAGGGGGGAAGGGCCCAGGCCATCAGTTGCCAGGAAACAGGGTGTTGGCCATTCTCTGTGTCCAGACCCCTGCACACACCTGCCCTCTAGGGCTCTGCAATGATCACGCACCCTTACCCCACCACCTAGATACTTAAGAACTGCATAGGGGAAACTGAGGCACACCCACACTATTCAGACGAATGATTAAGAACAGTCCCGCTTCATCACAGCCAGTCTCCAGGGTCCGTTCACTCCCTGGATTCTCTTCTAGGAAGGCTGGGAGCCAGATTCTCTCCCCAGCTCTGGGAAGGGAGTGGGGTGACAGCAGGAGGGACGGGGTCCAGGGCTCCTGGGTTCTGTGCACTGCACCACCCCTGACTTGTAGGGGACTGTACAAGTCTCTACTACACACTGAGGTTTATAACCTTCAGCTCCGCCCGTCACCCCCTAACTGATATGTCGGCTGGGAAAGGCCCCCCCTGCTCTGCAGCTCCCCGGCCGGGCGTCCTCTCTGCTAGGCCCAGGGCTTTAAGCAGAAAGAACTTCATGCCCGGGTACCAACCCTCACAGCGGATGGTGATGCTTCCCCTGAGCGCCACCACCGTGCTGGACCAGATGGTGGGCGTGAGAAATTCTCGCCCTGCTTTGAACAAGAGACAGGAGTTAAACAAGGGAGACACCCCACCCCTGCCTCCCTCCCGCCCCAGTTCAGTTCATCTGTCATTCAGCCTCTCTGGGAGTCTGTCCCCTACCAGGGATGGCACTGCCTGCCCCTGGGGACAGGGGGTTCACCCATACGTAGCTCAGGACCCAGCTGCATGAGAGATCACCTGTCCCCCCGGCCCCACCTAAGGCCAGCCAGGGAGTCTGACCAGTGGGCCCCCTGCAGCTCTGCCCCCCGCCTCGGGGTTGGAAATAGAGTCTGTGACCCGCGGGAGTCACACAAGACCCACCTTCCCCCAGGCCTTGGGAACAGGGAGCTGTGAGTGCAGGGTAGGAAGCGGTTGGGGGTGGATCTCGGGACAGGGGTGGATCTGGGGGGTTCTCCCCCATGGCTGCTCTGACCGGGAACCTTTCGGTTCCCCTGGGGATCTAGAGCCCACGGACAGGCCCTGTTAGCGTTTGTATGAACTGAAATAAATCCAGGTGTCCCCCCCGCCGATCCTCACAGCCTGGGAGGGGTAAAACTTTGAACCAGTGAACGGTTCAAATCCTGGCTTCTTTGTCAGAGCCTGGGAGCCAGATTCGGCTCCTAGTTACTCCATGGGGTCGGGGCACAGGAGAACTGTGACGGGTCTTCACAGGGCGAGTTTGGGTTGTGTTTTCGGGAAGGTTCAGGGCTCGATTCCTCTTTTCCCCACCCCACGCACCCCCTCCCCCATCCTTGATGTTACCACCCTCCCCACAGACTGATACTCACCTCCCCACGCCCCGCTGTGCCCCGCCAGCCAGCAGCCTGGAGAGAAAAGTGGTGTTAAGGGGTCACATCCCAGAGCAACTAGATCCTACACCCTGGTCTCAGATCCCCACCATGGCCACACGCCCTGGTCTCAGATCCCCCCCGCCCCGCATGGCCACACGCCCTGGCTGTCTTCGATACTCACTGAGGAGGATGACGGTGAGAGCAGACGCCATGATGGGGCAGTGGGGGGCCCCCCAGCGCTGCCACCAACACCACAGTGTCCAGCTCCACCCAGCCTGAGGCCCGAGTGCGAGCGGAATGAGGAACTGCACCGGGGGCTGCAGCCCCAGGAAGCCTGTTTTGCGCTCAGCCCCTTTCTTCCCCATCAGCCGGTTTCTCTGCAATCTCCTGCCCAAATCTAAAGCAGTCAGAGCAAAGCCAGCTCCCTGCAACGCCCAGCAAACCACATTCCCTCCTGCAGCTGGGCTCCCAGCCCCACAGACACCGAGCCTCAGCTCCCTCGTTCTTGGGACCCTATTTACCCTGATGTTGCCGGCACCCAGTGCCGAGAGGCTGAACAACAGCTTGAGTGGTTCGTTACCCGGTGTGCTACACCCAATTATCACAACGGGGTGGAGAAGCAGAAAAGTTTATTTGCAGCTGCAAAAAGGTACAGGGAGAATAAAATCTCAAATCCTGCACAACAGAGCAGGAAGTTACACAGGCTTTTATACATCCTTTTTCTCAGCATACTTATCCAATAGCAAGCTGCCCCAAGTATCCATGTAGCCAGCCAATCCAGTTCCCAGCTAGTTCCCTGATTCTCTGTATCATTTGTTAAACTATACATAAAGCTGCTTTATTCAGCATTGTTCTTCCGTATCTCCCCTGTTTGGCCTTGCTTAGTTTCAGGCAGTCTGACTCTGCAACATATTGTTGCAGATTCTCAGCATAACTGCTGTGTGTGCCTCCAGGCGGGGGGGACAAGGACACTTGGGCCTAGTACGCAGAGCTGCTGCGAGTGTCTCCAGGCGGGAGGGGGGGCCAAGGACACCTGGGCCTAGGGCGAGGGGGTTTCATCGACACTCGTGGTCTTCCATCCCCTCGAGTTACCTAGTGGCCATGCCCCAGTGTTCCCAACACTGAGATCCCCCAAGACTGGGGCCACCCCACAAGGAAGAACACTTTTGAAAACTGTGACGAACTCCCATCACACAGAGTCCAGTCTCTAAGGTCCATTCATTCCCTGGGTTCTTTGCTGGGAGGGCTGGGAGCCAACCCTCACAGCGGATGGTGACGCTTCCCCCGAGAGCCACCACCCTGCTGGGGCTCACCCAGATGGTGGGTTTGAGAAATTCTCACCCTGCTATCGACAAGAAACAGGAGTTAAACAGGGGAGACACAGCCCCCTGCTTCCCCTCCACCCCAATTCAGTCCATCCCTCGTTCAGCCTCTCTGGGAGTCTGTCCCCTACCCGGGTTGGCACTGCCTGTCCATGGGGCTTGGGGGCAGGGGGTTCACCCATACGTAGCTCAGAACCCGGCTGTATGAGAGATCACCTGCCGCGCCCCACCCCACCTGAGGCCAGCCAGGGAGCCTGACCAGTGGCCCCCTGCAGCTCTGCCCCCCGCCCCAGGGTTGGAAATAGAGTCTGTGACCGGCGGGAGTCACACAAGACCCACCTTTCCCCAGGCCTTGCGAACGGGGGGCTGTGAGTGCAGGGGAGGGAGCTCTTGGGGGTGGATCTGGGGGGTTCTCCCCACGGCTGCACTGACCGTGAACGTGTCGGTTTCCCCTGCAGGAACAGAACCAGCGTCTGTCGGGGCGGGGGAAGGGGCTGAAACACCGACACAGGGATCGCCCCCCACTCTCTGCAACCAGTGGTGGATCAGCCACTGGGCCTATGGGGCCTGTGTTCCCAGGGGCCCTGGCCAAGTGGGGGCCCCTGGAGCCAGGGGCGGCTCTACCAATTTTGCCACCCCAAGCAGTCGCTGCCGAATTGCCACCGAGCCCGAAGAGCGGCGGAGCTGCCGTCCTCACTCCCCATTGGGCCTCTGGCCGGGGTGTGGGGACAGAGCTTCTCCGGTCTTGGGGCCGCAGTTGGGGGGTGTCACGGAGTCCCCAGGTGATGCGCTGGAACTGCTCCCTACGAAGCCAGGCAGGACTCTGGGGAAGTCTCCTCTCTGGGAGCAGCCTGTCTGCAGGACACACAGCTCCCCCGGCTCCACCTTCCTGGGTCTGACCTCGGAGCATTCAGCCTCCTCTGCCCCTTCGTGCGCTTTCCACAGCGAGTCTGCCCACGCGGGGTCCTCCGGGCTTTGTCCCTTTCGGTGCCAGGAGGGCACCGGATTCCTTTGTTCTCCAACCCTTTAGCTCTCACCTTGCAGGGGGGAAGGGCCAGGCCCTCAGGTGCCAGGAAACAGGGTGTCGGCCCTTCTCTGTGTTCAGACCCCTGCACACACCTGCCCTCTAGGGCTCTGCAAGGATCATACACCCTTATCCCACCACCTAGATACTTAAGAACTGCATAGGGGAAACTGAGGCGCCCCCACACTATTCAGAGGAAACATTAAGAACTGTCCTGCTTCGTCACATCTCTCCCCCCTTCGAGATCGAACTGAGCGGGGTCACTTTAGCTGGTGACCTGGGGAAGTTCGAAACCACCAATGTTCCCATGGATGCCCCAGCATCTCTCCCGTTCCTTGGTGGGAGTTACACCAGGCCCTTCCAGTTTCACACCCTCCCTTAGGTCGGGGGTGGTCGATAGCACTCGCAGGCCGCATGTAGGAAGGTTTATGTGGCCCGTGCCCTTTGGCCACCCCAAAACCCCAGGGGGTCAAAGTGGGATTGGGTCTTCTCCCAGCGCTCCAGTCTGGAGGGCTGCAATTCGGGCTCTCTTGGTTAAGAGCCCCCATCTTGACCTGGGCCACATACTGTTTACTTACAGAACTAGCATGGAAACATTCCTCTCTCAACAACCTTGTCTCCCCAACAAGCTGGCCAAACACAGCCACTTGGTTAGAGGACTGTTTAACTTTCTTAACAGCTTTCACTCCATCTGAGACCTTCTCAAAGCTCTCCACACATCTTTCAACAGGAAAGTCAGTGGATCCATTCACAACAGAAAATTTCTGGCTGTTAAGAACTGAAACTTTATGAGTTTAAAGTTTCACGAGGTGATGGGAGAGGGAGTTTGTTGGTACAGGGGACCCGCGAGGGAACTTGGGACCCCGGCCAATGGCCTGGAGAATGGAGACCCCAGCGACTGGTGACCGGGAGGCCCAGCTCAGGAGTCACAGCTGGGTCTGGCCAGTGGGAGGACAATGGGCTGAGGAGAGAGGACCCTGGTAACCGGACCAGCCGGTTCCAGCCAGAGGGGCCAGAGGACAGAAGAGGGGAGAGGAGGCCCAGGTGACCCTGTTTATCTGGAGAGAAGACAATGGACAGAGGCGGGCTTCTGGCCGGTGAGATCAGATGCCCAGTTATGAAGCAGGGGGGCTCGGGGCTGGAGGGAGGGAGCAGGCAGAGCCCACCTGGATGCAGGGCAGACTGGGATGTGCTGTGCTGAGGGAGGCCAGGCCTGAGGCCCGGAGAGTTTCCTGTGCTGCGTTCAGATGCTCAATAAACCCTCCTGTGTTACGCTGGCTGAGAGTCGCTCCGGGCTAGAGATCAGGGGGGCATTATTCCCTCTGGGAGTGGAGGCCCCGGGGCTCCAGACCGAGTGGACTCCCTGCAGGGACCCACGGCAGAGACAGACGTGCTAAGGCTCAGAGAGGTGCAGTTCTAGGAGGCAGAGGGGCCTAACCCCCGAGAGAGTGTCGACCCCCGAGAAGAGCTGTTGCACTAAAGGGGGTTCCCCCCAGGGACCGCACGGCCAAGAGTGGGCACCCCCTGGGAGTCCATGACAGGCCTCAATACCCCTGCTGCACTAGGGAGTGCTATGCTGCAGGGGAAGGGGCTAAGTAGAGGGGCAGTCTCCTCTGGCCGTCACTGCTGGCCCTTATACCCCAGTGCACTGCTTGGGGGGCGCTGTGCTGCAGGGAGTGGGGGCAGAGGTCACTAGGGGGCTCTCCCCTGGCCGTCAGTGCTGGCCCCAGTGCTAAGTAAAGTCCTGCAGAGAGAAATCCTACAAAACCCTGTGCAACAATTACAGCCGTGGCCATCTTCACATCCTCCCCGGTGTTCTTCGCTCCGATGGGACTCTCAGTAGACAAGCGTCGCTAGCAGGATGGTTCCTGCTGGGGTTTCCCTTGGGTCTTCCCTCTTTGATATTGTAGCTCTGACTACAGCTAACACATAAGAACGGCCACACTGGGTCAGACCAAAGGTCCATCTAGCCCAGTATCCTGTCTGCTGACATTGGCCAGTGCCAGGTGCCCCAGAGGGAATGAACAGAACAGGGAACCATCAAGTGATCCATCCTCTGTCGTCCTCCCAGCAAACAGAGGCTCGGGACACCATCCCTGCCCATCCTGGCTAATAGCCATTGGTTGACGTAACCTCCATGAACTTATCTAGTTCTTTTTTGAACCCTGTTATAATCTTGGCTTTCACAACATCCTGTGGCAAGGAGTTCCACAGGCTGAGTGTGCATTGGGTGAAGAAATACTTCCTCTTGTTTGTTTTAAACCTGCTGATTATTAATTTCATTGGTTCTTGTTTCATGAGAAGGAGTAAACAACACTTCCTTCTTTACTTCCTCCACACCAGTCATGATTTTATAGACCCCGACCAGATCCTCCGTTAGTTGTCTCTTTTCCAAGCTGAAAAGTTTTAATTTCTCCTCATACAGAAGCCGTTCCAGACCCCTAATCATTTTTGTTGCCCTTTTCTGAACCTTTTCCAATTCCAGTCTATCTTTTTAAGATGGGGTGACCACATCTGCACGCAGTATTCAAGGTGTGGGCGTACCATGGATTTATAGAGAGGCAATATGATATTTTCTGTCTTATCATCTATCCCTTTCTTAATGATGTCCAACCTTCTGCTGGCTTTTTTGACTGTCGCTGCACACTGAGTGGAAGTTTTAAGAGAACTCTCCACACTGACTCCCAGGTCTCTCTCTTGCCTGGTAACAACTAATTGAGGCCCCATCGTTGTATATGTAGAGCTGGGATGATGCTTTCCAACGTGCATCACTTTACATTGATCAACATTGAATTTCATCTGCCAGTTTGTTGCCCAGTCACCCACTTTCGGGAGATCCCTTTGTAGCTCTTGGCAGTCTGCCTGCGACTTAACTAACTTGAGTAGTTTTGTATCATCTGCAAATTTTGCCACCTCACCGTTTATGCATGAAGGTGTGTCACGCACTCACAGGTCCCTGCAAGCTCTCTTGGCTCTGTAGGATCCCGGGAGGAACTCCCCTCCGTCAGACAGCCCTTCTCGGGGTCCACTCTCTGTTGGGGGCTAAGCCCTGGGTTCCACCGTCTCCTGGAACTGCACCTCTCAGAGCCTCCAGCCCGCCTGGCTCTCACCATGAGCCTCCCCCAGGGACTCTCAGCTGGCATAAAACAGGAGGGTTTATTGAATGCCTGGACAAAGCCCAGGCAGTTGTCAGGGGCTCGGGCCTGGCCAGCCTCAGCACCGTCCAGTTGGTCTCTCCCAGTCCAGGTGGGTCTGTCCCAGTCCAGGTGCAGCCAGACCCCTCTTTGTCCCCAGTACAGAAGTGACTTCCTTCCAGCTGACCCCCCTGTATCACCTTCCCCACAGCCCCACCTCCACCCTTTGTCTTCCTTCTGGGAAAACAGATAGCTGGGGCCTTCTCTCTTCTGTCCTTTGTCCTCCCACTGGCCAGAACTGGCTGGCTCCCAACACAGGCTGGGCCACCAGGTCACCGGTTGCTAAGTTCTATCATGTCCAGGCCATTGTCCGGGATCCAGGCTGCTGGGCGAGGCCACACCTGGCCCTCTGCACCAGCAAACCCCCTCTCCCACCACCTCATTACACACGCCGCACACAGGGGAAACTGAGGCACGCACAGTACTCATGCACAACACTAAGAAAATCCCCTGCTTCGTCACAAGGCGTCAACCCACTTTTCCTTAACTGCACTTCCACACACCATGATTATTTGTCTGCCCCATTTTTCTTAGGTTGTTTGTAGTTCCTTTTTGTCTCACGCGCAGCTGTGCATGGCAGGTACCCTGCAGTCAGGACAGACATTGTCCCATAACCTCACCTGTTGGCACATCTTATGCAGTAACCTTTGGTCTCAGCGGTTATTGCTAGGTCACTCAATCATCTAAAGCCTCTGGCCTAGTCTGGCGAAGCTAAAATCGTACAGGTCTCAATCCTATACTGCGCTAATCCTGCAACTCCAGTCGAAGGAGCATCCGTTGATTGTATAGGAAATAGCACATCCATTGGCCGTACCATCACATAATACACTGAGAAACGGAGGATAAAATGAAGGCTCCACACATAATCGGGGTGTAGTGAGCAGAGCGGCCTCCCTCTGGACTTGAGAGCGAGGGACCACTATGTTCCCCCCTGGTGGGTGGAGCCAAATGTGCCCCGCCCCCTTCCCAGAAGTACCGGGGCGCGGCAGGAAGTATAAAGGGAGGGCCCTGCAGGGGATGGAGGCAGATGTCTCCAGCCTGCTGCTGAATGCAGAGCTGACTCTGTGCAGTGCCCTGCCCTGCCCCCGGGGGAAACCAACCCTGGAGACGTGGTGCCAGGACTGTCGTCCGCAGTGTATCCCATGGAGACAAAGGACCCCTGGACCGTGGAACCCCCCCGAAGGCTGTGGTAGGAAGTAGCCAACGGACACCAGACTTTCGTCCGGTTTTGTCGCTGGAGCACAGGCTGGTGTGTTTGGGTAGGATCCCCACTGACCCAGTTGTGGCACTTCATATTCTCCATCGGGATATGCTTTTGATATGAATATGGCATTACTAAGTTGTATTTTATGCAAGATGGGTCATGTAAGATATCATTGGAAAGGTTATGATTTACTGAATGTGATTATCCTGTTTGTATGCATGGATCATTTCTGTATCAGTCAATATTCCTAACTTTAATGTACCAATTACAAAAATGTTTGCACCTGAGGAACGCCCACGCCATGAATCTGGCTGGTTGGTCAATGAACCATTGGGGGAACAATAGGATTTTGAAGATGCTAATCTCCCACCATCCTCAGATGTTTCCTGGGATGCTCCAAACCACCTTTGACTCACGGCTGCTTTGACACGACAGGGTCATGTGATCATGTCACCTGGTACTAGACTCCATCTTGGACAGATAGTAGTTTTCCACTTGTAGGAGGTGGGGATCAAACTGGGAAACAAAGGATTCCCGCCTTATGTAAATCCTATTTAAGGCTGGGGAGTGAGATAATCAGGGTTGGTTCTTCACTGAATCCCTGCCCAAGCTGACTGCTGAAAACACCTAAAACTGAGCTGGGGAAGAAAGGACTAAACCCAGGCTAGAAGGTGTCTGGACTGTGAAAGGAATACCTGGAGCTTCAAGTTTGTCTTCAAGAAACTCTGCAACTTGCTTAAAACAACATTTAGGGTGAGAAATTACTGCTTGTAACCAGTTTCTATCATGTATTAAACTATAGTTTGCATGTTTGTTTTATTTGCTCAGTAATCTGCCTTTGATCTGTTTGCTATCATTTATAATCACTTAAAATCTATCCTTTGTAGTTAATAAACTTGTTTTGTTTTCTCAAAACCCAGTTTGTGGAACTCATTACTGGGGGGTGGGGGGACAAAGCTGTGCATATCTTCCTCCACATTGAGGGAGGAGGCAAATTTCAATTAGCTTACGCAGTACAGTTCTCTGTGCAGTGCAAGACAATACAATTTTGGGTTTGCACCCTGAGAGGGTGTGCACTTGAGTGCAGGTCAATTCCTTAGCTGAAAGCTTTCCCATGAAGGGCTGGTTTCTGTGTCTGTGTCTTTCCGCAGCTGGTGTGTCCCTACCTGTGTGTGTATGTGCTGGAGAAGGCTTGAGGGCCTGGCTCTGCAGGACAGGGTGAGGAAGCCCAGGCTGGTGGAACGGGTGGGCTCTGTGGTACCCCAGTACATCAGGTGGCATCCCCGGAGTGGTGCGGAGGGAGACTTTGAACGGGGGAACACACGCGCCATGACCTGGCCGCAGGGCCGAGTAACGAAGAGGCAGCAGAAGCTGCTGGAGCAAGAGAGAGAGAGAGGCGGAGGGACGGCAGGCAGCTGCGGGAAGGGGCGTCGAGCCGTTCCCCCGAACGGCCAGCAGGAGGCGCCAGCCGCGTGGCGCGTGGAGCACCCCGTCACCGAACTGTTCCAAAGCCGACAGAGGTGCTGCACGTAGGGAAGAAAAACCAAGCGCAGCAGGGCAGGCTGGGGGCGAACGGGCCTGGCAGCAGCACGGCGGAGACGGATCGGGGACTTGGGGTGGATCACGCCCTCAGCATGAGGCAGCCACGCGATGCCGTTGCAAAACAAAAAGCAAAGGCAGCTTTAGGCTGTATTAAGAGAGGGGCAGCGTGCGAGTCCCGGGCGGTGAGAGTCCCGCTCTGGTCGGCGCTGGGCAGGCCGGGAGTGCTGCATCCAGCTCCGGTCACCTAGGGCGCCCCCCTCGGGCGGCTGTAATAGGCCTCGGCCAGGATCAGCCCCAGGACGAGCAGGACCATGGCGCTCAGCACCAGGTGGGCGATGTTGGCCTGGGTGAAATCCGGGCGCCCCGGGGGGCCTGCTGTGGGGGGAAGGGAAGAGTCACTCGGCAGCTCGGACCAGGAGATCAGCAGCTCGCGCTGCCCCGGGAGCGGAGCCACCAACCCACCCGTCCGACAGGTCTGGCTCTGGGGCCTCAGCTCGCTCTCCCCACCCTCACTCACTCGCTCATTTTCAGGGGGTTGGGGTGCGGGAGGGGGTGAAGGCTCCGGCAGGGGGGCGGGCTCTGGGTGGAGCCAGGGATGAGGGGTGGGGCTGAGGGGTTGGGAGTGTGGCAGGGGGCTCTGGGCTGGGGCAGGGGGTTGGGACACAGACGGTGGTGCGGGGTGTGGGCTCTGGGTGGGAGTTTAGGTGAGGGGGGGGGCTCAGGGCTGGGGCAGGGGATTGGGGCATAACAGGGGGTTCGGGGTGCAGGCCTCAGGTGGCGCTTATCTCAGGCGTCTCCTGGGAAGTGACCAGCCTGTCTGGGAGCTGGAGGGGCAGCCAGGGGGTTCTGCGCGCTGCCCCTGCCCACAGGTGCTGCCCCTTGCAGCTCCCATTGGCTGCGCTTCCTGGCCAATGGGAGCTGCGGAGACGGCGCTTGGGGCGGGCCCAGGGCGCAGAGCTCCTGTGGCCACCCTGCGCCTCGGAGCCGGAGGGAGATGCCGGCTGCTTCCCGAGAGCCGCCCAGAGCCACAGCAGCCAGGGACCCTGCCAGCCCCGCGGTGCCGCCAACCGGACTTTTAACTATCCTGCCAGGGTCCCTTTGCAACCGGGTGTTCGGGTCAAAAACCGGACACCTGGCAACCCTAGCCCCAGGACCCGCCTGGGCACCCAGCTCGTCCCAACTCCAAAGCCAGGACTCCCAGATCCTGTCCTCTCTTGGGATCCCCCAGTCGCTTCCAGGCAGCAACCTATAGGACAGGAGGTGCCGGAGGAGTTGGGGGTCTGGTGGGGAGGGAGGTGCAGGGGCTTCCGTGCCCCCTGGTGTCACTTGCCCCATCCTGCCCAACCAGCCTCAACCCCCGGGGGCAGCTCCTTGGGCAGCATGAGCCTTCCAGGGCTGGTTTGATGGTGATTCCCCCCCCGGCCCTGGTACCTGGCCCCGAGCAGCCTGAGTGGGTGGAAGCCAGGGACACTCCAGGCTGGGTTGGGTCAGTTCCCCCTGAGGGAATCGAACCAGTGTCTGTCAGGTCGGGGGGACGGGCTGAAACAGTGACAGTGATTGCCCCCCCTTCCTCCACAACTCAGCTTCAATCGTCACTGTCATTCATGGGGGGGGGGGCGGGCAGTGCCGGCTCAGAAGCCCCTGGGCCCCGACTCCTCTGTGTGTCCCCAGAGTGGAGACAGCCATCTGGGGCCCAGGATCCCCCCTCAGCCTCAAATCTCCAGGGGCTGCTGCTCCCCCTGGCCAGGGAACCCCGCAGTGATCCCCGGCCGGGGGTCCCCTCTGCTGGGCTCAGGGCAGAGCCTGGCTCTGAGCGCCCCGTGAGTGCCAAGCTGCCGAGGGTCCGGCTGGGGGTGGGGCTGGGAGCGGGGAGGCCGGGCCAGACCCCTCACCTGCTACCACCAGCTGCACGGGGTGGCTGGGCTGCGAGGAGACGAAGGGCTCTGATCGGGGCCGGTAGCTGCAGCTGTAGCTCCCTCCGTGCTGCCGGCCCACGGTGGGGATGCAGAACTCGGCCCCGTCCCCAGCAGGGTCCATGTGTCGCGGCGGGTTCAGGTCTCCAGCCTTGTGCAGGAAGAACCTCACGTCCCGGCTCTGCCCCTGACACCGGATGGTGACGTTTGCCCCTGGGGCGGTGACCCCAGTGGGGCTCAGAGAGATGGAGGGTCTGGGCAGGCTGGGATCTGCGCACAGGAGACAGGCTGTGAGAGCCAGACCCGGGCACCCACCCAGCCCCGGCCTCCCTGGCAGGCCCCAGCCACGGGCGGATCCAGGGCCCCGGGCAGAGATTCTCTCCCAGATCCCAGAGTCCCCGGCCCAGAATCCCGGCCCTGCGAGCTGGGCTCCCGGCCCCACAGACACCGAGCCGCGGCTCCCTAGTGCTTGGGGTCCTCATATGCCGTGTGTGAACCCTGCCTCGTTCACTGCGTCCGGCCCACCCTGGACACGCAGCGACTCACGGGCTGGTCTCTGGCGCCCGGCACCGCAGGCCCCGGGGTTGCCGGAGTCGTTTGCAGCAGGAAAGTCTGGCTGAAAAGGGAACCTGGCAGTGACGCTGACCGGACCCGAAGTCTGATTCCTGCAGTGACCGGCCTGTGCCACCAGGGGGCGGGAAGAGCAGCGGCTGCTGGAGCCTGGAGGAGCAGTGGAGCCACTGAGCAGGGGCCCTGCCCCACGCCCTGCCCCCCTCATCCCACTCCCCTCCCCCCCACCCCTGGAGAGCGGCTCCCCCTCCCCCGCCCTGCCCCCCTCCCCCCACTCCCCTCCCCCCCACCCCTGGAGAGCGGTTCCCCCTCCCCCGCCCTGCCCCCCTCACCCCACTCCCCTCCCCCCCCACCCCTGGAGAGCGGTTCCCCCTCCCCCGCCCTGCCCCCCTCACCCCCACCCCTGGAGAGCGGCTCCCCCTCCCGCCACTCTCCTCACCCCCACCCCTGGAGAGTGGCTCCCCCTCCCCCACCCTGCCCCACTCACCCCCACCTCTGGTGCACGGCTCACCTGGCAGGAGGAGGGTGGTGGAGAGAGCAGCGAGCAATGGTCAAAGGGGGGGAAGAGGGGCAGGGGGCTGAGCCCCACACAGGAAGAGAGTCACCCTCCCAGCCCCCCAGGAGGCAGGGAGGGGTCTTTATCCCCATTCTACAGAGGGGAAACTGAGGCACAGACAGATTAACTTTTCTTAGTGAGCTCCCAGGGGCAGGGACTGTCTCTTCACTCTGTGTTTATGCAGCTGTAGCCAGACAGCCAGCCCCCCCCCCCCCCCCTTCAGACCAGCATTGCTGGAAACACAGGAGGAAGCCGGAACAGGGCACTTAACATATATTCCAGCACAGCCTTTGAAGCTGTGAAAGCACAGGTGTGCTGCTACAATGTGCCTCTGGGAACAGATACAACGATTAAGCTCACAGCAGGCAGAGGCCCTGTGACAGACATGGCTCTTCTTAGCCCCTACTAAATAGCGTGATGCACACACACCAACATCCTAGTTGGGAAAATATTTACCCTGATAAAAGAAATGTCCAGTAGTCGAAACTTATTGTTTCTCTCCCTTGCAAGTGTAAACTACTCTTGCGAAAGCTGGCGTCACCCAGACAGACCAGCCTCAATTTGGCATAAGAAAGGAGAAAGAGAATAAAGGAGTACAGAGGTATAAGTAGGGAACCTACAGCACCATGATTTTTTGAGTGCTTTTCACTATCTATCTGCTGGTCAGATAAGTGACAGCCTCCCAAGGCTTCTGCAGCTAAGAGGGTCCCTACGCCTTGTCCCTTATTCGTCTTTCCGCGGAATTGAGTGACCGATCCTGGCTTGGCACCGCTGGAATCGAGAGATGCAAGGAGGGTAAGAAGCACCCACACCTGATCTCCTATCTTTAGTGTACACATATTTTGAAATAGAGCTCTATACTTTGTTTTCTTTCTTTGGGATTGTGGCTTCAGTTTTGTAACTTGTTTGTGTGTGTAACATCTCTACATTTAAATAAGTAGGCACTAGCAATTTTGTAACCACATGATTAGAATCTAGCTTAATAAATTTTGGTAACCATTTATGCATAAGCCTGACTTGTTTTCTCTGGTTTACTGTAAAGCAGCCAACACAATTAAAGAACCTCAGCCGTTTTGGCTCTAAAGCCTGGCCATTAGGTGAGAGTACTAAGAGCCTAGCGTTGAGTTGTGCCGCCTCCACGGGGCAAACTCTTGGGGCACCTGTCAGTCAATCCTGGCTGCCCGCTGCGAAGGAGCTCTGAGCTCTAGCAGTTAAAGTCACGGGTGTGGAGAGGCTCTTAGTGCTGCCATTGGGGCACCTGTCAGTCAGTATTGACTGCCCGCTGCAAAGGAGCTCTGAGCTCTAGCAGTTAAAGTCACGGGTGGTTAGGACCTTGGGGCATCTGTCAGCCTAGCCCGGGCTGCCCGCCGCGAAGGGACAGTGCGTCCTAGCGGTTAAAGTCACGGATGGTATAAACGGGCATAGCTGGCACCTCACCAAACATCCTTGGCCGTCGGCTAACAGCAGCGCCAGGCACAAAGGGGCCTTGATCATGGCTGGGGCCCTACATGCTCCCCCAACACAAGGGATCCAGCGCTACTGAGGCCAGTGTTTGCAGAGGTCTCCAATAACTGGGGGTGTCTCGGTTTGTGGGCGCTCGGCCTCAGATCCCCCAAGATTGAGTCCCCCCAACAAGGAAGGACACTTTTGGAAACTGCGATGTGCTCCCATCACACAGCGTCTGTGGCCGCGCCAGGAGCTGGGCCAGATCTCCTGGGTCCATGCCCAGCGCCGTGTCCACTGAGCCACCGCTTCTCCTGCAGCCTCTGCCTCATTCAGCTCCAGCCGGGGCACTGCCTGCGGCAGGGCCTGGAGAACAGAGGGGAGGGGATCACGGGATTAAATAGCAACTCACGGCTTCTACCCACAAGGGGCAGCGTTAAAGTCGCCTCCCTGCCCCGAGTCTCCAGGGGCTGCTGCTCCTCCCTGATTCGGGAAACCCCCAGTGACTCCATCCCTGCTCCGCGGCCACGCATCCCCTCTGCAGGGTCAGGGCTCACGGAGACCCCCTGGGGCCTCGCTGGGTGTGGGGCTGGGAGCTGAGGTGCCAGGCTGGGCCCCTCACCTGCTACAATGATCTGCACAGGGTCGCTGGGCTCCGAGAAGGCAGCTGATCCTGTTCTGTAGGCACAACGACAGGTGTAGCTGCCCCCGTGTTCCCGTCTGGCGCTGGGGATGGGAAATTCAGCCACATAACTAGCCGGGTCCGTGTACCTCAGATGGTTCCCGTCTCCATCCTTGTAGAGGAGGAACCTCATGCCCAGGTGCTGATGCCAACACCGGATGGTGACGTTTCCCCCCACGGGGATCACCTCACCGGGGCTGACGGAGATGGAGGGTTTGGGGAGGAACCCCTCTGGATTCACAAACAAACAGGCAGTAAGTGGGGGTGACACAAACCGCGTCCGTCTGGTGCAATCCTCTGCCCGTCTGTCGCTCCAGCGTTTCACCCCAGCCCCGCCTGTCCCTGCGGTGCAGGCCCGGCCCCGGGACTCACAGCCGGGGAGAGACACAGCAGGGGGAAAGAAGATTTCCAGTCTCTGATTCCTTTAGTTCTGCAGGGTCAATTCAGCCCGGCCCCTGCTGCAGTCAGGGGTCACTCCGGATTGAGCCCGGGGGGCTGAGATCAGAACCCAGCCCTGCCCCCATGGTAGTCAGGGGGTAAATTGGGATCTACCCTGCGAGGTGTGACGGGGTAGGGAGTAGAGAATATTAACCTGGTAATGTTGCGTGGGAGTTTTACTAGTTGACTGTCTGCGTTGATACTAGATGATGGTGGGATATCAGGGTGTGACTTCTCTGTGGGATGATACTTGACGGCCAGCTCCTAACCTCAGCCCAGGAGCGGGTTGGGGCCAGGTGACACCTTCTGCCCGGGAAACTGGACCAAGGCTGGAGGAGGGGTCGGGGTGTGTGGCTGTGGGAGGCGGCTGGAGGGAGTTTCAGTTTGGAGTCGGCTGAGGGGGGAGGCCCAGAACCTGGGTCTGGGCTCCCCACCCCCGAAGAAGGACCCCACTGAGGGGTCCTGTTTTGTGTACCTACAAGCTCTGTTTTAGACAGTGTTCCTGTCGTGTAATAAGCCTTCTGTTTTACTGGCTGGCTGACAGTCACAGTGAACCGCAGGAAGTGCGGGGTGCAGGGCCCTGACTCCCCCACACTCCGCGACATGGGGTTCCTGGTCTAAATGTGGGTCATTTGAGGAAGCTGCTCCCAGGACAGGCACCCCAAGAAAACATATTAACAAAATCCCCCAGTTGTTCCAACAGGTTCCCATCCCTGTGATGAGTAGGGCGAGGTCTCAGTCCCCACCTCTGGAGAACACATGTCTGACAGGATCATCCCTTTGGGGGACTGGTGCCCCTCACCCCCACCCACATCCCTCGTCCCTAATGTGGAAATTCCCCCAGCTTCCCCATTCCCCACAGATATTCACGTCCCAAAGCCCCGCTCCGCCCAGCCAGCCAGCAGCCTGGAGAGGAGACAGCTTGTTAGAAACCGGATCACCGAGGAGGACAGTGAAAGCAGACACCATGATGGGGCAGTGAGGAGCCCCTCAGTGCTGCCACCAACGCCCCAGTGCCCAGCTCCACCCAACCTGAGGCCCGAGTGCGAGCGGAATGAGGAACAGCGCCAGGGGCTGCAGCCCCAGGAAGCCCGTGATGTGGTCAGCCCCTTTCTTCCCCATCAGATGGTTTCTCTGCAATCTCCTGCCCAAATCTACCACGGTCAGAGCAAAGCCAGCTCCCTGCCACGCCCAGCAAACCACATCCCCTCCTGCAGCTGCCTGGCCCCACCCCGCCCCGCCATGATCTCCCAGCCCCACATGGGAGCTGCCCAGTCCGGGGACCAGCTGGGAGCAGGGCAATCTCAGGAGGCATCAAGAGGTGCCCATGTTGCCCTGACCTTTTCCAACAGGCCCATCTAGCCTCCCTGGAGAAGCAGCTCAGAGCAGAGGAAGGCTTCCCCCATACACACACAGTGCCCCCCACGGAGTGCCCCCCTCCCATGAAGCAGGGCAGAGATTCCTTCCTGACCCACCCTGGAGCATGAGGGTGGATGGGGCCTGGCCAAACTCCTTCCCAGGTCGTGTCGCTGCAGAATCTATTCTTCGCCCAGTGACATGGCACAGAGATGGGACGGGTGGCTGGGAGGGGTTGTGGTTTCCGGTCCCCGTGAGTGGGGGAGGAAGGAATAAATGTAGATCCTGAGTTGTTAAAGGAACAGCCGATAAATCCGTGAAAGGGGAAGTCTGCCCAGAGCCGGCGCTCACGTCCTGTTTCTGGTACTGCCAGTGAAACTCTGAATCATAGAATATCAGGGTTGGAAGGGACCTCAGGAGGTCATCTAGTCCAACCCCCTGCTCAAAGCAGGACCAATCCCCAACTAAATCATCCCAGCCAGGGCTTTGTCAAGCCTGACCATAAAAACTTCCAAGGAAGGAGATTCCACCACCTCCCTAGGTAACGCATTCCAGTGTTTCATCACCCTCCTAGTGAAAAAGTTTTTCCTAATATCCAACCTAAACCTCCCCCACTGCAACTTGAGACCATTGCTCCTTGTTCTGTCATCAGCTACCACTGAGAACAGTCTAGAGCCATCCTCTTTGGAACCCCCTTTCAGGTAGTTGAAAGCAGCTATCAAATCCCCCCTCATTCTTCTCTTCCGCAGACTGAACAATCCCAGTTCCCTCAGCCTCTCCTCATAAATCGTGTGTTCCAGTCCCCTCATCATTTTTGTTGCCCTCTGCTGGACTCTTTCCAATTTTTTCACATCCTTCTTGTAGTGTGGGGCCCAAAACTGGACACAGTCCTCCAGATGAGGCCTCACCAGTGTCGAATAGAGGGGAACGATCACGTCCCTCGATCTGCTGGCAATGCCCCTACGTATACATCCCAAAATGCCATTGGCCTTCTTGGCAACAAGGGCACACTGTTGACTCATATCCAGCTTCTTGTCCATTGTCACCCCTAGGTCCTTTTCTGCAGAACTGCTGCCTAGCCATTCGGTCCCTAGTCTGTAGCAGTGCATGGGATTCTTCCTTGCTAAGTGCAGGACTCTGCACTTGTCCTTGTTGAATCTCATCAGATTTCTTTTGGCCCTCTAATTTGTCTAGGGCCCTCTGTATCCTATCCCTCCCCTCCAGCGTATCTATCTCTCCTCCCAGTTTAGTGTCATCCGCGAACTTGCTGAGGGTGCAATCCACACCATCCTCCAGATCATTAATGAAGATATTGAACAAAACCGGCCCCAGGACCGACCCTTGGGGCACTCCACTTGATACCAGCTGCCAGCTAAACATGGAGCCATTGATCACTACCCGTTGACCCCGACAATCTAGCCAGCTTTCTATCCCCCTTATAGTCCATTCATCCAGCCCATACTTCTTTAACTTGCTGGCAAGAATACTGGGGGAAACAATGTCAAAAGCTTTGCTAAAGTCAAGGAACAACACGTCCACTGCTTTCCCCTCATCCACATAGCCAGTTATCTCGTCACAGAAGGCAATTAGATTAGTCAGGCATGACTTGGCCTTGGTGAATCCATGCTGACTGTTCCTGATCACTTTGCTCTCCTCTAAGTGCTTCAGAATTGATTCCTTGAGGACCTGCTCCATGATTTTTCCAGGGACTCAGGTGATGCTGACTGGCCTGTAGTTCCCAGGATCCTCCTACTTCCCTTTTTGAAAGATGGACACTATATTAGCCTTTTTCCAGGCATCCGGGACTTCCCCGGATCACCATGAGTTTTCAAAGATAATGGCCAATGGCTCTGCAATCACATCCGCCAACTCCTTTAGCACTCTCGGATGCAGCGCATCCGGCCCCATGGACTTGTGCTCGTCCAGCTTTTCTAAATAGTCCCGAACCACTTCTTTCTCCACAGAGGGCTGGTCACCTCCTCCCCATGGTGTGCTGCCCTGGGCAGAAGTCTGGGAGCTGACCTTGTTTGTGAAGACAGAGGTAAAAAAAGCATTGAGTACATTAGCTTTTTCCACATCCTCTGTCACTAGGTTGCCTCCCTCCTTCAGTAAGGGGCCCACACATTCCTTGACTTTCTTCATGTTGCTAACATACCTGAAGAAACCCTTCTTGTTACTCTTAACATCTCTTGCTAGCTGCAACTCCAGGTGTGATTTGGCCTTCCTCATTTCACTCCTGCATGCCTGAGGAATTTTTTTATAAACCTGATGCAGCTACCCTGTTATACACCACAGTTCTGGGAGGGGAATGGGGTCTAGTGATTGGGCGGGACGGGCTGGGAGCCAGGACTCCTGGGTTCTCTCCCTGGCTCTGGTTTGGGGGGGTGGGATCTGGTGCTTAGAGAAAAAGGACACAGATTCGAGCCAGCCCCCTAGAGGTGAAAGGCCCCATGTCCCTTCCCCAGCCCATTCCCGGGGCAGCAGGTCTGCACAGCTCAGGGCCTAGGGCAGAGCTCACAGCGGGTCGACAGCTGCGCAGAGTTTCCCTCTCCCCCCTCAGGATGCTGCGAAAGGGACACAGGGGATGGGAGAGAGCTGACCAGCCCCCCAGAAAGGGGAGGGGGCAAGATCACGGGGACAGAGCTCAAGAGAAACTGGCCCCCCCGGCAGATGCCCCAGCTCTGGCTCCCCAGCTCATTTGCCCTTCACCCCCCCTGACATTCAGGCATTGGGGCCATCAGCCCCCCCATTCTGCCCCCTGGCCTGCGTCCCCTCCCCCATTCTGTCCCCCCAGCCTGTAGTTCCCTCACGTCCACCCCATCATGGCCCCTGCCTTCCTAGTTCTGACCTGTCCCCTATCCCTTCATCCCCCGTTGTGCCCCTCATGCCCCATGTCCTGTCCCCTGTTCTGCCCCCCATCCCCCTGACCTCCCCGTTGTAGGGAAGGGACACCTGGCTGACCTCAGTTAAGTGGCCGCCCCTTCGCCCCCTGCAGCCCTCGCAGGGCAGCTATGCTGGCCCCTGGCTAAGATGGCCAACGCCTCAACCTGGGGGCAGGAACAATCCTGTCCCCCCTGTGATGGGTTGGATCACAGGAAACCCCCGTGGGACTGCCAACTGATTTGCTGAGACTTCTTCTGCCCCTGCTTTCCCTGCCAATTTGGGACTCCACAACCCTGCCTGGTTTGAGCCAGACACGCTATCCTGTTACAAATCAAGACCCAGGTCTGAACAACGTCCCACAAAAGCTGCAGGCTTAACTGAAAACAGATTAAGAAATGTTCCTGTCTCCAACACCCAGATGCCCAGTTCCCAATGGGGTCCAAACCCCAAATAAATCCGTTTTACCCTAGATAAAGCTTATAGAGGGTAAACTCATAAACTGTTCGCCCTCTATAACACAGAGAGATATGCACAGCTGTTTCCTCCCTCCCTCCCCCCACCCTCCCAGGCTCGGTATTAATACATACTCTGGGTTAATAAGTAAAAAGTGATTTTATTAAATACAAAAAGTAGGATTTAAGTGGTTCCAAGTAATAACAGACAGAACAAAGTTCTAGGCAGTTCTTAAGTATCTAGGGGGTGGGGTAAGGGTGTGTGATCCTTGCAGAGCACTAGAGGGCAGGTGTGTGCAGGGGTCTGGACACAGAGAATGGCCGACACCCTGTTTCCTGGCCACTGATGGCCTGGGCCCTTCCCCCCTGCAAGGTGAGAGCTAAAGGGTTGGAGAACAGGGTTATCAGGAAAGGAGGACTTGTGGCACCTTAGAGACTAACCAATTTATTTGAGCATGAGCTTTGGTGACCTCCTGGCCCGGGACAGGGACAAAGCCCAGAGGAGGAGGGGCAGGAGGGAGTTTCAGTTTGGGGCTGGCTGGGGACATGGAGTGAAGGGCAGACGTGATTGTCTGGCTCACTGCCCCCCAGAATGGACCCAGCTGAGGGGTCCTGTTCTCTGCACCTACAAGCTCTGTGTTAGACCATGTTCCTGTCGTCTAATAAACCTCTGTTTTACTGGCTGCCTGAGAGTCACGTCTGACTGCGGAGTTGGGAGGCAGGACCCTCTGGCTTCCCCAGGACCCCGCCTGGGCGGACTCGCTGGGGGAAGCGCACGGAGGGGCAGAGGATGCTGAATGCTCCGAGGTCAGACCCAGGAAGGTGGAGCCGGGTGAGCTGTGTGTCCTGCAGACAGGCTGCTCACAGAAAGGAGACTGCCCCAGAGTCCTGACTGGCTTCATGGGGAGCAGATCCAGAGCATCACCCAGGGAAACCGTGACAGTAGCATAAAACATATTCCAGTTATGTCAAATATACATTCATAAGCATATTTCCATAAAGAATTATGGGGTGTGTCATGGACTCCCAGGTCATGCCCACTCTCAGCCCCGTACGGTCCCTGGGAAAAACCCCCTTCAGTGCGACAGCCCTTCTCGGGGGTCCACTCTCTCTCGGGGGTTAGGCCCCTCCGCCTCCTGGAACCGCACCTCTCTGAGCCTTAGCACACCTGTCTCTTGCCATGGGACCCCTCAGGCAGTCCACTTGCTCTGGCACCCCAGGGTCCCCACTCCCAGAGGGAATAATGCCCCCCTGATCTCTAGCCCGGAGCGACTCTCAGCCAGCGTAACACAGGAGGGTTTATTGAGCATCTGAACCCAGCACAGGAAACTCTCTGGGCCTCAGACCTGGCCTCCCTCAGCACAGCACATCCCAGTCTCCCCTGCATCCAGGTGGGCTCTGCCTGCTCCCTCCCTCCAGCCCCAAGCCCCCCTGCTTCCCAGCTGGGCATCTGATCTCACCGGCCCCAAGCCCCCCCGTCCATTGTCTTCTCTCCAGGTAAACAGGGTCGCCTGGGCCCCCTCTCCCCTCTTCTGTCCTCTGGCTGGAACCGGCTGGTCAGGTCACCAGGATCCTCTCTTCACAGCCCATTGTCCTTTCACTGGCCGGACCAGCTGTGACTCCTGAGCTGGGCCTCCCGGTCACCAGGTCACCAGTCGCTGGGGTCTCCATTCTCCAGGGCATTGACCGGGGTCCCAAGTTCCGTCGCACGTCCTCTGTACCAATAAACTCCCTCTCCCACCACCTCGTGAAATCAGTAACACTCAGGGAAACTGAGTCCCACCTACTCTGCATGCAAACCATTGGAAAAACCAAGGAAAAGCCAAGAAACGCCCCCACTTCGTCACAGTGGGGAGCAGGGGTTGCCCCTATTGTTAAGGGGACATCATGGGCCCCAGAGAGGGAGGTTATTGCCCTAGATCTCCTCCTAGATCATGCCCCTTCCCTGAGATCCCCCCACAGCTTCCAGGCAGTGACCTGCAGGGCAGGAGTCATCGGGGGAGCTGGGGGTCTACCAGTGGTGGAGGGGCAGTGGGGTTGTTTCTCTATCCCCCCATCTCAATGAGCCCCTCCCCGAGGTGTCTGGGCCCCACTCACCTGGATTCACTGCCCCCGTCCCCCCCAACCAGCCCTAGCCCCTGGGCACCACGAGCCTGTTTCCAGAGCTGGTTTGATGGTACCTGGCCCTGTGCTGCCTGGGCGGGTGGGAGTCGGCGCCACTCCAGGCTGGGTCAGGTTGGTTCCCCCTGTGGGAATAAAACAAGCACCTGTCAGGGGCCGGAGGAGGGACTGAAACAGCGACTCAGTGATCTCTCCCTCTCCCCACCTCGATTCAGCATCGCTCGTCACTGTCATTCCCGGAGGCAGGGGGGAAGGATTTTTGTGGCTGGGGACGGTGCCGGCTTGGCAGCCCCTGGGCCCCAACTCATCTATGCATCCCCAGAGTAGGGACAGCCCTGGGAAAGGCCCCCTGCTCTGATGCTGTCCCTGGGGGCAGGGATCCCCCTCCCTCGGCCCCAAATCTCCAGCAGCTGCTGCTGCTCCCAAGTTGGGGACCCCCACCCCAGTCCTAGTGACTCCATCCCCGCTTCCCAAACAGGCATCTCCTCTGCTTTGCCCAGGGCTCATGGCGGAGCCTGGCGCTGAGCATCCTGTCAATGCGGAGCTCCCCCGAGTGTCCGGCTGGGCATCGGGTTGGGAGTGAAGATGCCAAGCCGGGCCCTTCACCTGCTACCACCAGCTCCACGGGGTCACTGGGCTCTGACCAGACAGGCAGGTCTGCTTTGGTGCTATATCGGCAGCTGTAGCTCCCTGTGTCTCTCCGGCTCACACTGCTGATGGGAAACTCAGCCATGTCCCCAGCCGGCTCCGCGTCCTGCAGCCCGTTCGGGTTTCCATCTTGGTACAGAAGGAACCTCACGTTCTGGTGCCGACCCCGACACCGGATGCTCACGGCTCCCCCATCTGCTGGGACTCAGGGAGATGGAGGGTTTGGGGTAGTAGGTCTCTGCAGTGAGAAGGAGACAGGCCATGAGACAGACCCCGGCACAGTCTCTGCACCTGTCCTCACCGCACGGTCCCAGACATGGGACCCCTGGGAGAAAACCCAGCCAGAGGAACCTCTCCGAGATCCCAGAGATTCCTGGGAGCTCCGACTGAAGCTGCCCGAGGACCTAAATCCACAGCACCCCTCTGTACCTGTCTATCTACTTAATGGGCCCCCCCAGCCCAGTGTCCCCCCTCCCCATCCCTGCCCCATGGGATCAGATCCCTGGGCCCATCCTGCCAGTATCATCCCCCCACCCCCCGGATCAGACCCACAGGTCCTCACAGCCGCTGTCTCGTACCCAGCAGCCGCCAGCAGCTGCTGCGTCTCTGGCAGGCGCTGGGAACCTCTCGGGCTGGCGGCACCGGGCAGGGCCAGATTGTGTCTGGTACAACAACACCCGGCTCCTCCCCAGCGCTTCACACCCGCAGATCTCACAGCGCTTCACAGAGGGGGCAGGGCATCAGCCCCATTTTACAGAGGGGGAAACTGAGGCAAAGAAGAGGGTAGGGACTTGGCCAAAGTCCCCCAGAAAATCATGGCAACACCAGGAACGGCAGCCAGCTCTCCTGAGTCCCAGCCCCTGCGCTCTCCCCACTAGGCCACACGGCCACCCAGGGAGTGTCAGCCCGCCTCAGGGCCGTAGTCCGTACAGCATTGGTGGGCTAGTGGCTACAGTAGAGGACTGAGATCCAGGGTTATATCCCCAGCTCTGGGAGCAGAGTGGGGTCTAGAGGTGGGGGTGGGGAGGCCTGGGGGCCATAATTCCTGGGTTTGATCCCAGCACAGAGAGGGGAGTGGGGTCTAGTGGTTAGATCGGGAGGGGGCTGGGAGTCAGAGGTGCTGGGTGCTGCACAGACACAATGAGAAAAAGCCTCCACCCTAAAGCCAAGCCCTGACTATCTAACCAGACACGAGGTACAGGAGGAATGATTGTCCCCAGTTCATACAAGGGGAAATGGAGGCACAGGCGGGTTGAGTGACACCCCAAGGTCCCCTGGGGGCAGGGATCCCCCCTCCCTCCGCCCCAATCTCCAGTGGCTGGGAACCCCCCAGTGACTCCGTCCCCACTCCCCAGCCGAGCGTCCCCTCTGCTGGGCCCATGATGCTGAGCATCCCATTGGCATGGAGAACCCCTGTAGGTCAGGCTGGGTGTGGGGCTGGGAGCCGGGACGCCGAGCCGGGCCCCTCACCTACTACAACAATCCGCACGATATCACTAGGATCCGACCAGTTGGGCGGCTCCGATCCAGAGCGAGATCGGCAGCTGTAGGCTCCTCCGTCTTCCCGCCTGGCGCTGGGGATGGTGAATTCAACCCCGCCCAGCTTCCAGATTTCGATTCCACCTTTATACAGAAATAACCTCCTGGCCTCGCACCAACACTGACAGTGGATGGTGACGGCTCCCCCCAGGGCGATCACCTCGCTGGGGCTGGCGGAGATGGAGGGTCCGGGCGTAAAGAGCTCTGCGTTCACACACAAACAGGAGTGAGATGGAGAGACACAAACCCCTCCCCGTGTGTCTGTAACCTGCCCCTAGCGCCCAGCCCCAGGGACAGCGCCAGGGCTAACAGACACCTCACTGCATCCACAGGGAACCTGTGGGCCGGGTTCTGATCTCAGCCCCCTGGGGTCAACCGGGAGTCACCCCTGAGTGCACTGGGGGCAGGGCTGGGGTTAATCCAGGGGGGTTGATTTGAGGTTTGGGGGGAAGGTTCTGGGCTCAGCTAGTCTGTTCTCCCCCATCCTTAACTTTCTCCCACCGTTCATTGATACTCACGTCCAGACACCCCACTCCACTCGACCAGCCAGCAGCCCGGAAAGAAAACTGTTTGTTAGGGACCAGATCCCAGAATGACTGGAGTCTGCACCATGGTCTCAGATCGATTCCCCCCACTCCCCGCCCCCGACCCACCCATGGTGACACGCACCAAGGAAGAGGACAGTGAGATGAGAGCAGATGCCATGATGGGGCAGGGGGGGCGGTCTCAGCGCTGCCACCAATGCCTCGGTGCCCAGCTCCACCCAGCCCCGAATAAGGCACCAAGCCAGGGGCTGTAGCCACAGGAAGCCGGCGATGTCTCATCTCTTCCTGTATCCATCACACCTTGTCTCTAATCTACCGGCCAAATCTAGCGCGGACAAAGTAAGCAGAGGTACCTGCAAAACCCAGGAAATCCTGGGACCATCAGCCTGGCCAGGTGTCATGCAGCTCGCAGCATGTCCCTATGTCTGTGGGGAGTGGGGACAGGTCACCCGCAGTGTACCCTGCAGCCTTGGGGAAGGTGCACTAGGCTGGTAGCCAGGAGACCACGGGGTCTGGTCTTCAATCTTCAACTGACCACTGCGAATATTTCCGTGCAGATCCTCCTTCTCATTACTTTCTGGGTTCTAACCTGGATGATGACCCATATCGGTAAAAGTAATATGATCATGCAATTAAAGTATGATGTCATAATGCACAAGGGGGCAGAGCTAAGAGTGTTCAGGATACCGTAACTGAGGCATTTCCTGGTGCTGGAGGGTTTGACTCCGCAGCCTTCCCGCTCAGCCTGCCAACCTGCCCACCTGCGACACGAGCCGTGGCACCGTGTGAGGAGCAGGCGTGATGGGGAACACCTGGGTTTGCTGCCCCTTGGGCCCTAGCTGAGCGGTGATGATGGGTTTACACTGTAACGCCTGGTTCTAAGGGGCTTTTCTCAGCGTGTGAATTAAATCAACCAGGTTCAAAACAAAACTGGAGAAAGAAATTCCATCCCGGGCCCCAAGCCGGTCACCAGCCAGGAGAGACCCAGTGACCTTCTAATGCCCCTGTCAAGGTTCCTCCCCCACTCTGAACTCTAGGGTACAGATGTGGGGACCTGCATGAAAAACCTCCTAAGCTTATCTTTACCAGCTTAGGTCAAAACTTCCCCAAGGTACAAAATATTCCACCCGTTGTCCTTGGATTGGCCGCTACCACCACCAAACTAATACTGGTTACTGGGGAAGAGCTGTTTGGACGTGTCTTTCCCCCCAAAATACTTCCCAAAACCTTGCACCCCACTTCCTGGACAAGGTTTGGTAAAAAGCCTCACCAATTTGCCTAGGTGATTACAGACCCAGACCCTTGGATCTTAAGAACAATGAACAATCCTCCCAACACTTGCATCCCCCCTTTCCTGGGAAATGTTGGATAAAAAGCCTCACCAATTTGCATAGGTGACCACAGACCCAAACCCTTGGATCTGAGAACAATGAAAAAGCATTCAGTTTTTTACAAGAAGACTTTTAATAAAAAAATAGAAGTAAATAGAAATAAAGAAATCCCCCCTGTAAAATCAGGATGGTAGATATCTTACAGGGTAATTAGATTCAAAAACAGAGAGAACCCCTCCAGGCAAAACCTTAAGTTACAAAAAAGATACACAGACAGAAATAGTTATTCTATTCAGCACAATTCTTTTCTCAGCCATTTAAAGAAATCATAATCTAACACATGCCTAGCTAGATTACTTACTAAAAGTTCTAAGACTCCATTCCTGGTCTATCCCCAGCAGAAAACAGAATATAGACAGACACACAGACCCTTTGTTTCTCTCCCTCCTCCCAGCTTTTGAAAGTATCTTGTCTCCTCATTGGTCATTTTGGTCAGGTGCCAGCGAGGTTACCTTTAGCTTCTTAACCCTTTACAGGTGAGAGGAGCTTTCCCCTGGCCAGGAGGGATTTCAAAGGGGTTTACCCTTCCCTTTATATTTATGACACGCCCCCCAAATCTCAGCTAGGGTGAAACACTGGCTGGGATTTCTTCCTGGAGCTCTAGGAAAAACAAACAGAGTTAATAAGACACATGCAGCTCTAAATATACTACCAAGTACATAAAGACTAACAATATTTTCCACATCTCAAGGACGATTTTAACCAGTTGATTCTGGGAAACTTTCACGGGAGAGTGCATCAGCCACTTTGTTAGAAGCTCCTGAGATGTGTTGGATGTCGAAATCAAAATCTTGGAGAGCTAAACTCCACCGAAGAAGTTTTTTGTTAGTTTCCTTGACGGTGTGAAGCCACTTCAGTGCAGCATGGTCGGTTTGCAGGTGGAAACGTCGTCCCCAAACATATGGGCGTAGCTTTTCCAGAGCGTAGACAATGGCGTAACATTCTTTTTCAGTGACTGACCAGTTGCTTTCCCTCTCAGACAGTTTTTTGCTGAGAAACACTACAGGGTGGAATTCTTGATCAGGTCCTTTCTGCATTAAAACTGCTCCCACACCACGCTCGGACGCATCTGTGGTTACTAGGAACAGTTTGTCAAAGTTTGGGGCCCTTAGTACAGGGTCAGACATGAGTGTCGCTTTAAGATTGTTAAAGGCCTTCTGACACTTTTCGGTCCACTGAACAGCATTTGGCTGTTTCTTTTTGGTTAGGTCTGTCAGTGGGGCAGCGATTTGGCTGTAGTGCGGTACAAATCGTCTGTAATAACCAGCCAAGCCTAAGAAGGATTGAACCTGTTTCTTTGACTTTGGGACAGGCCACTTTTGGATAGCATCCACTTTGGCCTGTAGGGGGCTGATAGTTCCTTGACCCACCTGGTGTCCAAGGTAAGTCACTCTGTTTAGGCCTATTTGACACTTCTTAGCCTTAACAGTTAGTCCTGCCTCCCTTATGCGCTCAAGGACTTTTTGTAGATGTTCCAGGTGGTCTGCCCAGGAATCCGAAAATATGGCCACATCGTCAAGGTAGGCGACTGCATATTCTCCTAATCCCGCTAGGAGACCATCTACAAGTCTTTGGAAAGTGGCGGGTGCATTTCGCAGCCCGAAAGGGAGTACATTAAATTCATACAGCCCGAGATGTGTGATGAAGGCTGACCTTTCCTTGGCAGATTCATCTAGCAGTACCTGCCAGTACCCCTTGGTTAAGTTCAAGGTAGAGATGAAATGGGCCCGTCCCAGTTTCTCTAATAGTTCATCTGTGCGTGGCATTGGATAGTTGTCTGGGCGAGTTACAGCATTTAGCTTACGGTAGTCCACGCAAAAATGTATTTCCCCATCTGGTTTGGGAACTAGAACCACTGGAGATGCCCATGCACTGCCAAAGGGGCGGATTACACCCATCTGTAACATATCCTGGATCTCCCGTTCTTTAGCAGTTTTAGCTTGAGGAGACACCCGGTAAGGTTGGACCCTAATTGGGTGAGCATTACGTGTGTCAATGGAGTGGTATGCCCGTTCAGTCAGTCCTGGGGTGGCTGAGAACGTTGGCGCGTAGCTAGTGCACAGCTCCTGGATCTGCTGTCGCTGCATACGCCCAAGGGTCATGGAGAGGTTCACCTCTTCCACACCACCACCACATTTCCCTTCGTAGTAGACACCTTCGGGCCACTCAGCGTCGTCTCCTCCGTGGGCTGTAAACTGACAAACCTTTAATTCTCTGGAATAAAAGGGCTTTAGAGAATTAATATGGTACACCTTAGGCTTTCGGTTGGAGGTGGGGAATGCTATGAGATAATTAACAGCTCCCAGGCGCTCCTGGACCGTGAATGGCCCTTCCCACGATGCTTCCATTTTATGGGCCTGGAGCGCCTTTAAGACCGTGACCTGGTCTCCTACTTTGAAGGAACGCTCTCTGGCATGTTTATCATACCAGGCTTTTTGCTCTTTTTGAGCATCCTGTAAGTTTTCTCTAGCAAGGGCTAAAGAGGTTCGGAGGGTGTTTTGTAGGTTGGTTACAAAGTCCAGAATGTTAGTTCCTGGAGAAGGTGTAAATCCCTCCCATTGCTGCTTCACCAACTGCAATGGCCCCTTAACCTCACGGCCATATACAAGTTCAAATGGGGAAAACCCTAAACTGGGATGTGGTACAGCTCTGTAGGCAAAGAGCAACTGCTGCAATACTAGGTGCCAATCATTGGAGTGCTCATTTACGAATTTACGTATCATGGCCCCCAAAGTTCCATTAAACTTCTCCACCATGCCATTTGTTTGATGGTGGTAAGGAGTGGCAACCAAGTGATTTACCCCATGAGCTTCCCAAAGGTTTTTCATAGTTCCTGCCAGGAAATTAGTCCCTGCATCTGTGAGGATGTCGGAGGGCCAACCTACCCTGGCAAAAATGTCTGCTAGTGCCTGGCACATACTTTTAGCCCTGGTGTTGCTTAGAGCTACTGCTTCCGGCCATCGGGTGGCAAAATCCATGAAAGTCAGTATGTACTGCTTTCCTCTGGCTGTCTTTTTCGGAAAAGGACCCAGAATATCCACAGCTACTCGCTGAAATGGAACTTCAGTGATGGGGAGTGGCTGGAGAGGGGCTTTGACCTGGTCTTGGGGTTTTCCCACTCTTTGGCACACCTCACAAGACTGGACATAGGTAGAAACATCCTTGCCCATTCCCTCCCAGTGGAATGACCCCCCCAAACAGTCTTTGGTCCTGTTCACCCCAGCATGGCCACTAGGGTGATCGTGGGCTAAGCACAAGAGCTTGGCTCGGTATTTAGTTGGAACTACCAACTGTCTCTGAGGATGCCAGTCTTCCTGGTGTCCACCAGAAAGTTTCCTTGTATAAAAGTCCTCTTTCTACAACAAACCTGGATCGATTAGAAGAGCTGAGAGGCGGTGGGTTGCTCCGTGCCGCCGTCCAAGCTCTCTGGAGGCTTTCATCTGCTTCCTGTTTGGTCTGGAACTGTTCCCTTGATGCTGGAGACATCAGTCCCTCATTGGATTGTGGACCTAGGCTTGGTCCCTCTGGAAGCGATATAGGGGATGGAGCTGTTTCTGTTGACTGTGAACCGCTCTCCACTGGTGCACTATGTTGGGATTCAGGCTCCGGCTGAGCCTCTTGTGTCGGGTTATCGGCTGCTGCCAGTTCAGGGTCGGTGGGGCCCTCTGGTGTTGAGGTTGCAAGTACTGGATTCAGTGCTGACACTGGGTCTGGTGTTGGTTGTTCGGCTGGTTCCGGTTCTGGGACTGGTTCCGTCTGGGTCTCTGGGACTGGATCCACTACTGCTGTTGCAGACATTGGCCTGGGGTCCGGGTCCATCACCTCTGACCGGGTCCTGATAGAAGTTTCCGGAACAGAGCTAGGCCTCACGGCTTGTTTAGCCTGGCTGCGGGTGACCGTTCCCACCCTCTTGGCCTGCTTCACATGATTGGCCAAGTCTTCCCCCAACAGCATGGGGATGGGATAATCATCATAGACTGCAAAAGTCCACATTCCTGACCAGCCCTTGTACTGGACAGGCAACTTGGCTGTAGGCAAATTGAAAGAGTTGGACTTGAAGGGTTGAATCGTCACTTGGATCTCTGAGTTGATTAAATTGGGGTCCACTAAGGAAGCATGGATAGCTGACACTTGTGCTCCGGTGTCCCTCCACGCGGTGACCTTCTTCCCGCCCACACTCACAGTTTCCCTCCGCTCCAGGGGTATCTGGGAGTATCTGGGCCTGTGGACTTCTGGTGTGATTCCGGTGCAATGAACTGTAATCTGTTGGGGTTCTTGGGGCAGTTGGCCTTTACATGCCCCAGCTCGTTACATTTAAAACATCGTCCAGCTGACGGGTCACTGGGGCGAGGAGGGTTGCTGGAGAACGGGGTGGTGGGATGATAAGGGGTCTGGAGGGTTCTTTGGGAGGTAGGTGGGGCTTTGGGCGGCCCCCGGTAATAGGGTGTGGTCTGGGGTGGTCCCTTCTGGTCTCCACTCCAACTGCGGCCAGTTTTCTTCTTCTCTGCCACCTCCACCCATCTGGCTCCAATCTCTCCTGCCTCGATTACAGTTTTGGGCTTCCCATCTAGGATGTATCTTTCTATTTCCTCAGGAACACCCTCTAAGAATTGTTCCATTTGCATTAGGAAGGGCAAATTTACTGGAGATTCAACACTTGCTCCTGATATCCAGGCATCCCAATGTTTCACAATGTGGTAGGCATGTCGGGTAAATGACATGTCTGGTTTCCACCTTAGGGCTCTGAACCTCCGACGAGACTGCTCGGGTGTTATCCCCATTCTGACTCTCGCCTTGGATTTAAACAGTTCATACTTGTTCATGTGTTCTTTAGGCATTTCAGCTGCCACCTCAGCTAAGGGTCCACTGAGCTGCGGCCTCAGCTCTTCCATGTATGGGTCAGTAGAGATGTTGTACCCAAGGCAGGCCCTTTTGAAGTTTTCTAAGAAGGCCTCAGTATCATCACCTGCCTTGTAGGTGGGGAACTTTCTGGGATGGGAAGTGGTACCTGGAGAAGGATTGCTAGGGGTTGTTGGTATATTCTGCTGGGCCTTTATCCTCTCCACCTCCTCCACATGCTTCCTCTCTTTTTCCTTCTCCTCCAGTTCTTTGTCCCTTGCTTCCATGGCTCTCCTGTGAGCAGCCGCTTGGTGTTGTTCTGCTTCTCTCGCTGCCTCCCTTTCTTGTTCCTTCTTCAGCCGCATGAGTTCTATCTGTCTTTCATGTTCCCTTTGTCTTTCCTCAGCCTGAAATTTGGCTAATTCGAGCTGTAGTCGAGCCGCGGATTTTGTCATTCTAACCTCTCTGTTTTTAACTAACTTTACACCCGAGGTTTAGAAATAAACAAACAAAACTTGGCTGTAAAATTTTGCTGTGCTGGAATAGAATACCTATTCTCTGATAGTGATTGTCAGCCTACAGAAAAAGACAATTCCCTTGTCTCTGCTCTGGGCCCAAATTAAAGCAAAAAACCTCCAACTACTTGGAAACCTGCTTACCCAGCCCAAAGAAAAAGCAAATGGGTAGAACACACACCCCCTATTTACTTTTAGGAAGAAAAGAAAAAAAAAACCTCTGGATTGGAAGACTGTGAATTTCCCTGCAGGAGTTAAGTACCCTGCCTCCAGGCAAAGAAAACCTGCAATTCACAAAGATAATCCCCTTTTGTCTCTGCTTGGCCACAAAGCAGAGAAAAAACAAGCTGCTTTCAGTTTCAGCTGCTTTCTGGACTTCCTTTCCAAAGAGAAAAAAAAAATTTCCTTTTTAAAATCTGTATTTCTAGTTCAAAAAAATCTCAACTGGATCTCAAAATGATTTCAGGTTAATCCCACCACTATGCCACCATGTCAAGGTTCCTCCCCCACTCTGAACTCTAGGGTACAGATGTGGGGACCTGCATGAAAAACCTCCTAAGCTTATCTTTACCAGCTTAGGTCAAAACTTCCCCAAGGTACAAAATATTCCACCCGTTGTCCTTGGACTGGCCACTACCACCACCAAACTAATACTGGTTACTGGGGAAGAGCTGTTTGGACGCGTCCTTCCCCCCAAAATACTTCCAAAACCTTGCACCCCACTTCCTGGACAAGGTTTGGTAAAAAGCCTCACCAATTTGCCTAGGTGACTACAGACCCAGACCCTTGGATCTTAAGAACAATGAACAATCCTCCCAACACTTGCACCCCCCCCTTTCCTGGGAAATGTTGGATAAAAAACCTCACCAATTTGCATAGGTGACCACAGACCCAGACCCTTGGATCTGAGAACAATGTAAAAGCATTCAGTTTTCTTACAAGAAGACTTTTACTAAAAATAGAAGTAAATAGAAATAAAGAAATCCCCCCTGTAAAATCAGGATGGTAGATATCTTACAGGGTAATTAGATTCAAAAACAGAGAGAACCCCTCTAGGCAAAACCTTAAGTTACAAAAAAAGATACACAGACAGAAATAGTTATTCTATTCAGCACAATTCTTTTCTCAGCCATTTAAAGAAATCATAATCTAACACATACCTAGCTAGATTACTTACTAAAAGTTCTAAGACTCCATTCCTGGTCTATCCCCGGTAAAGACCAGCATATAGACAGACACACAGACCCTTTGTTTCTCTCCCTCCTCCCAGCTTTTGAAAGTATCTTGTCTCCTCATTGGTCATTTTGGTCAGGTGCCAGCGAGGTTACCTTTAGCTTCTTAACCCTTTACAGGTGAGAGGAGCTTTCCCCTGGCCAGGAAGGATTTCAAAGGGGTTTACCCTCCCCTTTATATTTATGACAGGAGTCACCAGAGCAGAATCGCTTGTTTCCAAAACAGCCAGGCTTTGTGGGGACGAATGGGTTCATTTCACTCTCCCGACAGACGGGAAGGGCAGGCGCTGACCGCGCTCCTAGCAAACAGACAGAAGGGAGGTGCGGGAAAGACAGGATGGAAATGGGGGTGAAATACGGCTTCTGGGGATGGTCTCGGGTGCTGGCCGTGAGTTAGTGACAAGTGGGTGCGTTGGCTGCAAGGCGACCCTGGTCCCTGCTGCTCGGACCCTGGGTGGTTACAATCTGGCCAGGGCCGCTCCCGGGTTGGGTCCGTTCTCCTTAGGCAGGACAAGTGGGGTGGGTGCCACACACCTGACTGCAGCATCCGATGGAAAGCCAGGAGAGTGAGCTAGGAGAGGACGAAAGACACAGCGGGGTGGCGAACAACCCAACCAGGGAAGGGAAAAGGATCTTGTCACGGAGTGTACAGAGTGTGGGGGAGTCCGGGGCCTGCACCCCTCTTCCTGGGATTCACTATGACTCTCAGCCAGCCAGTAAAATGGAAGGTTTATTGGACAATAGGAACCCAGTCTAAACCAGAGCTTGTGGGTACACCCAGGACCCCCTCAGTCCAGTCCTTCTGGGGGAGCAGGGAGCTCAGACCCAGCCCTGGGGATCCCTGTGTTCCTCCACCCAGCCCAAACCTGAAACTCCCCCCCCCCAGCAGGCTCTCTCCTCCAGCCTCTGTTCACATTCCTGGGCAGAGGTGTTACCTCCCCCTCCCCCTCCCGGCTCAGGTGACAGGCTCTCAGGTCTCCCATCCCCAGGGCACATTCCCAGGTCAACACTCCCCCGACCCTGCTGCGTCACATCGTCACATCTCTCCCCCCTTCCAGACTGAACTGAGCGGGGTCACTCTGACCAGTGACCTGGGGAAGTTCAGGGCCCCCTCTCCGGGACAATGCATCCGCTATCATGTTGGCACTTCCCTTCACGTGGACCACGTCCATGTCGTAATCCTGCAGGAGCAGGCTCCATCTCAGGAGCTTGGTGTTGGCTCCTTTCATCTGGTGCAGCCAGGTCAGGGGAGAGTGGTCGATGTAGACGGTGTAGAAGTGTCGCCCGAAGAGATAGGGCTCTAGTTTCTTGAGGGCCCACACCATGGCCAGGCACTCCTTCTCGATGGCCGCATAGTGTTGCTCCCGGCGTAGCAACTTCTTGCTCAGATACACGATGGGGTGTCTCTCCCCCTTTTCATCCTCCTGCATTAACACCGCCCCCAGTCCCATGTCTGAGGCGTCGGTGAACACCATAAAGGGCTTGTCACAGTCTGGGTTTGCCAGAACTGGGCCACTGACCAGAGCCTCCTTCAGTGCCCAGAAAGCCTCGGGGCACTGCTCAGTCCAGACCACCTTGTCTGGCTTCCCCTTCTTGCATAGCTCAGTGATGGGGGTGGCTATGGCGCTAAAGTGGGGCACAAATCTTTGGTAGTATCCTGCCATCCCAATAAAGGCTTGGACCTGCTTTTTGGTGTGGGGAGCGGGCCAGTCTCTGATCACCTCCACCTTGGCTGGTTCCGGCTTTAGGCGGCCGCTCCCCACCCGATAGCCCAGGTAAGATACTTCAGCCATCCCCACGTTGCACTTCTCCGATTTTACAGTCAGCCCAGCCCCCTGGAGTCGGTCCAGCACTTGTCTAACCTGGGACACGTGGTCCTCCCAGGTCTGGCTAAAGACACAGAGGTCATCAATATACGCCACGGCAAAACTCTCCATCCCCCTCAGAAGCTGGTCCACTAGGCGCTGGAAGGTGGCCGGCGCTCCCTTGAGGCCGAAAGGCAGGGTCAGGAACTCATAGAGCCCCAGAGGGGTGATAAAGGCCGATTTCAGTCAGGCATCTGCATCCAGCGGCACTTGCCAGTAGCCCTTTGTAAGGTCCATGGTGGTGAGGTACCGAGCTCCTCCCAGATTGTCTAGGAGCTCGTCCGGCCTGGGCATGGGGTAGGCATCAGATACAGTGATGGCATTGAGCTTCCGATAGTCCACACAGAACCGGACCGACCCGTCCTTTTTGGGAACCAGCACCACCGGCGAGGCCCAAGGGCTGGCAGATGGCTGGATCAACCCCAAAGCCAGCATGTCCCGGACCTCTCTTTCCAGGTCCTGAGCAGTTTTCCCTGTGACTCGGAAGGGGTAGCATCTTATCGGTGGGTGCGACCGTGTCTGCACCCGGTGGACAGTCAGATTAGTGCATCCAGGCTGGTTGGAAAACAGCTGTCGGTACGGATGCAGCACCCCCCAGACCTCAGCTTGCTGGGCAGGGGTTAGCTGATCCGAGAGGGGAATTGTTTCCAGGGGGGAACCAGCTCTGGTCCCAGGGAATAGATCTACTAAAGGGTCATCTCCCTGCTCTTCCCACTGTCCACACACGGCCAACACCACATTCCCCCTGGCATAATATGGCTTCATCTTATTCACATGGTACACCCGGCGGTGGTGCGCCCGGTTTGACAGCTCAGCCACATAGTTTACCTCATTGAGCTGCTTGATGACCTTGAAAGGGCCCTCCCAGGTGGCCTGTAGTTTGTTCTTTCTCACGGGGATGAGAACCATCACCTGATCCCCGGTGGCGTAGGCACGGGCCCGTGCCGTGCGGTCATACCAGACCTTCTGCTTCTTCTGGGCTCTGGCCAGATTCTCCCTGGCCAGGCCCATGAGTTCAGCCAGTCTCTCTCGGAAGATCAGGACATACTCCACCACTGACTCACCGTCGGGAGTGGCCTTCCCCTCCCACTCGTCTCTCATCAGGTCCAGGGGGCCCCTTACCCTCCTTCCATATAACAGTTCGAAAGGTGAAAATCCGGTAGACTCCTGGGGCACCTCCCTGTACGCGAACAGCAGGAGAGGTAAGTACTTGTCCCAATCCTGCGGGTGCTGGTTCATAAAGGTTTTCAGCATCATCTTTAGCGTCCCGTTAAACCTCTCCACCAGCCCATTGGACTGGGGGTGATAAGCTGAGGCCCAGTCGTGCTGGACCCCACATTTCTCCCACAAGCACCGTAGCAGGGCCGACATGAAGTTGGACCCTTGGTCTGTCAAGACTTCCTTGGGGAACCCCACTCGGCTGAAAATGGTCAGGAGCGCATCGGCCACAGTGTCTGCTTCAATGGAAGCTAAGGGCACTGCCTCGGGGTAGCGGGTGGCAAAATCTACCACCACCAGAATATATTTCTTCCCCAACCGGGTTGTCTTGCTGAGAGACCCCATGATGTCCATGGCCACCTTCTGGAAAGGCTTCTCTATGATGGGCAAAGGTCTCAAAGCCGCTTTCCCCTTGTCCCGGGCCTTCCCCACCCTCTGACAGGGGTCACAGGATCGGCAATACTGCCGGACCGTGGTAAAGACCCCGGGCCAGTAAAAGTTCTGTAGCAACCTCTGCCGGGTGCGCCGGATTCCCTGGTGCCCTGCGAGGGGGATGTCATGGGCCAGGTACAGGAGCTTGCGGCGATACTTCTGGGGGACCACCAGCTGCCTCCTGATCCCACAGGACTCTACTTCCCTTGTGGGAGCCCATTCTCGGTACAGGAACCCCTTCTCCCACAGGAACCTCTCCTGGCAGCCTCTCCTCATGGTTCGTCCCACACTGAGGTCGGTCAGGTTCCTGAGCTTCCACAAGGAGGGATCTTTCCTCAACTCGGCCTGGAACTCAGCGGCTGGGGAAGGGATGGGGCCCGGTTCCCCCTCAGTGGCCAGGTCTGAGGCCTGAGCCTCTCTGAGCCGTGCCCCTCGGCGCTCCCTCCCCACCAGGGAAGGGTCCTGCGCCTCCGGTGTGGTACCCTCCCCAAGGTCAGGGTGCAGTGCCCCTCGCCGGCTCTGGCTACGGGTCACAACCAGGGCAGTCTGGGGCTTGCTTGGCCAGTCCTCTAGGTCTCCCCCCATCAAAACTTCAGTGGGCAAATGGTGGTGTACCCCCACATCCTTGGGGCCCTCCTTGGCCCCCCATTTCAGGTGTACCCTTGCCACGGGCACCTTAAATGGGGTCCCGCCCACCCCTGTCAGGGTCAGGTAGGTGTTGGGCACCACCCGATCTGGGGCCACCACCTCGGGTCGGGCCAGCGTCACCTCCACGCCCGTATCCCAGTATCCATTGACCTTCCTCCCATCCACCTCCAGGGGAACAAGGCACTCTCTCCGGAGGGACAACCCCGCGCCCCCCCTGTAAACCGAGCACCCTGAGTCCAGAGCCTCCAGCCCTCTGGCGGAGCTGGCCTGGGGTACTCTTCCCTCCGGAGCAGGTGGTAAACTGGTAGCCCCCCTTGCCTGGGTTGTCTGCCCCTCATCCAGCTGAATCCCTACCCAGTTAACCCTGGGTAGGTTGGGTCTGCTCAGTTTGTCCCTGAGCCCAGGGCACTGGGACCGTACGTGGCCTCTCTGGCCACAGTGATAGCAGCTCAGGTCACGTTGGTCCCCTCGAGCGGGTCGGAGGGGCCCGACGCCAGGCATTCCCCTTTGGAATGGGGGTTCTCCCTGTTTCCCCACTGGGAGGCCCCATGGTGACTCTCTCTCTGCATCGGGGGGGGCCTGTCCTTTTGGGACTCCTCCCGGTTACCCCCTGACCGACTGTTCACAAACTCGTCAGCCAGCTGCCCTGCGTGCTGGGGGTTCTCGAGGTTTTTGTCCACCAACCACAGCTTCAGGTCGGAAGGGCACTGTTCATACAGTTGCTCCAGCACGATTAGGTCAAGCAGGTCCTCTTTAGCTTGGGCCCCAGCTGTCCACTTGCGGGCATATCCCTGCATCCGGTTGACCAGTTGTAGGTAGGTGACCTCAGGCGTTTTACGCTGACTCCGGAACCTTCTCCGGTACCTCTCGGGGGTCAGCCCAAACTCAAGGAGCAGGGCCTGTTTGAACAGTTCATAGTCCCCTGCCTCCGCCCCGTCATTCGGCTGTACACCTCCATGGCTTTGGGGTCCAATAAGGGGGTGAGAATCTGGAGCCTGTCTGCAGAGTCAACCCTGTGCATCTCGCAGGCATTCTCAAAGGCCGTCAGGAAGCTATCTATGTCCTCCCCCTCCTTCCGCTGGGCCAGGAAGCACTTATCAAAGTTCCTTGCAGTCTTGGGTTCCCCCACACTCACCACAGCCGGGGCCCCACTGCTCCTCAGCCTGGCCAGCTCCAGTTCATGCTGTCTTTGTTTGTCCTTCTCCTGACGTTCCCTCTCCTTCTCCTCCTGCTCATGTTGACCTTGTTTCTCCTCATGTTGACATTGTTTCTCCTCATGTTGACGTTGTTTCTCCTCATGTTGACGTTGTTTTTCACGGTCCTCCAGCTCCCTCATTTTCATCTCCATCTCCCATTCCAGCCGCCTCAGCTCCAGGGAAGGGGAGCTCCGCTGGGAGGATCCCCTGCTGGCTGCCGGGGTCAGGGTGCCTTCGGTCTTCACTGGGCTTCCCCCAACCCCTCCCCAAGGCATAGGTAGGAAGGGTCTCTGGGATGTCCTCGGCAGCAGTCTGATCCCTCCCAGCCCGGTCAGGCCCCAGGGCCCACGCTACGTCCACCGGGCGGCTTCCCTCAGGGGCAGGGATCGGGTCATCCAAGCGATCCCTCTCCTCCAACTGGGCAATCAGCTGTTCCTTGGTGGACCTCCCAGTGCGCAGCCCCCTCTGCCTGCACAGCTCCACCAGGTCACTCTTAAGGCCCCTTGCTGGCCACTCGCAGGCCGGGCAGCTTTCCACGGTTTCCAGGAAAAACCCCTCGTGTGCCAGTCCTTCTTGAGGTCACCACCTCTTTACCAGGGTCGAGCTGCAGACTCCTCCGTCCCTGGGACCGCTCGCTGCAATCCCCCGGGGGACCCTGTTACTGCAAAAGTCCTTCTCTGGTCACACACTCCCAGGGGTTAACCGCCCCCTGAAACCGTCTCTCTCAATCTTCAGCACACCTGGTCCCCGTCAATCCCCCTTCGTTTTACTGCTCCCCAGTCACTTACTGCAGGAAGCGCCGTTCACGGGGTGCAGTAGATCCCACCTCTGCCACCAGTTGTCACGGAGTGTGGGGGAGTCCAGGCCCTGCACCCCTCTTCCTGGGATTCACTGAGACTCTCAGCCAGACAGTAAAATGGAAGGTTTATTGGACAACAGGAACACAGTCTAAAACAGAGCTTGTGGGTACAACCAGGACCCCTCAGTCAAGTCCTTCTGGGGGAGCAGGGAGCTTAGACCCCAGCCCTGGGGTTCCCTGTGTTCCTCCACCCAGCACCAAACTGAAAACTAAACCCCCCCAAGCAGGCTCCCTGCTGCAGCCTCCGTCCACATTCCTGGGCAGAGGTGTCACCTCCCCCACCCCTCCTGGCTCAGGTGACAGGCTCTCAGGTCTCCCATCCCCAGGGCACATTCCCAGGTCAACACTCCCCTCTCCCTGCTGCCTCACATCCTCACACTCCCTGAGAGGGGCACCGTCTGCCCCCTCCCCCCTCACTTCCCCAAACAATCCTGGCCCGCGGCTCTGACCTTTGTGGGGAGCCTGTCTGCCCCCAAAGTCCTGCCTCCATCCTGACCCCTCTCCCCTCTACCCACTCTCCCAACCTACTTCGCACAAACTCCCGGCTCCCCCCAGCTGGCTCCCCGCAAGCACCTGCTGTGGGGGGGTCCAGAAACGCCGGAGGCTAAATCACTCTGGGCCCTGTTGTGTCATGGAGACGCAATAAAGGGCCCGAGGTGCGAACACGCCCCAGCCCCTGCCCCACACTGAACAGGGTTAAACACGGGCTTGGGCGGGGTCCAGAGCCCGCAGCCTGCTCAGCTCCATGGCAAACCCCCAGTGACCCCTGGGACCGGCTGTGACAGACCCAGCAGAGCAGGAACCAGGGAGCCGTGGCAGGCGCCGTGTGAAACGAGGGGTTCCGGCCCCGGCCCCATTCGCTGGAGCGAGTCTCTAGCCGGAAAATCCCCCGGGTTTGGGCGTCTCCCCACTGGCCCCAGAGACGCTAGCGACTGTCCTGGGGGGCAGAGGAGCCAGTGGAGCTGGGCTGGATCTGGTGTCGCCGCGGCTGCTATGAAAGTCCAACCCCATTTCCTCCCAGGTTGGGGGTTCAGCCAGAGGAGGGGCGATGGCGTCGCGGTCCCTCTCTCCAGCCGCTCTGCTCAGGACGTCTCCACGGAGCAGGGTCCGGACAGCGCGGGGGGCCCAGGAGACGGGGGGTGGCAGCCAGGAGGGTGAAGCAAGTCTCTTTCTTTAAGGCCCCAAAGGGTGGTGGGTGGCACAGCCCGTCCCCGCAGTATTTTATCCACCAATGAGTCCTCGTTTCTGACATCCCAATTTTGGGTCATGGATTTCTGCTCCCCCCCTTCTCCCGTGTCCCAGGTGGGCCCCAGCCCAACCCATGGGGTCTGTCCGGTGGCCTCTTGGGTTGGACAAATCCCGTCTTTCTTCCTCGCCAACTTTCCCCCCAACGTTCATTCGTCCAGGTTCTCGTGAGGCTGCCTGAACTTCTCACTCGCCTTCGTCGGCTGAACCCACCACGGGGGGGACATTGGGAGGCTCCGGTATCACAGCCCCCTCTGAGGTGGGGAGATTTGGGGGGCAACTCTGAGGGTTTGTACAAGAGAAATACAGGGTGGGAGAGGTCTAGGGAGAAAGAGGGGAGAGAAAAGTGGCTGGGGGACCCCGCTGAAGAGAGAGGAGGGGGATGGAGAGCGGGGGGGGGGCAATAAGTGCCATTATTCTAGTGCCATGCAAGACGCAGGCTCCCCGCTGTCCACTGACAGCCCTGGGCAGAGACTGTCCCGTTTGACGCTGTCCAGGGGCTGCTCCGCGGGGAGCCCAATGAGCCCAGCACAGGGGCAGTTCCTCTAACTGGTGCTGCAGGGGCTGGTGCTCGCGGGGTTCGGGGTTCAATCCTGGGGTGTTGCTGTCAGGTCAGGAGCTGTTGGGGGGGGGATTCACCGAGGCAGGAGTGTTTGGGAGCAGGAGGTTTTGTGCCGGCGTTTCAGCCCCCCAAGGGGGATCAGCTCGTCCCCCGGGGAGATTTTCTTCTCTGCATGGCTGGATCCAGGCTTCTGGGGGTGCAGAGAGATGGCAGGTTAGAGGGGCCCGTGTCACACTAGACCCAGCCCCTGGGGGCAGCAAGGGGCACAGAAGTGGGGGTCACCTCACCTAGGACACCACCCTCGGGCGGCTGTAGTGGGCCTCAGCCAGTATCAGCCCCACGATGAGCAGGACCATGGCGCTCAGCGCCAGGTGGGCGATGTCGGCGTGGGTGAAATCCGGGCATCCCAGGGGGGCTGCTGCGGGGGGAAGGGGAGAGTCACTCCGCGGCTCAGACGGGGAGATCAGCAGCTGGGGGCCAAAGAGAGTGGGTGAACTTCCCTTCTGAGCCACCCGGCATCCCAGGGCCTGGCCAGGGGACTGTGACAGTCAGAGACGCAGGGCCCCAGGCCCCCCAGGACAGGGAACCACCCCAGCTCCCTGTCCCCGTAGGACCCCTCAGTCCACCCCCACAGGTGCCTCTGCCCCGGCCTGTCTGCTGTGCAGTGAGCCCATCCCCGGGGTATCTCAGCTGCTGCCAGTCACAGCCAGGCAGTGCGCACTGGGGGAGGCTGGGACGTAACCCGCTGCTCCCCGCACCCCGTGGTGCCCAGGGAGCAGCCAGAGGCAGCAAAACATCTGTGGGGGATGGGTCGGGGGTCCCCTGGGAGCCCCATGGGGGAGGGCAAGCAAGAGCAGAGGAAATTCTGGATAATGGTCACCCCTATTGCCAGGGAGAGATCATGAGGCCCAGGGAGGGGGCTCATTGCCCCAGCACCTGTGCACCCAGCAGGACCCAGCCCCCACAGCCCCGTCCCTCCCCTGGGATCCCCCCACAGTTCCCAGGCAGTGACCTGCAGGGCAGCAGGCATCTGGGGAGCTGAGGGCCTGGCAATGGGTGAGGGGCAGTGGGTCTGTTTCTCCTTCCCCCCATGTCAATGATCCCCTCCCTGTGGAGTCTGGGCCTCACCCACCCAGCTTCACTCCCCCGTCATTCCCTGCAACCAGCCCCAGCCCCTGGGCACCACAAGGCTGTTTCCAGGGCTGGCTGGACGGTGATTCCCGCCCCGGCCCTGGTATCTGGCCCTGCTCTGCTCGGGCGGGTGGGAGCTGGCGCCGCTCCAGGCTGGATCAGGGCGGTTCCCTCTGTGGGAATAGAACCAGCGTACACCAGGGCCTGGGGAGGGGAAGAAACAGCGACTCAGCGATCTGCCCCCAGCTGCTGACTCAGCATCGATCTTCACTGTCAGTCCCAGGGAGAGGAGGGATGGATTTTAGTTGGTGGAGAATGGGGACCCCCCGCCCCGTTCCCTCCCTGGGGGGGACACTCACTTCCTCCTGTTTGTCTCTAGCAGAGGCATGCCAGGAGGTGCCATTCACACCTGGAGTCACTGAGGAGTCAGTCTCGGTGCGGCTGTTCCTATTTGGGAGGAGGAACGTCCCTGTGTCTAGAGAGCTAAAGGTGAGCTCATCTGCCAAACGGGGCTGTATCAAACCGGATGGGACGGCTAATCCAACAGTCCAGACTTGCTCTGAGATCACCACGGGGGGGGCGGTTGGGAACCACACGGGATTCGTCATTTCAGGTGCAGTTTTCATGTAGACAAGGTTTTAGTCCATCTTTCTATCCCTCACCAAACACGCTCCCATCTGTCCACCTCCCTACTTTCCCACAGACTCATATTCCCACCGACCCGTGGCCGTCCGTCCCCATGGATCTGTCCATCACCCTCTATATAGAAGAAATGAACCCATCAGCACTGTCTGCAGGGACCATCCCCCTCCAAACAACCCGACTGGCCCCGTGGGCGTTGGAGCGAGGAGCCCTGTTCCCTGGGGGATGAATTGTTCCATTTCTCCGGCTCACCTTCTCCCTCCGGCTCCATCATGGCGGGATCCGGCTGCTGGGGCCCAGCTGGGTCGGTTCCCTCTGTGGGATGAAATCGAGCGTGGGCTGGGGCTGGGGAGGGACGGAACCAGCACCCAGGCCCGGGTGGGAAGAGGCTGAAACAGTGACTCAGCGACTGGGCCCCTCGCCCCACGACCAGGCGTTTGTTATGGGTTTAATTGTCCAGGCTGGTGGGAAGTGAATTCAGCGCTGGGGCCGGAGCCAGCTGGGCATCCTCTGGGCCCTGACTCCTCTGTGTGTCCCCAGAGCGGGGTCAGCTGGGGGAACATCCCCCTGGGAAAGGCCCCCTGTTCTGCAGCCTCCCTGGGGGCAGGGATCCCCCCTTCCTCTGCCCTGAATCTCCAGCAGTTTCTGCTCCCCCTGGCTGGGGAATCCCCCAGTGACTCCATCCCCGCTCCCCAGCCGGGCGTCCCCTCTGCTGGATCTAGGGCTCAGGGCAGAGCCTGGCTCTGAGCGCCCCATTGGGGCTAAGCCCCTCTGAGTATCCAGCTGGGTGTGGGGCTGGGAGCAGGGATGCTGAGCTGGGCCCCTCACCGGCTACTACCAGCTCCATGGTGTCGCTGGGCTCTGACCAGATGGACAGGTCGGATTTGATGCTATATCGGCAGCTGTAGCTCCCTGCATCTCTCTGGCTCATCTTGTGGATGGAAAATTGAGCCACATCCTCTGGGGGGTCTTTGCCCTGCCGTGCTTCTGGGTGTCCAGCTTTATATAGAAGGACCCTCGCTCCCCGACACCGACACTCACACCGGACGGTCACGGCTCCCCCCGGGGCGACCCCCCACTTGGGTGCAGGGAGATGTTGGGTTTGGGGTAGCTGGGCTCTGCAGGCAGGAGGAGACAGGCCGTGAGACACAGACCCCGGCACGGTCACTGTTCCCCGTCCCCACAGCCCGGCCCCAGTGACGAGGCCGAGACAGGGGGCTGCAGGGAGAGAGTCTCCTGGATGCTTTTTCCCCAAATCCAAGAGCGAGAGAGCTGGGCTAGCGACACAAGAGACACGGGGGCCCCCCACCCCTCAGCAGGGCAACGGCGCGGATCCATCTGCCAGGAGCCCATGGAGGGGTGGCTGGGGCAGGGCAAGGAGAGGCCGAGGCGACCTAGAGGCCAATTGCGTTTTATCTCCATCAGCTGGGGAAGGAGAAATCAGTGGGCACGTGCACTGGCTTTCTCTGACACTCACCGAGGAAGAGGACGGTGAGAGCAGATGGCATGACGGAGGCAGCGAGAGGCCCCTCAGCACTGCCACCAACGCCCCAGAGCCCAGCTCCATTGAGCCCCAAATAACAAACTCAGCTGGTGTCTCCAGCTACAGGAAGCCGACGATGTCTCGTCTCTTCCTGTGTCCATCGCATTTTGTCTCTAATCTGTAGGGGAACTCTAGTGTGGTCAAAGTAAGCAGAGGCGCCTGCAAAACCCAAGCCTGGGCCCATCGGCCTGGCCAAGTGTCATGCAGCTCCCAGCTTGTCTGTGTCTCTGTGGGGAGGGGGGACAGTTCTCCCTCCATGTTCCCTGCAGCCTTGGGGAAGGTGCACCAGGCTGGGAGCCAAGAGAGCACGGGGTCTGGTCTTCAATCTGCCACTGACCATGATTTCCATGCAGATTCCCCCACACCCGTCCTTTCTTACATTCTGGGTTCAAACATGGGTGGTGGCCTGTCCTAAATATCAAAGGAAGGGTACCCACCTTTCTGTACACAGTGCTCTAAAATCCCTCCTGGCCAGAGGCAAAACCCTTTCACCTGTAAAGGGTTAAGAAGCTCAGGTAACCTCGCTGACATCTGACCCAAAATGACCAATGAGGGGTGTCAGGGTTCCTTCCCCACTCTGAACTCTAGGGTACAGATGTGGGGACCTGCATGAAAACCTCCCAAGCTTACTTTGACCAGCTTAGGTTAAAACTTCTCCAAGGTACAAACTATTTTACTCTTTGCCCTTGGACTTCCACTGCCACCACCAAACGTTTATCTGGGTTTATTGGGAAAACGTAGTTTGGACACATCTTTCCCCCCAAAATCCTCCCAACCCTTGCACCCCACTTCCTGGGGAAGGTTTGGTAAAAATCCTCCCCAATTTGCATAGGTGACCACAGACCCAAACCCTTGGATCTTAGAACAATGAAAAAGCATTCAGTTTCTGAAAAGAAGGATTTTAATAGAAGTAAAAAGTAAAAAAGAATCACCTCTGTAAAATCAGGATGGTAAATACCTTACAGGGTAATTAGATTCAAAACATAGAGAATCGCTCTAGGCAAAACCTTAAGTTACAAAAAAGACACACAGACAGGAATATTCATTCTATTCAGCACAACTTAATTTCTCAGCCATTTAAAGAAATCAGAAGCTAACGCATACCTAGCTAGATTACTGACTAAGTTCTAAGACTCCATTCCTGTTCTGTCCCCGGCAAAAGCATCACCCAGACAGACATAGACCCTTTGTTTTTCTCCCTCCTCCCAGCTTTTGAAAGTATCTTGTCTCCTCATTGGTCATTTTGGTCAGGTGCCAGGGAGTTTATCCTAGCTTCTTAACCCTTTACAGGTGAAAGGATTTTTCCTCTGGCCAGGAGGGATTTTAAAGGTGTTTTCACTTTCCTTTATATTTATGACAAGGGGGCAAGATACTTTCAGACCTCGGGGGGAGGGGGAAGTCTTTTGTCTGTCTGTGTGATACCTTTGCCAGGAACAGATCAAGGATGCAAGCCCTCCACTCCTGTAAAGTTAGTAAGTAATCTAGCTAGAAAATGCATTAGGTTTTCTTTGTTTTGGCTTGTAAATTCTCTGTGCTGGAGGGAATGTGTATTCCTGTTTTTGTGTCTTTTTTGTAATTTAAGGTTTTGCCTAGAGGGATTCTCTGTGTTTTGAATCTGACTGCCTGTGAGATTATCTTCCATTCTAATCTTACAGAGTGTTTCTTTTATCTTTCTTTTGTTCTTCTAATAAAGTTCTGTTTTTTAAGAATCTGACTGGGTTTTTAGGGTCCTAAGAAATCCAAGCTGGTCTGTGCTCAACTTGTTTATTCTCAAGCCTCCCCAGGAAAGGGGGTGTGAGGGCTCGGGCAAATTGCTGGGGGAAGAGGAACTCCAAGTGGTCCTTTTCCCTGGTTCTTGGTTAAAGCGCTTGGTCGTGGCAGCATTCCTCGTCCAAGAAGAAAATAGAGATTTTGTGCCTTGGGGAAGCTTTTAACCTAAGCTGGTAGAAATAAGCTTGGGGGGTCTTTCATGCGGGTCCCCCCATCTGTACCCCAGAGTTCAGAGTGGGGAAGGAACCTTGACATGGCCCATGAAGATCAAATTAATACGTGATCACGAAATTAAAGGATGGCTCCGTAATGCATGTGCACAAGGGGGCAGAGTTAAGGGTGTTTGGGAAACTTTGTGGCATTCCCTGATGCTGGAGGGTTTGACTGCAGCCTTCCCGCTCAGTCTGCCAACCTGCCCACCTGCAACACAAGCCATGGCACCATGTTAAGAGCGGGCGCGATATGAAAGACCTGGGTTTGCTGCCCCTTGCACCTTAGCTGAGCGGTGATGACGGGTTTACATTGTAATGCCTGGTTCTAAGGGGCTTTTCTCAGCGTGTGAATTAAATAAACCAGGTTCAAAAGAAAATCAGAGAAAAAGAAATTCCATCCCAGGCCCCCAATGGGTCACCAACCAAGAGAGACCCAGGGACCTTCTAATGCCCCTGCAGAGACCCAGTCCCCCGAGCTGGAGGAGGCACTGTCAGTGGTTATGTGGCCAGGCCCCTAGAGAGGGACGTGACACAGGCTTTGTTTATACGCCATTGGCTAGTGGCAGCAGAAAGCTGGGGGTCAGGAAGGTTTGACTCAGTTCTGGGCTCTGGCAGCGGAGTGGGGACTAGTGGTTAGAGCCGAGGGGTGGAGCTGGGGCCAGGACTCCTGGTGTCACAATTGTGATGTCACTCCTCCGGGGCTTGCACACAGCATTGGACTGGGCCGGGGCTGCATTAAAGGTGCATCAGCTGCCCAGCCGAAGGCTCCCAATGAGCCTCCTTTAATCAGCTCCCTCGTCCCAGGGCCCTGGCCCGCCTCTTCACCAGCTCTCCGGGACCCTTCGCCCCCAGCCACTGGAGCAGGAGGGAGACAAGCAGCAGATTCATTGTGAAGCAGGGTCATTCCCCCCCACACCTGACCCCACCGCCTGACCCCCCCAATTTCCCAGCTTGCTGCCCCCCTTGGAAGAGGCAGGGAGAGAGGTGACTGTGGGGTTGGGGCCCTTATTGGGCAGGGAATTTGCAGCACAGGGGCTGTGAGGGGAGACTCAGGGGACTAAAAAGAAAATGGGGAACCCTGAGGCTGAGGGGGCTGGAGCTGTGGAGGGATGTGGAGGGGGGGTAGTGAGAGGAGAGGCTGCTGGGGGTAGAAGTAGCAGCCCAGGGAGTACTGGGGGGTGCTGCTCCCCCCTCGCTCCTCACATGCCCAACAATCCTACCCCCCGCCCCCCCAGCTCTGACCTTCTTGGGGGAGCCTGTCTGCTGATGTGCTTTGACTAACTCTGAGTCTCTTTTCCCTGCCAGCTTAGGACTTCAGTGCCTGGTCTGGTTTGAGCCAGACCCGCCAGGTGCCAGCGAGGTTATCTTAGCTTCTTAACCCTTTACAGGTAAAAGGACTTTGCTTCTGGCCAGGAGGGATTTTATAGCACTGTATGCAGAAAGGTGGTTACCCTTCCCTTTATATTTATGACTGTCTATAACACTGATAGAGAGATACGCACAGCTCTTTCCTCCCCCAGGTAGTAATCACTTACTCTGGGTCAATTAATACACAAAAGTGATTTTATTAAGTATAAAAAGTAGGATTTAAGTGGTTTCAAGTAATAACAGACAGAACAAAGTAAGTTACCAAGCAAAATAAAACAAAACACACAAGTCAAAGCCTAATATATTTAAGAAACTGAATACAGGTAAATCTCACCCTCAGAGATGTTCCAATAAGTTTCTTTCCCAGACTAGACTCCTTCCTAGTCTGGGCCCAATCCTTTCCCTGGTACAGTCCTTGTTAATTCCAGCAGATAGCTTAGGTGAAAAGCAGGGGATTCAACATGACTGAGACCCACTTTGTTCTGTTCCTTTAATAGCTTTGGCAGAAGGCAGGAATCTTTGTCTCCTTCAAAATGCAAAAGCATCCAGTTAAAGATGGATTTCAGTTCAGGTGACATGATCACATATCCTGTGAGACTTCATTACCCGCTTGCTGGCACACAGGTATACAGGAAGTCTTACAAGTAAACTGAGCCATTTACAACCAATTGTCCTGGTGAATGGGACACTTTGCATAATTACAATAGGACCTCGGAGTTATATTTCATATTCCTAGTTTCAGATACAAGAACGATACATTCCTATAAATAGGATGACCACACTCAGTAGATTATGAGCTTTGTAATGATACCTGACAAGAAAACTTTTGCATAAAGCATATTCCAGTTACATCAAATCCACACATATACAAATATTTTTATAAAGACATGGAGTTGAATGTCACACCGACCCCGTTTCTTCCCAGGTTGGGGGTTCAGCCAGGGGAGGGGCGATGGAGTCGAGGTCCCTCTCTCCGGCCTCTCTGCTCAGGACGTCTCTGCAGATCAGGGCCCAGACGGCCCGGGGGGAACAGGAGACGGGGGGCTGGCAGCCAGGAGGGTGAAGCGAGTCTCTTTCTTTAAGGCCCCCAAAGGGTGGTGGGCGGCACAGCCCGAACCCACAATATTTTATTCACCAATGAGGCCTCATTTCCGACACCCAATTTTGGGTCACGGATTTCTGCTCCCTGCTTTCTCCCGTGTCCCAGGTGGGCCCCAGCCTGGCCCGTGGGTTCTGTCTGGCAGCTGCTCGGGTTGGACTAATCCCGTCTTTGTGTCTCGCCAACTTTCCCCCCAACGTTCATTTGTCCAGGTTCTCGTGACGCTGCCGGAACTTCTCACTCACCTTCGTCGGCTGCAACATTAGGGGACATTTGGAGGCTCTGGTATCACACCGCCCCCTGGGGTGGGGAGATTTGGGGGGCAGAGGAGCATGAAGCTCTGGGGGCTTGTACAATAGAAATACAGGGAGGGGGAGGTCTAGGGAGAAAGGGGGGACAGAAAAGGGTCTGGGGGACCCCGCTGCAGAGGGAGGAGGGGGACAGACACTGGGGGTGCAGTAAGTGCCGTTATTCCAGCGCCAGGGCCAGATGCAGCCTCCCCACACACAGGGGGACGGGGGCTCTGTCTAGGGATGCTGCGGGGAATGGGATTTTGTGGGATATGGGGAGGGGCCCAGCTCAGGGCTGGGCGATGAGTCCTGGTGGCCCTGGGGGATTTAACTACCCAGCTGCAGGTTGGGAAAGCACTAGGGCCTAACGCACCCTGCCCAATGAGATCCTGGGTGGATGGGGGATGACGGCGGGTGTCTGAGAGGGAGGCCATAACCGGGGGTGGCCAGTTTAGACTCGATGGGGACCTGCAGGCAGGAGCTGGCTGCGAAGCGGCAGGTGGCAGGCGGGTGGGGTGACCGTGGCTGTGAAATGCTGGGTGCCCAGCCCCAAGGAAAGGGAGCGGGCAGAACGGGCGGTGCTGGGAATCCGGCCGGGAAGGGGCTAGTTATCGAGTGCCCGGCTCCCCAGTGCTCTGGGCTCCCCGCAGATGCAGGTGGTGCCTTCTGTCACGGAGTCCCTGGGCGATGCTCTGGATCTGCTCCCCATGAAGCCAGGCAGGACTCGGGGGCAGTCGCCTTCCTGTGAGCAGCCTGTTTGCAGGACACAAAGCTCACACAGCTTCCACCTTCCTGGGTCTGACCTCGGAGCATTTAGCATCCTCTGCCCCTCCGTGCGCTTCCCACAGCCAGTCCACTCAGGCGGGATCCTGGGGAAGCCAGAGGGTCCTGCCCCCGAACTCCGCAGTCAGATGTGACTCTCAGCCAGCCAGTAAAACAGAAGGTTTATTAGACAAGAGGACCATGGTCTAAAACAGAGCTTGTAGGTGCAAAGAACGGGACCCCTCAGCTGGGTCCATTCTGGGGGGCAGCGAGCCAGACAACCACTTCTGCCCTTCACTCCATGTCCCAGCCAGCCCCAAACTGAAACTCCCTCCAGCCCCTCCTCCTCTGGGCTTTGTCCCTTTCCCGGGCCAGGAGGTCACCTGATTCCTTTCTTCTCCAACCCTTTAGCTCTCACCTTGCAGGGGGGAAGGGCCCAGGCCATCAGTTGCCAGGAAACAGGGTGTCGGCCAGCCTCTGTGTCCAGACTCCTGCACACACCTGCCCTCTCGGACTCTGCAGTGATTATACACCCTTACCCCACCACCTAGATACTTAAGAACTGCCTAGGGGAAACTGAGGCACCCCCACAATATTCAGAGGAAACATTAAGAACAGTCCCACTTCGTCACACCTTCCCCATGCAGAGCCCTGCTTCATCCCTGCTCCCCACTGGCAGCCCTGGGCAGAACCAGCCTGGCTGGGCCAGTGAGTGGGACTCCATCACCCTCCAGGTTCTGCTCCATAGGGAGTCCAATGTGCCCAGCCCGGGGCGACTCCTCTAGCTGGTACTGCAGGGGCTCGTGCTCACGGTGTGACGGGTTCAGTCAGAGAGACACCCTTCGGACTGCCACCTGACCTGCTGAGATTACCTCTGAGCCGTTTTCCACTGCCACCTTGAGACTCCAGAACCCTGCCTTGTTGAGCCAGACACACTAGTCTGCTGCAAACACAGACCCAGGTCTGGTCCACACCCCCAAAGCTGCAGGCTTTGACCAAACCCTGCTCAGCAGGTCACCTATCTCCAGCACCCAGACACCCAGCGCCCAATGGGATCCAAACCACAATTAAACCCATTTTACTCTGTAAAAAGCTTAAACAGGGTAAACTCATAAATTATCCGCCCTCCATAACACTGATAGAGAGATATGCACAGCTGTTTGCTCCCCCAGGTATTAATCACTTACTCTGGGTTAATTAATAAACAAAAGTGATATTATTAGGTATTAAAAGTAGGATTTAAGTGGTTTCAAGTAATAACAGTAAGTTACCAAGCAAAATAAAACAAAACACACAAGTCTAATCCTAATGCATTAAGAAACTGAATACAGGTAAATCTCCCCCTTAGAGCTGTTCCAAGAAGCTTCTTTCCCAGACTAGCCTCCTTCCTAGTCTGGGCCCAATCCTTTCCCCGGAACAGCCCTTGTTAGTTTTAGCTCAGGTGGTAACTAGGCGATTCCCCATGTCTGGGAGCCCCCTTTGTTCTGTTCCACCCCCTTTTATACCTTTGGCCTAAGGCGGGACTCCTTTGTCTCTCTCTGGGTTCCCACCCCTCCTTCTAAATGGAAAAGCACCAGGCTTAAGATCGATTCCAGTATCAGGTGACATGGTCACATGTCCCTGTGAGACCTCCTTCTTCATTACCCACAGGCTGGTGCCCATGTCCATAAGAAGGCTTGCAGGTAAATAAACCATCTACAGCCAATTGTCCTAGTCAATGGGGGCCATCAAGATTCTAAACCACCATTAATTGACTTCAGAGTTAACGTCATATTTCGAGTTTTAGATACAAGAATGATACATGCATATAAATAGGATGACCACACTCAGTAGATCATAAGTTTTGTAATGATACCTTCCAAGAGACCTTTTGCTTAAAGAATATTCCAGTTACATTATAGTTACACTCATAAGCATATTTCCATAAACATATGGAGTGCAGTGTCACACATGGCATTGGGGGTTCAATCCAGGGGAGCTGCTGTCAGGTCGGGAGCTATTTTGGGGTGGGGATTCTCTGAGGCAGGGGTATTTGGGGGCAGGGGGGTTTGTGCTGGCATCTCAGTCCCCCGAGGGGAAGCGGCTCGTCCCCCGGGGAGATTCTCTTCCCTGCACGGCCGGATCCAGACTCCTGGGGGCACAGAGAGACGGCGGGTTAGAGGGGCCCGTGTCACCATGGGCCCAAGTCCTGGGGGCAGCAAGGGGCTCAGAAGGGGGGGATCACCTCACCTAGGGCACTTCCCTCGGGCGACTGTAATAGGTCTCAGCCGGGATCAGCCCCTTGACGAGCAGGACCATGGCGCTCAGCACCAGGCTGGCGATGTTGGCGTAGGTGAAATCCTGGTGTCCCGGGGGGGCTGCTGCAGAGGGAAGGGGAGAGTCACTTGGCAGCTCAGATGGGGAGATCAGCAGCTAGCTCTGCCCCAGGAGTGGAGCCCCCAACACCCCATCCAGCAGGTCCAGCCCAGCCCCCCTCTGGGGGTCTCCCAGGTGCTGCAGCTCTGAGATCTCCCTAGGGCCAGACCCCTCAGGTGAGGTCATGTCCTGCTGCCCCAGGGGGCTGAGCCTCAGCTTCCCCAATGAAGGGGGCTCCCAGGTGGACGATCTGCCCCCGAGACACCCGGCACGCCAAGACCAGACCAGGGGATGGGGACAATCAGAGCCTCAGGGTCTTAGCCCCCCACAGCAGGGAACCACCCTGGCTCCCTGTCCCCATAGGACCCCTCTGTCCACCCCACAGGTGCCTCTGCCAAGGGCAGTCTGCTGTGCAGTGAGCCCATCCCTGGGGTATCTTGGCTACTGCCAAACACAGCCAGGCAGAGCGTGCAGGGGGAGGCTGGAACATCACCCACTGCCCCCCACAGTCGGGTGGTGCCCAGGGCCCTGGGGACCAAGGCGCAGCCAGAGGCGGGAGAACATCTATTGGGGAGAGGGTCAGGGGGTCCCCTGAGACCCCAGTGTGGGGAGGGGAAGCAAGAACCATGGAAATTCTGGGTAATGCTCACTCCTATTGCCAGGGGGATGTCATGTGGCCCAATAATGAGGGGTTATTGCCCCAGGACTCTGGGCCCAATTTCACAGCCCAGTCCCCCAGATCCTGTCCCTCCCCTGGGATCCCCCAGCAAATTCCCGGCTGCGGTCTGCAGATCAGGAGGCACAGGAGGAGCTGTGGGTCCGGGGTTGCCCCTCCACCTGATGTCTCAGCCCCACCCACCCCTGGGCACCACGACCTGTTTCCACAGTAATTGTCCCCCACCCCGGACCCAAGACCCAACCTCCTCTGTGGGTCCCAAGAACGAGAGCAACAGGGGGGAACATCCCCCTGGGAAAAGCCGCCTTCTCTGCAGCTGCCCCTGGGGGAAGGGATCCCCCCTCCCTCTGCCCTGAACCTCCTCCGGCTGGGGAACCTCCAAGTGACTCCATCCCGGCTGCACGCCTGGGTGTCCCCTCTGCTGGGCCCAGGGCTCAGGGCAGACCCTGGTTCTGAGCGTCCCATCAGTGCGAAGCCCCGAGGGATCTGGCTGGGTGTGAGGCTGGGATCGGAGACGTGGAGCCGGGCCCCTCACCTGCTACCACCAGCTGCACGGGGTGGCTGGGCTGCGAGGAGACGAAGGGATCTGATCGGGGCCGGTAGCTGCAGCTGTAGCTCCCTCCGTGCTGCCGGCCCACGGTGGGGATGTGGAACTCGGCCCCGTCCCCAGCAGGGTCCATGTGTCGCGGCGGGTTCAGGTCTCCAGCCTTGTGCAGGAAGAACCTCACGTCCCGGGGCTGCCCCTGACACCAGATGGTGACGTTTACCCCTGGGGCGGTGACCCCAGTGGGGCTCAGAGAGATGGAGGGTCGGGGCAAGCTGGGATCTGTGCACAGGAGACAGGATGTGAGAACAAGACCCGGGCGCCCACCCAGCCCCGGACTCCCAGGCAGGCTCCAGCCACAGGCAGATCCAGGGCCCCGGGCAGAGATTCTCTCCCAGATCCCAGAGTCCCCCCACCCAGAATCCCGGCCCTGCGAGCTGGGCTCCCGGCCCCACAGACACTGAGCCACGGCTCCCTAGTGCTTGGGATCCTCCTATGCCCGTTTGTGACCCCTGCCTTGTTTACTGCATCTGGCCTGCCCTGGACACACAGCGACACATGGGCTTGTCTCCGCGGCCCAGCACAACAGGGCCTGAGCCCCACACAGAAAGGGAGTCACCCTGCCAGCCCCCCGGGAGGCAGGGAGGCATCATTATCCCCATTCTACACAAGGGGAAACTGAGGCACAGCCAGATTCACTTTGTTAGTGAGCTCCCAGGGGCAGGGACCATTTCTTCACTCTGTGTTTATGCAGCGCCTGACACAAAGGGGCCCTGAACATGGCAGGGACCCTACATGCTCCCCCAACACAAGGGATCCAGCGCTATTGAGGCCAGCGTTTGCACAGGTCTCCACTAACTGTGGGCATCTCGGTTTCTGGCGCTTGGCCTGAGGTCCCCCAAGATTGAGGCCCTTTTGAAGGACACTTTTGAAAATCATGACATGCTCCCATCACACAGAGTCTGTGGCCGCGCCAGGAGCTGGGCCAGATCTCCTGGGTCCCAGCCCAGCACTGTGTCCACCAAGCCACCACTTCCCCTGCAGCCCCTGCCTCATTCAGCTCCGGCCGGGGCACTGCCTGGGGCGGGGCCTGGAGAACAGAGCGGAGGGGATCACAGGATTAAATAGCGACTCACGGCTCCTACCCACAAGGGGCAGCGTTAAAGTCACCTCCCTGCCCCGAGTCTCCAGGGGCTGCTGCTTCATGGGGGGAGGGATAGCTCAGTGGTTTGAGCATTGGCCTGCTAAACCCAAGGTTACGAGTTCAATCCTTAAGGGGGCCATTTTGGAATCTGGTGCAAAAATTGGGGATTTGGTCCTGCTTTCAGCAGGGGGTTGGACTAGATACCTCCTGAGATCCCTTCCAACCCTGATATTCTATGATTCTATGATGGGCATCCCGTCAGGGCTCAGGGCAGAGCTGGCTCTGAGCGTCCCATTAGAACCGAGCCCCTGTGAGGGTCTGGCTGGGGCTGGGAATGGGGATGCCGAGCCGGGCCCCTCACCTCTCACCACCAGCTCGACGGGGTCGCTGGGGGACGATGCGGCGGCTGACCCCGATCTGCTGTGATAGGAGCAGCTGTAGCTCCCCCTGTCATCCCAGCTCACGTTGCTGATGGAAAACACAGCCTCCAACCCTTTCGGATCCGCAGCTGGGAAATGGCGTCCCTCTTTATTCAGCACGAACCGCACGCCCTGATGCTGCCCCCGACACCAGACGGACACGGCTTCCCCCAGGGAGACCCCCCCGCTGGGGCTCAGGGAGATGCTGGGTTTGGGGTAGCTGGGCTCTGCAGGGGGAAGCAGACAGGCCGTGAGACGCAGACCCCGTCCCTCAGTCCTGGCGTCCATCCTCACCACGCGGCCTCAGTGGTGGGTCAGACCTGGCAGGCCTGGGGACGGGCTCCTGGATGCCTTTCCACAGTGGCCCAGAGTTTCCTCTGAGCCCTGGGCTAACAACATGAGACATGGAGCAACCCCAGCCCCTGGGGGCCCAAAGCTCTGTCTCCTAGCAGGAGACAGGCTAGGCCAGTGTCATGGAGTCCCCGGGCCATGCTCTGGAACTGCTCCCCATGAAGCCAGGCAGGACTCTGGGGAAGTCTCCTCTCTGGGAGCAGCCTGTCTGCAGGACACACAGCTCCCCCGGCTCCACCTTCCTGGGTCTGACCTCGGAGCATTCAGCATCCTCTGCCCCTCCGTGCGCTTCCCACAGCGAGTCCGCTCAGGCAGGGATCCTGGGGAAGCCAGAGGGTCCTGCCCCCCAACTTCGCAGTCAGATGTAACTCTCAGCCAGCCAGTAAAACAGAAGGTTTATTAGACGACAGGAACATGGTCTAAAACAGCTTGTAGGTGCAGAGAACAGGACCCCTCAGCTGGGTCCATTTTGGGGGGCTGTGAGCCAGACAACCACGTCTGCCATTCACTCCATGTCCCCAGCCAGCCCCAAACTGAAACTCCCTCCTGCCCCTCCTCCCGCTTTGGGCTTTGTCCCTTTCCGGGGCCAGGAGGGCACCTGAGTCCTTTGTTCTCCAGCCCTTTAGCTCTCACCTTGCAGGGGGGAAGGGCCCAGGCCATCAGTTGCCAGGAAACAGGGTGTCGGCCAGTTCTCTGTGTCCAGACCCCTGCACACACCTGCCCTGTAGGGCTCTGCAATGATCACACACCCTTACCCCACCCCCTAGATACTTAAGAACTGCCTAGGGGAAACTGAGGCACCCCCACACCATTCAGAGGAACCATTAAGAACAATCCCACTTCATCACATCTCTCCCCCCTTCGAGATCGAACTGAGTGGGGTCACTTTAGCTGGTGACCTGGGGAAGTTTGAAACCACCAACGTTCCCATGGATGCTCCAGCACCTCTCCCATTCCTTGGTAGGAGTTACACCAGGCCCTTCCAGTTTCACGCCCTCCTTTAGGTCGGGGGTGGTTGATAGCACTCGCAGGCCGCATGTGGGAAGGTTTATGCGGCCTCTGCCCTTTGGCCACCCCAAAACCCCACGGGGTCAAACTGGGATTGGGTCTTCTCCCCAACAAGCTGGCCAAACACAGCCACTTGGTTAGAGGACTCTTTAACTTTCTTAACAGCTTTCACTCCATCTGAGACCTTCTCAGAGCTATCCACACTAGATCCTTCAACAGGAAAGTCAGTGGATCCATTCACAACAGAAAATTGATGGCCTTTAGGAACTGAAACTTTCTTGATTAAATCACTTTCACACCCTTCAGTTGCAGTAAACTGCTTGCAAAGACTCCATGAGGATTCCTTTCCCGAGGGGCTTTTCTATGCAACAATTCACCCCTCACAGAAATTCTGCTCTTACCCTCTTCACCTAGGGCTTGCTCTAGAGCAACACTTTCCTGAGTAACAACAGACTCTTTCTGGGTCTCCCTTACATCCAGAATTACCTCTGGCCCATCCGGCAGATTCCTACACAATCCCCTTTCAGGCAAACTTACAGACTTCCTAGATAACAGGTCAGAAGCCTTCTCCTTCCCTTTGCCACACACAAGTTCAGGAATCTTTTCCTTCTTGCTACAGGTTTCCGCACCCTCAGTAGGTAACACAATCACATCACCTTCATGCTCTCCTTGTGCCCTGGCTAGGATCTCACCCTGATTAGACAGAGTTGCTACACCCTTTCCAACAACACACTAGCAACAGGCAAAATACAAGCACCAGAATTGTCTGGTCTCTGGGATTTTGCATAGACACTAACTGAATGCGACCTAGTTACAGGGCCATTCTCCTGAGCAGACACAAACTTAGGACCCTTCCCTTCCTGGGCTTTAGCTGAATCCAGAACCAACTCTGAGACAACTGCACGACCCTCAACCATCACAGGCTGAAAGGCCCCTTCTGTCTGCTCCACAGACAAAGAGCCGGAGTCACATTCTCCTTTCCCAGACACACAGCTGGGGATCTCATTCCCCTTGTCCCAGCACACAAGGCTGGTCACAGACAACTGCTTGGAGATCAGGGTAGCTCCCTCCATAGGCAAGTCAATACCCCTGAAGGCACGTTTCCTTCACTGTCACAATTCTCCACCCAGGTAATAGGTAAGGTCCAGGGACACTCATCTTCCACTCTCCTCGCCTTCCCACCCTGCTGACTAGACACAGCCATCGGCTCACAACGCTGCCTAGGCTCATCCAGACTTTCTTTACCAAGCACCTTGCCGCTCCCCACAGATCCCCTGCCCAGCATGTGTCTCCCCCCACTCAGCTGGGGTCTCAGCTCCCACTGTGCTCAGCACTGCCCTTGCTGTCCCAGTGGGGGTAGGCAGTGAGCTCGCTGCTTTCCTCACTGCATCAGAGCCAGCCTAATGCCCCCGCCACCCCCCCGCCCCCGCTCCAGCATGCAAGAGGGGTGGGGAGCATCTCTCTGTCCCAGGCAGCCCCAGGGGTCTGGTGCGATGATGTCCGGGGAGTGTTGACCTGGGAATGTGCCCTGGGGATGGGAGACCTGAGAGCCTGTCACCTGAGCCAGGAGGGGGAGGGGGAGGTAACACCTCTGCCCAGGAATGTGGACAGAGGCTGCAGGAGGGAGCCTGCTGGGGGGGTTTAGTTTTCAGTTTGTGGCTGGGTGGAGGAATGCAGGGAACCCCAGGGCTGGGGTCTAAGCTCCCTGCTCCCCCAGAAGGACTCGACTGAGGGGTCCTGGGTGTACCCACAAGCTCTGTTTTGGACTGTGTTCCTGTTGTCCAATAAACCTTCTGTTTTACTGGCTGGCTGAGAGTCTCAGTGAATCCCTGGAAGAGGGGTGCAGGGCCTGGACTCCCCCACACTCCGTGACAACTGGTGGCAGAGGTGCGATGTACTGCACCCCATGGATGGCGCTTCCTGCAGTAAGTGACTGGGGAACAGTAAAACGAAGGGGGATTGACGGGGACCAGGTGTGCTGAAGATTCAGAGAGAGACGGTTTCAGGGGGCGGTTAACCCCTGGGGGTGTGTGACCAGAGAAGGACTTTTGCAGTAACAGGGTCCCCAGGGGATTGCAGTGAGCGGTCCCAGGGGCGGAGGAGTCTGAAGCTCGACCCTGGTAAGGAGGTGGTGACCTCAAAAAGGACTGGCATACGAGGGGTTTTTCCTGGAAACCGTAGAAAGCTGCCCAGGCCTGCGAGTGGCCAGCAGGGAGATGTACGCTAAACGCCTTAAGAGCGACCTGGTGGAGCTGTGTGGTGGAGCTGTGCATCCCTGGAGCGGAGGCGGCTGGAATGGGAGAGGGAGATGAAAATGAGGGAGCTGGAGGATCATGAAAAACAATGTCAACATGAGCAGGAGGAGAAGGAGTGGGAACTTCAGGAGAAGGAGCGGGAACATCAGGAGAAGGAGCGGGAGCGTCAGGAGAAGGGGAGGCAACGTAGGCATGAGCAGGAGGAGAAGGAGAAACAAAGACAGCATGAACTGGAGCTGGCCAGGCTGAGGAGCAGTGGGGCCCCGGCTGCAGTGAGTGAGGGGGGACCCAAGTCGGCAAGGAGCTTTGATAAGTGCTTCCTGGCTCAGCGGAAGGAGGGGGAGGACATAGATAGCTTCCTGACGGCCTTTAAGAATGCCTGCGAGCTGCACAGGGTTGACCCTGCAGACAGGCTCCAGTTTCTAACCCCCTTACTGGACCCCAAAGCCGTGGAGGTGTACAGCCGAATGACGGGACAGAGGCAGGGGACTATGAACTGTTCAAACAGGCCCTGCTCCGTGAGTTTGGGCTGACCCCCGAGATGTACCGGAGAAGGTTCCGGAGTCAGCGTAAAACGCCTGAGGTCACCTACCTACAACTGGTCAACCGGAAGAAGGGATATGCCCGCAAGTGGACAGCTGGGGCCCAAGCTAAAGAGGACCTGCTTGACCTAATCGTGCTGGAGCAACTGTATGAACAGTGCCCTTCCGACCTGAGGCTGTGGTTGGTGGACAAAAAGCTCGAGAACCCCCAGCACGCAGGGCAGCTGGCCGACGAGTTTGTGAACAGTCGGTCAGGGGGTAACCGGGAGGAGTCCCAAAAGAACAGCCCCCCCCGATGCAGAGAGAGAGTCACCAGGGGGCCTCCCAGCGGGGAAATAGGGAGAACCCCCTCCATAGGGGAACGCCTGGGGTCGGGCCCCTCCGACCCACTCGAGGGGACCAACGTGACCTGAGCTGCTATCACTGTGGCCAGAGAGGTCACGTACGGACCCATTGCCCCAGGCTCAGGGACAAACTGAGCAGACCCAACCTACCCAGGGTTAACTGGGTAGGGACTCAGCTGGACCAGGGGCAGATGACCCAGGCAAGGGGGGCTACCAGTTTACCACCTGCTCCGGAGGGAAGAGTACCCCAGGCCAGCTCCGCCAGAGGGCTGGAGGCTCTGGACTCAGGGTGCCCATCATAGAGGAGCCTTTCCAGAAGGTGGCCATGGACATCGTGGGGCCTCTCAGCAAGATGACCAGGTAAGGGAAGAAATACATTCTGGTGGTGGTAGATTGCACCACCCGCTACCCTGAGGCAGTGCCCTTAGCTTCCATTGAAGCAGACACCGTGGCAGATGCTCTCCTGACCATTTTCAGCCGAGTGGGGTTCCTCAAGGAAGTCTTGACAGACCAAGGGTCCAACTTCATGATGGCCCTGCTCCAGTGCTTGTGGGAGAAATGTGGGGTCCGGCACAACTGGGCCTCAGCTTATCACCCCCAATCCAATGGGGTTGTGGAGAGGTTCAACGGGACGCTAAAGATGATGCTGAAAACCTTTATGAACCAGCAACCGCAGGATTGAGACAAGTACTTACCTCACCTGCTGTTCGCGTATAGGGAGGTGCCCCAGGAGTCTACCAGATTTTCGCCTTTCGAACTGTTATATGGAAGGAGGGTGAGGGGGCCCCTGGACCTGATGAGAGACAAGTGGGAGGGGAAGACCACTCCCGATGGTGCATCAGTGGTGGAGTATGTCCTGATCTTCCGAGAGAGACTGGCTGAACTCATGGGCCTCTCCAGGGAGACTCTGGCCAGAGCCCAGAAGAAGCAGAAGGTCTGGTATGACCGCACGGCGCGAGCCCGTGCCTACGTCACCGGGGATCAAGTGATGGTTCTCATCCCCGTGAGAAAGAACAAACTACAGGCCGCCTGGGAGGGCCCTTTCAAGGTTTCAAGCAGCTCAGTGAGGTAAACTATGTGGTGGAGCTGTCGAACCGGGCGCACCACTACCGGGTGTACCATGTGAATATGATGAAGCCATATTATGACAGGGGGAATGTGGTGTTGACCGTGTGTGGACATTGGGAGGAGCAGGGAGATGACCCTTTAGTAGATCTATTCCCTGGGACCAGAGCTGGTTCCCCCCTGGAAACAATTCCCCTCTCGGATCAGCTAACCCCTGCCCAGCAAGCTGAGGACAGGGGGGTGCTGCATCCATACCAAAAAGGACGGGTCGGTCCGGTTCTGTGTGGACTATCGGAAACTCAATGCCATCACTGTATCTGATGCCTACCCCATGCCCAGGCCGGATGAGCTCCTAGACAAGCTGGGAGGAGCTTGGTACCTCACCACCATGGACCTTACAAAGGGCTACTGGCAAGTGCCGCTGGATGCAGATGCCCGGCTGAAATCGGCCTTTATCACCGCTCTGGGGCTCTATGAGTTCATGACCCTGCCTTTCAGCCTCAAGGGAGTGCCGGCCACCTTCCAGCGCCTGGTGGACCAGCTCCTGAGGGGGATGGAGAGTTTTGCCATGGCGTATATTGATGACATCTGTGTCTTTAGCCAGACCTGGGAGGACCACGTGTCCCAGGCTAGACAAGTGCTGGACCGAGTCCAGGGGGCTGGGCTGACTGTAAAAGTGGAGAAGTGCAAGGAGGGGATGGCGGAAGTATCTTACCTGGGCCATCGAGTGGGGAGTGGCCGCCTAAAGCCGGAACCAGCCAAGGTGGAGGTGATCAGAGATTGGCCCGCTCCCCATACCAAAAAGCAGGTCCAAGTCTTTATTGGGATGGCAGGATACTACCGAAGATTTGTGCCCCACTTTAGTGCCATAGCCACCCCCATCACTGAGCTATGCAAGAAGGGGAAGCCAGACAAGGTGGTCTGGACCGAGCAGTCCCAGAAGGCTTTCCGAGCGCTGAAGGAGGCTCTGGTCAGTGGCCCAGTTCTGGCAAACCCAGACTTTGACAAGCCCTTTGTGGTGTTCACCGACGCCTCAGACACGGGACTGGGAGCAGTGTTAATGCAGGAGGATGAAAAGGGGGAGAGACACCCCATCGTGTACCTAAGCAAGAAGTTGCTACCCCGGGAGCAACACTACGCGGCCATCGAGAAGGAGTGCCTGGCCATGGTGTGGGCCCTCAAGAAACTAGAGCTCTATCTCTTCGGGCGACACTTCACCGTCTACACCGACCACTCTCCCCTGACCTGGCTGCACCAGATGAAAGGAGCCAACGCCAAGCTCCTGAGATGGAGCCTGCTCCTGCAAGATTACAACATGTATGTGGTCCACGTGAAGGGAAGTGCCAACCTGATAGTGGATGCACTGTCCCGGAGAGGGGGCCCTGAACTTCCCCAGGTCACTGGTCACAGTGACCTCGCTCAGTTCAGTCTCGAAGGGGGGAGAGATGTGACGATGTGGGGCAGCAGGGAGGGGGGAGTGTTGACCTGGGAATGTGCCCTTGGGATGGGAGACCTGAGAGCCTGTCAGGTGAGCCAGGGGGGGTTGGGGCCAGGTGACACCTCTGCCCAGGAATGTGAAGACAGGCTGCAGGAGAGAGCTGGCTGGGTGGGTTTAGTTTCAGTTTGGGGCTGGGTGGAGGAACACAGGGGACCCCAGGGCTGGGGTCTAAGCTCCCTGCTCCCTCAGAAGGACTTGACTGAGGGGTCCTGGGGGTACCCACAAGCTCTGTTTTGGACTGTGTTCCTGTTGTCCAATAAACGTTCTGTTTTACCCTGCACCCCAACTTCGCAGTCAGACGTGACTCTCAGCCAGCCAGTAAAACAGAAGGTTTATTAGACGACAGGAACATGGTCTAAAACAGAGCTCGTAGGTGCAGAGAATGGGACCCCTCAGCTGGGTCCATTTTGGGGGGCAGTGAGCCAGAGAACCATATCTGCCTTTCACTCCATGTCCCCAGCCAGCCCCAAACTGAAACTCCCTCCAGCCCCGCCTCCTCTTCTGGGCTTTGTCCCTTTCCTGGGCCAGGAGAGCACCTGATTCCTTTGTTCTCCAACCCTTTAGCTCTCACCTTGCAGGGGGGAAGGGCCCAGGCCATCAGTTGCCAGGAAACAGGGTGTTGGCCATTCTCTGTGTCCAGACCCCTGCACACACCTGCCCTCTAGGGCTCTGCAATGATCACGCACCCTTACCCCACCACCTAGATACTTAAGAACTGCATAGGGGAAACTGAGGCACACCCACACTATTCAGACGAATGATTAAGAACAGTCCCGCTTCATCACAGCCAGTCTCCAGGGTCCGTTCACTCCCTGGATTCTCTTCTAGGAAGGCTGGGAGCCAGATTCTCTCCCCAGCTCTGGGAAGGGAGTGGGGTGACAGCAGGAGGGACGGGGTCCAGGACTCCTGGGTTCTGTGCACTGCACCACCCCTGACTTGTAGGGGACTGTACAAGTCTCTACTACACACTGAGGTTTATAACCTTCAGCTCCGCCCGTCACCCCCTAACTGATATGTCGGCTGGGAAAGGCCCCCCCTGCTCTGCAGCTCCCCGGCCGGGCGTCCTCTCTGCTAGGCCCAGGGCTTTAAGCAGAAAGAACTTCATGCCCGGGTACCAACCCTCACAGCGGATGGTGATGCTTCCCCTGAGCGCCACCACCGTGCTGGACCAGATGGTGGGCGTGAGAAATTCTCGCCCTGCTTTGAACAAGAGACAGGAGTTAAACAAGGGAGACACCCCACCCCTGCCTCCCTCCCGCCCCAGTTCAGTTCATCTGTCATTCAGCCTCTCTGGGAGTCTGTCCCCTACCAGGGATGGCACTGCCTGCCCCTGGGGACAGGGGGTTCACCCATACGTAGCTCAGGACCCAGCTGCATGAGAGATCACCTGTCCCCCCGGCCCCACCTAAGGCCAGCCAGGGAGTCTGACCAGTGGGCCCCCTGCAGCTCTGCCCCCCGCCTCGGGGTTGGAAATAGAGTCTGTGACCCGCGGGAGTCACACAAGACCCACCTTCCCCCAGGCCTTGGGAACAGGGAGCTGTGAGTGCAGGGTAGGAAGCGGTTCGGGGTGGATCTCGGGACAGGGGTGGATCTGGGGGGTTCTCCCCCATGGCTGCTCTGACCGGGAACCTTTCGGTTCCCCTGGGGATCTAGAGCCCACGGACAGGCCCTGTTAGCGTTTGTATGAACTGAAATAAATCCAGGTGTCCCCCCCGCCGATCCTCACAGCCTGGGAGGGGTAAAACTTTGAACCAGTGAACGGTTCAAATCCTGGCTTCTTTGTCAGAGCCTGGGAGCCAGATTCGGCTCCTAGTTACTCCATGGGGTCGGGGCACAGGAGAACTGTGACGGGTCTTCACAGGGCGAGTTTGGGTTGTGTTTTCGGGAAGGTTCAGGGCTCGATTCCTCTTTTCCCCACCCCACGCACCCCCTCCCCCATCCTTGATGTTACCACCCTCCCCACAACTGATACTCACCTCCCCACGCCCCGCTGTGCCCCGCCAGCCAACAGCCTGGAGAGAAAAGTGGTGTTAAGGGGTCACATCCCAGAGCAACTAGATCCTACACCCTGGTCTCAGATCCCCACCATGGCCACACGCCCTGGTCTCAGATCCCCCCCGCCCCGCATGGCCACACGCCCTGGCTGTCTTCGATACTCACTGAGGAGGATGACGGTGAGAGCAGACGCCATGATGGGGCAGTGGGGGGCCCCCCAGCGCTGCCACCAACACCGCAGTGTCCAGCTCCACCCAGCCTGAGGCCCGAGTGCGAGCGGAATGAGGAACTGCGCCGGGGGCTGCAGCCCCAGGAAGCCTGTTTTGCGCTCAGCCCCTTTCTTCCCCATCAGCCGGTTTCTCTGCAATCTCCTGCCCAAATCTAAAGCAGTCAGAGCAAAGCCAGCTCCCTGCAACGCCCAGCAAACCACATTCCCTCCTGCAGCTGGGCTCCCAGCCCCACAGACACCGAGCCTCAGCTCCCTCGTTCTTGGGACCCTATTTACCCTGATGTTGCCGGCACCCAGTGCCGAGAGGCTGAACAACAGCTTGAGTGGTTCGTTACCCGGTGTGCTACACCCAATTATCACAACGGGGTGGAGAAGCAGAAAAGTTTATTTGCAGCTGCAAAAAGGTACAGGGAGAATAAAATCTCAAATCCTGCACAACAGAGCAGGAAGTTACACAGGCTTTTATACATCCTTTTTCTCAGCATACTTATCCAATAGCAAGCTGCCCCAAGTATCCATGTAGCCAGCCAATCCAGTTCCCAGCTAGTTCCCTGATTCTCTGTATCATTTGTTAAACTATACATAAAGCTGCTTTATTCAGCATTGTTCTTCCGTATCTCCCCTGTTTGGCCTTGCTTAGTTTCAGGCAGTCTGACTCTGCAACATACTGTTGCAGATTCTCAGCATAACTGCTGTGTGTGCCTCCAGGCGGGGGGGACAAGGACACTTGGGCCTAGTACGCAGAGCTGCTGCGAGTGTCTCCAGGCGGGAGGGGGGGCCAAGGACACCTGGGCCTAGGGCGAGGGGGTTTCATCGACACTCGTGGTCTTCCATCCCCTCGAGTTACCTAGTGGCCATGCCCCAGTGTTCCCAACACTGAGATCCCCCAAGACTGGGGCCACCCCACAAGGAAGAACACTTTTGAAAACTGTGACGAACTCCCATCACATAGAGTCCAGTCTCTAGGGTCCATTCATTCCCTGGGTTCTTTGCTGGGAGGGCTGGGAGCCAACCCTCACAGCGGATGGTGACGCTTCCCCCGAGAGCCACCACCCTGCTGGGGCTCACCCAGATGGTGGGTTTGAGAAATTCTCACCCTGCTATCGACAAGAAACAGGAGTTAAACAGGGGAGACACAGCCCCCCACTTCCCCTCCACCCCAATTCAGTCCATCCCTCGTCCAGCCTCTCTGGGAGTCTGTCCCCTACCCGGGTTGGCACTGCCTGTCCATGGGGCTCGGGGGCAGGGGGTTCACCCATATGTAGCTCAGAACCCGGCTGTATGAGAGATCACCTGCCGCGCCCCACCCCACCTGAGGCCAGCCAGGGAGCCTGACCAGTGGCCCCCTGCAGCTCTGCCCCCCGCCCCAGGGTTGGAAATAGAGTCTGTGACCGGCGGGAGTCACACAAGACCCACCTTTCCCCAGGCCTTGCGAACGGGGGGCTGTGAGTGCAGGGGAGGGAGCTCTTGGGGGTGGATCTGGGGGGTTCTCCCCACGGCTGCACTGACCGTGAACGTGTCGGTTTCCCCTGCAGGAACAGAACCAGCGTCTGTCGGGGCGGGGGAAGGGGCTGAAACACCGACACAGGGATCGCCCCCCACTCTCTGCAACCAGTGGTGGATCAGCCACTGGGCCTATGGGGCCTGTGTTCCCAGGGGCCCTGGCCAAGTGGGGGCCCCTGGAGCCAGGGGCGGCTCTACCAATTTTGCCACCCCAAGCAGTCGCTGCCGAATTGCCACCGAGCCCGAAGAGCGGCGGAGCTGCCGTCCTCACTCCCCATTGGGCCCCTGGCCGGGGTGTGGGGACAGAGCTTCTCCGGTCTTGGGGCTGCAGCTGGGGGGTGTCATGGAGTCCCCAGGTGATGCGCTGGAACTGCTCCCTACGAAGCCAGGCAGGACTCTGGGGAAGTCTCCTCTCTGGGAGCAGCCTGTCTGCAGGACACACAGCTCCCCCGGCTCCACCTTCCTGGGTCTGACCTCGGAGCATTCAGCCTCCTCTGCCCCTCCGTGCGCTTTCCACAGCGAGTCTGCCCACGCGGGGTCCTCCGGGCTTTGTCCCTTTCGGTGCCAGGAGGGCACCGGATTCCTTTGTTCTCCAACCCTTTAGCTCTCACCTTGCAGGGGGGAAGGGCCAGGCCCTCAGGTGCCAGGAAACAGGGTGTCGGCCCTTCTCTGTGTTCAGACCCCTGCACACACCTGCCCTCTAGGGCTCTGCAAGGATCATACACCCTTATCCCACCACCTAGATACTTAAGAACTGCATAGGGGAAACTGAGGCGCCCCCACACTATTCAGAGGAAACATTAAGAACTGTCCTGCTTCGTCACATCTCTCCCCCCTTCGAGATCGAACTGAGCGGGGTCACTTTAGCTGGTGACCTGGGGAAGTTCGAAACCACCAATGTTCCCATGGATGCCCCAGCATCTCTCCCATTCCTTGGTGGGAGTTACACCAGGCCCTTCCAGTTTCACACCCTCCCTTAGGTCGGGGGTGGTCGATAGCACTCGCAGGCCGCATGTAGGAAGGTTTATGTGGCCCGTGCCCTTTGGCCACCCCAAAACCCCAGGGGGTCAAAGTGGGATTGGGTCTTCTCCCAGCGCTCCAGTCTGGAGGGCTGCAATTCGGGCTCTCTTGGTTAAGAGCCCCCATCTTGACCTGGGCCACATACTGTTTACTTACAGAACTAGCATGGAAACATTCCTCTCTCAACAACCTTGTCTCCCCAACAAGCTGGCCAAACACAGCCACTTGGTTAGAGGACTGTTTAACTTTCTTAACAGCTTTCACTCCATCTGAGACCTTCTCAAAGCTCTCCACACATCTTTCAACAGGAAAGTCAGTGGATCCATTCACAACAGAAAATTTCTGGCTGTTAAGAACTGAAACTTTACAAGTTTAAAGTTTCACGAGGTGATGGGAGAGGGAGTTTGTTGGTACAGGGGACCCGCGAGGGAACTTGGGACCCCGGCTAATGGCCTGGAGAATGGAGACCCCAGCGACTGGTGACCGGGAGGCCCAGCTCAGGAGTCACAGCTGGGTCTGGCCAGTGGGAGGACAATGGGCTGAGGAGAGAGGACCCTGGTAACCGGACCAGCCGGTTCCAGCCAGAGGGGCCAGAGGACAGAAGAGGGGAGAGGAGGCCCAGGTGACCCTGTTTATCTGGAGAGAAGACAATGGACAGAGGCGGGCTTCTGGCCGGTGAGATCAGATGCCCAGTTATGAAGCAGGGGGGCTCGGGGCTGGAGGGAGGGAGCAGGCAGAGCCCACCTGGATGCAGGGCAGACTGGGATGTGCTGTGCTGAGGGAGGCCAGGCCTGAGGCCCGGAGAGTTTCCTGTGCTGCGTTCAGATGCTCAATAAACCCTCCTGTGTTACGCTGGCTGAGAGTCGCTCCGGGCTAGAGATCAGGGGGGCATTATTCCCTCTGGGAGTGGAGGCCCCGGGGCTCCAGACCGAGTGGACTCCCTGCAGGGACCCATGGCAGAGACAGACGTGCTAAGGCTCAGAGAGGTGCAGTTCTAGGAGGCAGAGGGGCCTAACCCCCGAGAGAGTGTCGACCCCCGAGAAGGGCTGTTGCACTAAAGGGGGTTCCCCCCAGGGACCGCACGGCCAAGAGTGGGCACCCCCTGGGAGTCCATGACAGGCCTCAATACCCCTGCTGCACTAGGGGGTGCTATGCTGCAGGGGAAGGGGCTAAGTAGAGGGGCAGTCTCCTCTGGCCGTCACTGCTGGCCCTTATACCCCAGTGCACTGCTTGGGGGGCGCTGTGCTGCAGGGAGTGGGGGCAGAGGTCACTAGGGGGCTCTCCCCTGGCCGTCAGTGCTGGCCCCAGTGCTAAGTAAAGTCCTGCAGAGAGAAATCCTACAAAACCCTGTGCAACAATTACAGCCGTGGCCATCTTCACATCCTCCCCGGTGTTCTTCGCTCCGATGGGACTCTCAGTAGACAAGCGTCGCTAGCAGGATGGTTCCTGCTGGGGTTTCCCTTGGGTCTTCCCTCTTTGATATTGTAGCTCTGACTACAGCTAACACATAAGAACGGCCACACTGGGTCAGACCAAAGGTCCATCTAGCCCAGTATCCTGTCTGCTGACATTGGCCAGTGCCAGGTGCCCCAGAGGGAATGAACAGAACAGGGAACCATCAAGTGATCCATCCTCTGTCGTCCTCCCAGCAAACAGAGGCTCGGGACACCATCCCTGCCCATCCTGGCTAATAGCCATTGATTGACGTAACCTCCATGAACTTATCTAGTTCTTTTTTGAACCCTGTTATAATCTTGGCTTTCACAACATCCTGTGGCAAGGAGTTCCACAGGCTGACTGTGCATTGGGTGAAGAAATACTTCCTCTTGTTTGTTTTAAACCTGCTGATTATTAATTTCATTGGTTCTTGTTTCATGAGAAGGAGTAAACAACACTTCCTTCTTTACTTCCTCCACACCAGTCATGATTTTATAGACCCCGACCAGATCCTCCGTTAGTTGTCTCTTTTCCAAGCTGAAAAGTTTTAATTTCTCCTCATACAGAAGCCGTTCCAGACCCCTAATCATTTTTGTTGCCCTTTTCTGAACCTTTTCCAATTCCAGTCTATCTTTTTAAGATGGGGTGACCACATCTGCACGCAGTATTCAAGGTGTGGGCGTACCATGGATTTATAGAGAGGCAATATGATATTTTCTGTCTTATCATCTATCCCTTTCTTAATGATGTCCAACCTTCTGCTGGCTTTTTTGACTGTCGCTGCACACTGAGTGGAAGTTTTCAGAGAACTCTCCACACTGACTCCCAGATCTCTCTCTTGCCTGGTAACAACTAATTGAGGCCCCATCGTTGTATATGTAGAGCTGGGATGATGCTTTCCAACGTGCATCACTTTACATTGATCAACATTGAATTTCATCTGCCAGTTTGTTGCCCAGTCACCCACTTTCGGGAGATCCCTTTGTAGCTCTTGGCAGTCTGCCTGCGACTTAACTAACTTGAGTAGTTTTGTATCATCTGCAAATTTTGCCACCTCACCGTTTATGCATGAAGGTGTGTCACGCACTCACAGGTCCCTGCAAGCTCTCTTGGCTCTGTAGGATCCCGGGAGGAACTCCCCTCCGTCAGACAGCCCTTCTCGGGGTCCACTCTCTGTTGGGGGCTAAGCCCTGGGTTCCACCGTCTCCTGGAACTGCACCTCTCAGAGCCTCCAGCCCGCCTGGCTCTCACCATGAGCCTCCCCCAGGGACTCTCAGCTGGCATAAAACAGGAGGGTTTATTGAATGCCTGGACAAAGCCCAGGCAGTTGTCAGGGGCTCGGGCCTGGCCAGCCTCAGCACCGTCCAGTTGGTCTCTCCCAGTCCAGGTGGGTCTGTCCCAGTCCAGGTGCAGCCAGACCCCTCTTTGTCCCCAGTACAGAAGTGACTTCCTTCCAGCTGACCCCCCTATATCACCTTCCCCACAGCCCCACCTCCACCCTTTGTCTTCCTTCTGGGAAAACAGATAGCTGGGGCCTTCTCTCTTCTGTCCTTTGTCCTCCCACTGGCCAGAACTGGCTGGCTCCCAACACAGGCTGGGCCACCAGGTCACCGGTTGCTAAGTTCTATCATGTCCAGGCCATTGTCCGGGGTCCAGGCTGCTGGGCGAGGCCACACCTGGCCCTCTGCACCAGCAAACCCCCTCTCCCACCACCTCATTACACACGCCGCACACAGGGGAAACTGAGGCACGCACAGTACTCATGCACAACACTAAGAAAATCCCCTGCTTCGTCACAAGGCGTCAACCCACTTTTCCTTAACTGCACTTCCACACACCATGATTATTTGTCTGCCCCATTTTTCTTAGGTTGTTTGTAGTTCCTTTTTGTCTCACGCGCAGCTGTGCATGGCAGGTACCCTGCAGTCAGGACAGACATTGTCCCATAACCTCACCTGTTGGCACATCTTATGCAGTAACCTTTGGTCTCAGCGGTTATTGCTAGGTCACTCAATCATCTAAAGCCTCTGGCCTAGTCTGGCGAAGCTAAAATCGTACAGGTCTCAATCCTATACTGCGCTAATCCTGCAACTCCAGTCGAAGGAGCATCCGTTGATTGTATAGGAAATAGCACATCCATTGGCCGTACCATCACATAATACACTGAGAAACGGAGGATAAAATGAAGGCTCCACACATAATCGGGGTGTAGTGAGCAGAGCGGCCTCCCTCTGGACTTGAGAGCGAGGGACCACTATGTTCCCCCCTGGTGGGTGGAGCCAAATGTGCCCCGCCCCCTTCCCAGAAGTACCGGGGCGCGGCAGGAAGTATAAAGGGAGGGCCCTGCAGGGGATGGAGGCAGATGTCTCCAGCCTGCTGCTGAATGCAGAGCTGACTCTGTGCAGTGCCCTGCCCTGCCCCCGGGGGAAACCAACCCTGGAGACGTGGTGCCAGGACTGTCGTCCGCAGTGTATCCCATGGAGACAAAGGACCCCTGGACCGCGGAACCCCCCCGAAGGCTGTGGTAGGAAGTAGCCAACGGACACCAGACTTTCGTCCGGTTTTGTCGCTGGAGCACAGGCTGGTGTGTTTGGGTAGGATCCCCACTGACCCAGTTGTGGCACTTCATATTCTCCATCGGGATATGCTTTTGATATGAATATGGCATTACTAAGTTGTATTTTATGCAAGATGGGTCATGTAAGATATCATTGGAAAGGTTATGATTTACTGAATGTGATTATCCTGTTTGTATGCATGGATCATTTCTGTATCAGTCAATATTCCTAACTTTAATGTACCAATTACAAAAATGTTTGCACCTGAGGAACGCCCACGCCATGAATCTGGCTGGTTGGTCAATGAACCATTGGGGGAACAATAGGATTTTGAAGATGCTAATCTCCCACCATCCTCAGATGTTTCCTGGGATGCTCCAAACCACCTTTGACTCACGGCTGCTTTGACACGACAGGGTCATGTGATCATGTCACCTGGTACTAGACTCCATCTTGGACAGATAGTAGTTTTCCACTTGTAGGAGGTGGGGATCAAACTGGGAAACAAAGGATTCCCGCCTTATGTAAATCCTATTTAAGGCTGGGGAGTGAGATAATCAGGGTTGGTTCTTCACTGAATCCCTGCCCAAGCTGACTGCTGAAAACACCTAAAACTGAGCTGGGGAAGAAAGGACTAAACCCAGGCTAGAAGGTGTCTGGACTGTGAAAGGAATACCTGGAGCTTCAAGTTTGTCTTCAAGAAACTCTGCAACTTGCTTAAAACAACATTTAGGGTGAGAAATTACTGCTTGTAACCAGTTTCTATCATGTATTAAACTATAGTTTGCATGTTTGTTTTATTTGCTCAGTAATCTGCCTTTGATCTGTTTGCTATCATTTATAATCACTTAAAATCTATCCTTTGTAGTTAATAAACTTGTTTTGTTTTCTCAAAACCCAGTTTGTGGAACTCATTACTGGGGGGTGGGGGGACAAAGCTGTGCATATCTTCCTCCACATTGAGGGAGGAGGCAAATTTCAATTAGCTTACGCAGTACAGTTCTCTGTGCAGTGCAAGACAATACAATTTTGGGTTTGCACCCTGAGAGGGTGTGCACTTGAGTGCAGGTCAATTCCTTAGCTGAAAGCTTTCCCATGAAGGGCTGGTTTCTGTGTCTGTGTCTTTCCGCAGCTGGTGTGTCCCTACCTGTGTGTGTATGTGCTGGAGAAGGCTTGAGGGCCTGGCTCTGCAGGACAGGGTGAGAGAGCCCAGGCTGGTGGAACGGGTGGGCTCTGTGGTACCCCAGTACATCAGGTGGCATCCCCGGAGTGGTGCGGAGGGAGACTTTGAACGGGGGAACACACGCGCCATGACCTGGCCGCAGGGCCGAGTAACGAAGAGGCAGCAGAAGCTGCTGGAGCAAGAGAGAGAGAGAGGCGGAGGGACGGCAGGCAGCCGCGGGAAGGGGCGTCGAGCCGTTCCCCCGAACGGCCAGCAGGAGGCGCCAGCCGCGTGGCGCGTGGAGCACCCCGTCACCGAACTGTTCCAAAGCCGACAGAGGTGCTGCACGTAGGGAAGAAAAACCAAGCACAGCAGGGCAGGCTGGGGGCGAACGGGCCTGGCAGCAGCACGGCGGAGACGGATCGGGGACTTGGGGTGGATCACGCCCTCAGCATGAGGCAGCCACGCGATGCCGTTGCAAAACAAAAAGCAAAGGCAGCTTTAGGCTGTATTAAGAGAGGGGCAGCGTGCGAGTCCCGGGCGGTGAGAGTCCCGCTCTGGTCGGCGCTGGGCAGGCCGGGAGTGCTGCATCCAGCTCCGGTCACCTAGGGCGCCCCCCTCGGGCGGCTGTAATAGGCCTCGGCCAGGATCAGCCCCAGGACGAGCAGGACCATGGCGCTCAGCACCAGGTGGGCGATGTTGGCCTGGGTGAAATCCGGGCGCCCCGGGGGGCCTGCTGTGGGGGGAAGGGAAGAGTCACTCGGCAGCTCGGACCAGGAGATCAGCAGCTCGCGCTGCCCCGGGAGCGGAGCCGCCAACCCACCCGTCCGACAGGTCTGGCTCTGGGGCCTCAGCTCGCTCTCCCCACCCTCACTCACTCGCTCATTTTCAGGGGGTTGGGGTGCGGGAGGGGGTGAAGGCTCCGGCAGGGGGGCGGGCTCTGGGTGGAGCCAGGGATGAGGGGTGGGGCTGAGGGGTTGGGAGTGTGGCAGGGGGCTCTGGGCTGGGGCAGGGGGTTGGGACACAGACGGTGGTGCGGGGTGTGGGCTCTGGGTGGGAGTTTAGGTCGGGGGGGGGCTCAGGGCTGGGGCAGGGGATTGGGGCATAACAGGGGGTTCGGGGTGCAGGCCTCAGGTGGCGCTTACCTCAGGCGTCTCCCGGGAAGTGACCAGCCTGTCTGGGAGCTGGAGGGGCAGCCAGGGGGTTCTGCGCGCTGCCCCTGCCCACAGGTGCTGCCCCTTGCAGCTCCCATTGGCTGCGCTTCCTGGCCAATGGGAGCTGCGGAGACGGCGCTTGGGGCGGGGCCAGGGCGCAGAGCTCCTGTGGCCACCCTGCGCCTCGGAGCCGGAGGGAGATGCCGGCTGCTTCCCGAGAGCCGCGCAGAGCCACAGCAGCCAGGGACCCTGCCAGCCCCGCGGTGCCGCCAACCGGACTTTTAACTGTCCCGCCAGGGTCCCTTTGCAACCGGGTGTTCGGGTCAAAAACCGGACACCTGGCAACCCTAGCCCCAGGACCCGCCTGGGCACCCAGCTCGTCCCAACTCCAAAGCCAGGACTCCCAGATCCTGTCCTCTCTTGGGATCCCCCAGTCGCTTCCAGGCAGCAACCTATAGGACAGGAGGTGCCGGAGGAGCTGGGGGTCTGGTGGGGAGGGAGGTGCAGGGGCTTCCGTGCCCCCTGGTGTCACTTGCCCCATCCTGCCCAACCAGCCTCAACCCCCGGGGGCAGCTCCTTGGGCAGCATGAGCCTTCCAGGGCTGGTTTGATGGTGATTCCCCCCCGGCCCTGGTACCTGGCCCCGAGCAGCCTGGGTGGGTGGAAGCCAGGGACACTCCAGGCTGGGTTGGGTCAGTTCCCCCTGAGGGAATCGAACCAGTGTCTGTCAGGTCGGGGGGAGGGGCTGAAACAGTGACAGTGATTGCCCCCCCTTCCTCCACAACTCAGCTTCAATCGTCACTGTCATTCATGGGGGGGGGGGGGCGGGCAGTGCCGGCTCAGAAGCCCCTGGGCCCCGACTCCTCTGTGTGTCCCCAGAGTGGGGACAGCCATCTGGGGCCCAGGATCCACCCTCAGCCTCAAATCTCCAGGGGCTGCTGCTCCCCCTGGCCAGGGAACCCCGCAGTGATCCCCGGCCGGGGGTCCCCTCTGCTGGGCTCAGGGCAGAGCCTGGCTCTGAGCGCCCCGTGAGTGCCAAGCTGCCGAGGGTCCGGCTGGGGGTGGGGCTGGGAGCGGGGAGGCCGGGCCAGACCCCTCACCTGCTACCACCAGCTGCACGGGGTGGCTGGGCTGCGAGGAGACGAAGGGATCTGATCGGGGCCGGTAGCTGCAGCTGTAGCTCCCTCCGTGCTGCCGGCCCACGGTGGGGATGCAGAACTCGGCCCCGTCCCCAGCAGGGTCCATGTGTCGCGGCGGGTTCAGGTCTCCAGCCTTGTGCAGGAAGAACCTCACGTCCCGGCTCTGCCCCTGACACCGAATGGTGACGTTTGCCCCTGGGGCGGTGACCCCAGTGGGGCTCAGAGAGATGGAGGGTCTGGGCAGGCTGGGATCTGCGCACAGGAGACAGGCTGTGAGAGCCAGACCCGGGCACCCACCCAGCCCCGGCCTCCCTGGCAGGCCCCAGCCACGGGCGGATCCAGGGCCCCGGGCAGAGATTCTCTCCCAGATCCCAGAGTCCCCGGCCCAGAATCCCGGCCCTGCGAGCCGGGCTCCCGGCCCCACAGACACCGAGCCCCGGCTCCCTAGTGCTTGGGGTCCTCATATGCCATGTGCGACCCCTGCCTCGTTCACTGCGTCCGGCCCACCCTGGACACGCAGCGACTCACGGGCTGGTCTCTGGCGCCCGGCACCGCAGGCCCCGGGGTTGCCGGAGTCGTTTGCAGCAGGAAAGTCTGGCTGAAAAGGGAACCTGGCAGTGACGCTGACCGGACCCGACGTCTGATTGCTGCAGTGACCGGCCTGTGCCACCAGGGGGCGGGAAGAGCAGCGGCTGCTGCAGCCTGGAGGAGCCCTGGAGCCACTGAGCAGGGGCCCTGCCCCACTCCCTGCCCCCCTCACCCCACTCCCTCCCCCCCACCCCTGGAGAGCGGCTCCCCCTCCCCCGCCCTGTCCCCCTCCCCCCACTCCCCTCCCCCCCACCCCTGGAGAGTGGCTCCCCCTCCCCCGCCCTGCCCCCCTCCCCCCACTCCCCTCCCCCCCACCCCTGGAGAGTGGCTCCCCCTCTTCTGCCCTGCCCCACTCACCCCCACCCCCACTCCCGAAGTGCAGCTCCCCCTCTCCCACCCTGCCCCACTCCCTGCCCCCCTCACCCCTACTACCCTCACCCCCACCCTTGGAGAGTGGCTCCCCCTCCCCCGCCCTGCCCCACTCACCCCCACCTCCGGTGCACGGCTCACCTGGCAGGAGGAGGGCGGTGGAGAGAGCAGTGTCAAAGGGGGGGGAAGAGGGGCAGGGGCTGAGCCCCACACAGGAAGAGAGTCACCCTCCCAGCCCCCCAGGAGGCAGGGAGTGGTCTTTATCCTCATTCTACAGGGGGGAAACTGAGGCACATACAGATTAACTTTTCTTAGTGAGCTCCCAGGGGCAGGGACTGTCTCTTCACTCTGTTTCAGAGTAGCAGCCATGTTAGTATTCGCAAAAAGAAAAGGAGGACTTGTGGCACCTTACAGACTAACCAATTTATTTGAGCATAAGGTTTTGTGAGCTACAGCTTATGCTCAGATAAATTGGTTACTCTCTAAGGTGCCACAAGTCCTCCTTTTCTTTCTTCACTCTGTGTTTATGCAGCGCTGGGCACAAAGGGGCCTTCATCATGGCTGGGGCCCTACATGCTCCCCCAACACAAGGGATCCAGCGCTACTGAGGCCAGTGTTTGCAGAGGTCTCCACTAACTGGGGGTGTCTCGGTTTGTGAGCGCTCGGCCTGAGATCCCCCAAGATTGAGGCCCCCCCACAAGGAAGGACACTTTTGGAAACTGCGATGGGCTCCCAACACACAGCGTCTGTGGCCGCGCCAGGAGCTGGGCCAGATCTTCTGAGTCCCTGCCCAGCACCGTGACCTCCAAGCCATTGCTTCTCCTGCAGCCCCTGCCTCATTCAGCTCCAGCCAGGGCACTGCCTGCGGCAGGGCCTGGAGAACAGAGCGGACGGGATCACAGGATTAAATAGCAACTCACGGCTCCTACCCACAAGGGGCAGCGTTAAAGTCGCCTCCCTGCCCCGAGTCTCCAGGGGCTGCTGTTCCCCGCTGGCTGGGGAACCCCCCCAGTGACTCCGTCCCCGCTCCCCGGCCGGGCGTCCCCTCTGTGGGGTCAGGGCTCACAGAGACCCCCTGGGGCCTGGCTGGGTGTGGGGCTGGGAGCCGAGGTGCCGGGCTGGGCCCCTCACCTGCTACAATGATCTGCACGGGGTCGCTGGGCTCCGAGTAGGCAGCTGGTCCTGTTCTGTAGGCACAACGACAGGTGTAGCTGCCCCCGTGTTCCCGTCTGGCGCTGGGGATGGGAAATTCAGCCACAGAGCCAGCAGGGTCCGTGTACATCAGATAGTTCCCGTCTCCTTCCTTGTAGAGGAGGAACCTCATGCCCAGGCGCTGATGCCAACACCGGATGGTGACGTTTCCCCCCATGGGGATCACCCCACCGGGGCTGACGGAGATGGAGGGTTTGGGGAGGGACCCCTCTGGATTCACAAACAAACAGGCAGTAAGTGGGGGTGACACAAACCGCGTCGTCTGATTCAACCCTCACCCGTCTGTCGCTCCAGCGTTTTACCCCCCGCCCGGCCCCTGGCTCACAGCCGGGGAGAGACACAGCAGGGGGAAGGAGATTTCCCGTCTCTGATTCCTTCCCTAGCGTCAATTCAGCCCTGCCCCCGCTGCAGTCAGGGGTAACCCCGGATTGACCCTGGGGGGCTGAGATCAGAATTTAGCCCTTCCCCCATTGCACTCAGGAGGTGAATTGGGATCTACCCTGTAGGGTTCCTGGTCCAAATTCAGGTCCTTTGAGCAAGCAGCACCCAGGACTGCACCCCCTCTCCACCCCGCAAAAGAACACGTTTGCAAAATCCCCCAGTTGTTCTAACATTTTCCTGCCCACCCCTGGGGCCCAAACTCCAGCTCTGTTCCAGCCGAAACCACTCTCAGCCCCTGGGGATTTAGCTCTGCTCTGCCCTGTGCCGGGGGCCCCTTTGGGGACGGGGTATTTCCAAAGCCGTTCAGGGGTCGTTCCCAACGCTGGGTCGGGCTGAGCCTGACCCACGAGCAAAGCAGTGACACCCGCGTGTGCAGCAAGCTGAGGGTGAGACACAACAGTGCCTTGCTCCAGTCCCTCTGCGGGTCCCCTTCTTACAGACCTGCTCTGACTGAAATGTTCCCGGGGCTACGGCCAGCTCCCTGGGCATAGTTCGGGGGTGTTGTGGGGCGGATGGTGCCTTCACTCCATATTTCCTGGGGGGCAGAGCTTTGAGTGCTGGTGAATTCACCCTGTGTGGTGCCTATCCCTGTAATGAGTGGGACGAGGTCTCAGTCCCCACCTCTGGGTGTGGAGGGGAGCAGGGGTCTCACAGGATCATCCCTGCGCCCCTCAGCCCTCACCCACACCCCTCATCCTTTACATGGAAATTCCCCCAGCTGCCCCATTCCCCACAGATACTCACATCCCGACACCCCGCTCCGGCCAACCATCCAGTAGCCTGAAAAGGAGACAGGTCGTTAGGGACCAGATCCCAGAACAACTGGATCCTACACCCTGGACTGACATCTGCCCCCCTATGGACACACGCCCTGGTCTCAGATCCCCCCCCATGGGCAAACGTCCTGGTTGTCTCCGATACTCACCGAGGAAGAGGACGGTGAGAGCAGACGCCATGACGGAGCAGAGGGGGACCCTCAGCGCTGCCACCAACGCCCCGGTGCTGAGCTCCACTGAGCCTGAGGCCCGAGTGTGAGCAGAATGAGGAACTGCGCCGGGGGCTGCAGCCCCAGGAAGACTGAGAAGCGCTCGGCCCCTTTGTTCCCATCAGAAGGTTTCTCTGCAACCTCCAGCCCAAATCTACCACGGTCAGAGCAAAGCCAGCTCCCTGCAATGCCCAGCAAACCACATCCCCTCCTGCAGCCCCCATCACAACCCAGCCCCACATGGGAGCTGCCCAGTCTGGGGACAAGCTGGGAATGGGGCAATCTCAGGAGGTGTCAAGAGGTGCCCAGGCTGCCCTGAGGTTTTCCAACAGGCCCGTCTAGCCTCCCTGGAGCAGCAGCTCAGAGCAGAGAAGGGCTCCTACCCCCCATAGACAGTGCCCCCAGGAAGGGACCCTCTCCCAGGGAGTGGGACAGAAGTTCCTTCCTGACCCGGCTGGGAGCAGTGCCCGCCCTAGAGCATGAGGGTGGAGGGGCCTGGCCAATGTCCTTCTAAGGGACAGTCGCTGCAGATACTGTTCTTAGGCCAGTGGCATGGGACAGAGGGATGGGGGGGTGGGGAGGGGTTGTGGTTTCTGGCCCCTGTGACAGGGGGAGGGAGGGATACATTTATATGCTGAGCTGTTAAAGGAACAGTCGATAAAGCTGCAAAAGGGGAAGTCTGCCCAGAGCCGGCTCTTGCTTGCTGTCTCTGCTAGAGTCAGTGAAACTCTGCGTAACCCAGATGCCCAGCACCAGGGCCAGATTTAGGGGCAGGCGAGCGCCAGGGATGCTGGGCTTGTGGGGCGCCAGGCTCGGGGTGCTGGTTTTGTTGTTAGCGATAAAAGGGAAAATCGAATGTTTGGAGTAAAATGTTTCAGAAGGAATGTTCCCGAGGGAGTTTTTTTATTGCTCGTTGACTCTGCTCAAGCGTCCATCGAAGAAAGGTTCGAACCAATGAAGCACCACGAAAAGACTCCTCCCCACCCAGCAGATGCCCCAGCTCTGACTCCCCAGTTCATTTGCCCTTCACCCCCCAACGCCGACATTCATGCTTTGGGCCCCTCAGCTCCCTGTCCTATGCCTCCTCCCACATTCACATTCCCGCCCCCCATCCCCACCCCGTCTTGTGTCCCCTCATGTCCCTGTCGCCCCCTTTTTGCCCCCTGGCCTGTATCCCCTTCCCCATTCTGTCCCCCCCAGCCTGTAGTTCCCTCACGTTACCCCCATCAGGTCCCCGTTCCCCCAGTTCTGCCCCCTGTCTCAAGTCCCTTCACCCCCTGTTGTGTCTCCCTGTCCCCTCTCCCGTTCTGCCCACCCCATCCCCTATCCCCTCACATACCTCCGACCTCCCTCAGGGAATGTGGGGCAGAGAGGGGTGTTGGGTGTTGTGGGGGCATGAGACTGAGGGGAAAGAAAGTGGGGGACCCAGGACTAAGGGGGCAGGAGTAGGAGGGGAGAAGTGAGAGGGGAAGCTGCTGAGAGGTGGAAATCGCAGCTCCCTCCTGGGCGGCCCTGTCTGCCCCCTCCCCCTCACACCCCAAAACAATCCTGCTCCCCGGCTCTGACGTTTGGGAGGCACCTGTCTGCCCTCAAACTCCTGTCCTCCATCCCGACCCCTCTCCCCTCAACCCCCCTCCCAACACTCGCAACCTACTTCACCCAAACTCCCGGCTCCCCCCAGCTGGCTCCCCACAAACGCCCGCTGTGGGGGGGTCCAGAAACGCCGGAGGCTAAATCACTCTGGGCCCTGTTGTGTTCATGGAGAGGCAATAAAGGGCCCAAGGTGCGAACACGCCCCAGCCCCTGCCCCACACTGAACAGGGTTAAACACGGGCCGGGGGCGGGGTCCAGAGCCCGCAGCCTGCTCAGCCCCACGGCAAACCCCCAGTGACCCCTGGGACCGGCTGTGACAGACCCAGCAGAGCAGGAACCAGGGAGCCATGGCAGGCACCGTGTGAAACGAGGGGTTTGTTCCGGCCCCGGCCCCGTTCTCTGGAGCGAGTCCCTAGCCGGAAAATCCCCCGGGTTTGGGCATCTCCCCGCTGGCCCCGGAGACGCTAGTGACTGTCCTGGGGGGCAGAGGAGCCGGCGGAGCTGGCCTGGAGCCAGCGTCGCTGCGTCTGCTGTTAAAGTCCGACCCCGTTTCCTCCCGGGTTGGGGGTTCAGCCGGGGGAGGGGCAACGGCGTCAGGGTCCCTCTCTCCAGCCGCTCAGCTCAGGACGTCTCCGCGGATCAGGGTCCGGACGGCCCGGGGGGCCCAGGAGACGGGGGGGTGGCAGCCAGGAGGGTGAAGCGAGTCTCTTTCTTTAAGGGCCCAAAGGGTGGTGGGCGGCACAGCCCGTCCCCGCAATATTTTATCCACCAATGAGGCCTGGTTTCCGACACCCCAATTTTGGGTCACAGATTTCTGCTCCCCCATTTCTCCTGTGTCCCAGGTGGGCCCCAGCCCATGGGGTCTGTCCAGCGGCCGCTCGGGTTGGACAAATCCTGTCTTTCTGTCTCGCTAACTTTCCCCGCAACGTTCATTCATCCAGGTTCTCGTGAGGCTGCCTGAACTTCTCACTCGCCTTTGTCAGCTGAACCCACCATGGGAGGGACATTGAGAGGCTCCGGGATAACAGCCTCCCCTGGGGTGCTGAGATTTGGGGGGCAGGGGAGAAGGAAGTTCTGGGGGTTTGTTCAATAGAAATAAAGGGCGGGGAAGGTGTAGGGAGAAAGGGGGAGAGAAAAGGTGCTGGGGGACCGCGCTGCAGAGCGAGGAGGGGGACAGACCCTTGGGGGCTGGAAGTGCCGTTATTCCAGCGCCAGGGTCAGATGCAGCATCCCCCTCCCCACTGACAGCCCCAGGCAGAGACAGGCCCGGCTGGGCCCGCGAGTGGGACCTGATGCCCTCCAGGGGCTGCTCCGTGGGGAGCCCGATGCGCCCGGCGCTGGGGCAGCTCCTCTCGCTGGTGCTGCAGGGGCTGGTGCTCGCGGGGCCAGAAGTCCGGGGTTCAATCCTGCGGGGCAGCAGTTGGGTCAGGAGCTGTCAAGGTTACTTCCCCACTCTGAACTCTAGGGTACAGATGTGGGGACCCACATGAAACACCCCCTAAGCTTATTCTGACCAGCTTAGGTTAAAACTTCCCCAAGGTACAAACTTTGCCTTGACCTTGAACCGTATGCTGCCACCACCAAGCATCTTACACAAAGACCAGGGAAAGAGCCCACTTGGAGACGTCTTCCCCCAAAATATCCCCCCAAGCCGTACACCCCCTTTCCTGGGGAAGGCTTGATGAGAATCCTCACCAATGGGTACAGTGAACACAGACCCAAACCCTCGGATCTTAAGAACAATGAAAAAAATCAAGCCCGTTCTTAAAAGAAGAATTTTAATTAAAGAAAAGGTAAAAGAATCACCTCTGTAAAATCAGGATGGTAGATACCTTACTGGGTAATCAGATTCAAAACATAGAGAATCCCTCTCGGCAAAATCTTACGTTACATAAAGATGCAAAAACAGGAACATACATTCCCTCCAGCACAGCTTATTGTACCAGCTATTAAACAAAAGGAAATCTAATGCATTTTCTAGCTACTAACAAATTTATCTGAGCATAAGCTTTTGTGAGCTACAACTCACTTCATCGGTGAAGTGAGCTGTAGCTCACAAAAGCTTATGCTCAAATAAATTGGTTAGTCTCTAAGGTGCCGCAAGTCCTCCTGTTCTTTTTGCGAATACAGACTAACACGGCTGCTCCTCTGAAACCGACCATTTTCTAGCTAGGTTACTTACTAACTTAACAGGAGTTGGAAGGCTGCATTCCTGATCTGTTCCCGGCAAAAGCATCACACAGACAGACAGGACTCTTTGTTCCCCCCTCCTCCAGATTTGAAAGTATCTTGTCCCCTCATTGGTCATTTTGGGTCCGGTGCTGGCGAGGTTACCTGAGCTTCTTAACCCTTTACAGGTGGAAGGGTTTTGCCTCTGGCCAGGAGGGATTTTATAGCACTGTGTACAGAAAGGTGGTTACCCTTCCCTTGATATTTATGACAGAAGCACTCTGTGGGGAATGATTCTCAAGGCAGAGGGGTTTGGGGGCAGGGGGTTTGTGCTGGAGTCTCAGTCCCCCAAGGTGGAGCAGCTCGTCCCCCGGGGAGATTCTCTTCTCTGTATGGCCAGATCCAGGCTCCTGGGGGCTCAGAAAGATGGTGAGTTAGAGGGGCCCCATGTTGCCCTGGGCCCAGCCCCTGGGGGACACAGAAGGGGGGGTCACCTCACCGAGGGTGCCCCTCTCCGGCGGCTGTAATAGGCTTCAGCCAGGCTCAGCCCCAGGACAAGCAGGACCACGGCGCCCAGCCCCAGGCGGGTGATGTTGGCGTGGGTGAAATCCGGGCGCCACAGGGGGGCTGCTGTGAGGGGAAGGGGAGAGTCACTCGGCGGCTCGGACGGGGAGATCAGCAGCTGGTGCTGCCCCAGGAGCAGAGCCCCCAACCCCCTGTCCAGCAGGACTGGCCCAGCCCCCTTCTGGGGCTGTCCCAGGTGCCGCAGCTCTGGGGATCCCCGGGGTCAGACCCCTCAGGGGAGGCCGTGTCCTGCTGCCCTGGGGGGCTGAGCTTTAGCTTCCCTGGTGAAGGGGGCACCTGGGCAGTTGAACTCCCCCCTTAGCTACCTGGCAACCCATAGTGCCCTTCTCTCCACCCCCACAGTTACCTCTGCCCCAGCCCATCTGCTGTGCAGTGAGCCCATCCCCGGGGTATCTTGGCTCCTGCCAAACACAACAGTGCACGCAGGGGGAGGCTGGGATGTCACCCGCTGCCCCCCACATGCCGGTGGTGCCCACGGCACAGCCAGATGCAGCAGAACATCTATTGGGGGGCGAGGCGGGGATCCCCTGAGAACCCAATGTGGGGAGGGCAAGGAGAGGGAATTCTGGGTAATGGTCACCCCTATTGCCAAGGGGATGTCATGGAGCCTAGGGAAGGGGGTTATAGCTCCAGCCCCCCTGCGCCCAGCAGGGCCCAGTGCCCCAGACACTGCCCCGCCCCTGGGATCCTCCACAGTTTCCTGGCAGCGACATGCAGGGCAGGAGACTTTGGGGGAGCTGGGGGCTTGGCAGTGAGGAGGGGCAGTGGGGCTGTCTCTCCATCCCCCAATGTCAATGAGCCCCTCCCTGTGGTGTCTGGGCCCCACCCACCCGGATTCACTGCCCCCATCCCAGCCCCAGCTCCTGGACATCACGAGCCTGTTTCCAGGGCTGGTTCAATGGTGATTCCTCCCCAGCTCTGGTACCTGGTCCCGCGCTGCCCGGGCGGCTGGGAGCCGGCTCCACTCCTGGCTGGGTCGGGTCGGTTCCCCCTGCGGGAACAGAACCAGCGTCTGTCAGGGTGTAGGGAGGGGATAAAACAGCGGCTTAGTGATCACCCGACCCCCGACTCAGCATCAGTCGTCACTGTCAGTCCTGGGAGCGTGGAGGGGGAGTTTAGTGGCTGGGGAGTGGGGACCCCCCCTTCCCTCGCTGTATCAAACCAGGAGGCGTGAATTCTGACACCCCAGAATTGCTCGGAGATCACCAGTGGGGGTGGGGAACCACATGGGATTCGTCATTTTGGGTCCCGTTTTCATGTAGACAAGGTCTTTGTCCATCTTTCTATCCCTCACCAGAGTGCTCCCCTGTGTCCACCACCCTACGTCCCCATTGACCCACATTCCCATGGACCCGTGGCCGTCTGTCCCCACTAGGGCTGCAAACTTTCTAGTCACACAAAACCAAACACCCCTGCCCCGCCCCTGCTCCGTCCCTTCTCCTAGACCCTGTCCCCTGCTCACTCCATCCCCTCTCCCTCCATCTTTCGCTCTTCTCCACCCTCACTCACTTTTACTAGGAGGGGGTTGGGGTGTGGGAGTGGGTCAGAGCTCTGGGCTGGGGGTGCAGGCTCTGAGAAGGGTGAGGGTTGAGGGGGTTTGGGTGCAGGAGGGGGCTCCAGACTGGGGCCAAGGGGTTTGGGGTTTGGAGTGCGGGAGAGGGTGCATGATCTGGTGTGGGGCCGGGGATGAGGGGTTTGGGGTATGGGAGGGGGCTCTGGGCTGGGCCGAGGGGTTCAGAGTGTGGGAGGGGGTGCAGGCTCCGACTGGGGGGGTGCAGACTCTGGGGATGAGGAGTTTGGGGTGCAGAAGGTGGCTCCGGGGTGGGGCAAAGGGTTCAGGTGCGTCCAAATTTGCGCCCCCCACCACAGAAAAGATGTGGACAAATTGGAGAGAGCCCAGCAGAGGGCAATGAAAATGATCAGGGGGCTGGAGCACATGACTTACGAGGAGAGGCTGAGGGAACTGGGGTTATTTAGTCTGCAGAAGAGAAGAGCGAGGGGGGATTTGAAAGCAGCCTTCAACCACCTGGAGGGGGTTCCAAAGAGGATGGAGCTGGGCTGTTCTCAGGGGGGGCAGATGAAAGAACAAGGAGCGATGGTCTCAAGTTGCAGGTGGGGAGGTCAGGGGCATGCAGAGGAATAAAAATGTGGCCCCTTTTGGAGGGGCATTTTGTGTGCCTCCCGCAGCCAGAGGAGCTGGCTCTGCTCCCCAGAGGAGTTCTGTGCTCTGGCCCCACTGATTCGGGGGGGCCCTGTGCCTGCTTCCCCCCTTGCACTGCCCCTGCCCCGAGGGTCCGGTTGACTGTACGGCTGGGAGCGGGGAAGCTGAGCCGGGCCCCTCACCTGCTACCACCAGCTCCACGGGGTCGCTGGGCTGCGACCACATGGACAGGTCCGATTTGTGTTGATAATAGCAGCTGTAGCTCCCTGCGTCTTTCCGGCTCACGCTGCGAATCAGAAACTCAACCCCAGGAAGCTCCGCGTTCTGCAGCGCGTTCAGGCTTCCCTCTTTGTACAGAAGGAACCTCACGTTCTGGAGCGGACCCCAACACTGGATGGTCACGGTTCCCCCCAAGACGACCCCACCGCTGGGCTGCAGGGAGATGGAGGGTTTGGGGTAGCTGAGCTCTGCAGTGAGAAGGGAACAGGCCGTGGGACAGACCCCGGCACAGTCACTGCACCCCGTCCTCGCTGCACGGACCCAGAGATGGGGCCCCTGGGAGAAAACCCAGCCAGAGGAACCTCTCCGAGACCCCAGAGATTCCTGGGAGCTACGACGGAAACTGCCCGAGGACCTAAATCCAGAGCACCCCTCTGCACCCGTCTATCTATCTATTGCGGGCCCCACAGCCTGGAAGCCAGGACTCCTGGGTTCTATTCCCAGCTCTGGGAAGGGGGTGGGGTCTAGTGATTAGATCGGGAGAGGGCTGAGAGTCAGAGGTGCTGGGTGCCACACGGACACGGTGAGAAAAAAACCCCGCCGTAAAGCCAAGTCCTGAGTATCTAACCAGACACAAGGTGCAGGAGGGATGATTATCCCCCATTCATACAAGGGGGAAAGGAGGTACAGGCAGGTAAAGTGACATCCCAAGGAGTGTCCCATCTGCCCAGAGACCCCCGTGACGGTCTGGCTGGGTGTGGGGCTGGGACCAGGGACACTGAGCCGGGCCCCTCACCTGCTGCAATGATCCACACAATGTTACTCCGATACGACCAGTTGGGAGGCTCCGATCGGGAGCGAGATCGGCAGCTGTAGGCCCCTCCGTCTTCCCGCTTGGCTCTGGGGATGGTGAATTCACCCTCGTCCCCATCAGCATCCAGCTCCTGGATTTGGAATCTACCTTTATACAGAAATAACCTCCTGGCCTCGCACCGACACTGACAGCGGATGGTGACGGCTCCCCCCAGGGCGATCACCCCACTGGGGCTGGCGGAGATGGAGGGTCTGGGCGCAGGGAGCTCTGTGTTCACACACAAACAGGAGTGAGATGGGGAGACACAAACCCCTCCCTGTGTGTCTGTAACCTGCCCTTAGTGCCCAGCCCCAGGGACGGCGCCGGGGGTAACAGACACCTCACTGCATCCACAGGGAACTTGAGGGCTGGGTTCGGATCTCAGCCCACCAGGAGGGTGACCATATTTCCCCATGCTGAATATGGGACACCTGGTAAAGTTACTTGTATTCAAGCAAGTTCAAGGGCAATCGATCAGAACTGCGCAGTACAAACATTCAAATTAACATCAAATTGACTGAGCCCCTGTTAAAAATAAATACTGCCTAGCTGGGTTCTTTATATTGACCTTCTTATCTATAAGGTTTTAGGCTTCACATGGGTGGGGGTGACACACCCCTATTCCATCCCCCCCACAGGGAGAGGTTTTACACACACACACACACACTCCCATACCCCTCTCTCACACGGGGGGTGACTGACTGACCCGAACCTCCCTGCCCAGCGCTCTCCGCCCTCCATGTCTGGCTGGGCCTCCGGGGACGGGCCCGCCTCTCCTGGTAGCTGGCACCATGTCTTGCAACACGTGGCGGGGGGGGTGGGGGCAGAGAGACATAGGGTCCCCAGATTTCTGCCAGGGGTCACACCAGAATGTAGCCAGCAGCAGCCTTTCGGCATTGTGCGGGAGGGAAGGGATGGGACCAGATCCCAAAGCAACTCAGATCCCCCCCGCCCCATAGACACACTCCCTGGTCTCAGATCCCCTCCCCCATGGGCACACACCCCGGTCTCAGATCCCCCGACCTCTCTCTCCAGGTCCTGGGCTGGTTTCCCAGTAACCCTGAATGGGGAACACCTGATGGGAGGGTTGGCTCCCGTCTCCACCCAGTACACAGCCAGGTTAGTGAGCCCAGGGACGGGCTGACCTGACCCCTGTCTTTGCAGAGCTCATCTCTCCCTCTCTCCCCCATGGACGGAAGCAGCTTGTCCCTGCCCGCACAGTGTGGAAAGGCAGCTAACGCCCCCAAGCTGCTGCTGGCTACCCACATAACCCAGCCACCTCCTGTCCCCCAGCTACAGCGCGGGCAGGAAGGGGTTAAGCCCGAAGGCTGCATTGTGCACCAGGGCCCAGGGAACCTGACTGCAGGGGCCTCAGTGACCCCGGCCAGACAGGGGGCTCAGCAGGGGAGGGTGACTAGGGGACACGGAGCAGCCCCGCGCTCTCTGGGGGCAGGACCCAGGATGAGGGGGTGGGAGGCAAAGAGGGTGCTAAGCTCCTGCCCGGGGGGGCTGCTGTGGGTACGAATAGGCTGGAAATCACTTCCCCCCACCTCCCCATCCTGAACACTAAAGTTTTCCCTGCACCACGGATACTGACGTCCGGACTCTCCGCTCTGTCCCGACACCCCGCTCTGCCCGGCCAGCCAGCAGCCTGGAAAGGAGACAGCTCATTAGGGACCAGATCCCAGAGCAACTCAGATCCCCCCCCGCCCCATGGGCACACGCCCTGGTCTCAGATCCCCCCAGTGGACACACGCCCTGGCTCTCTCGATACTCACCAAGGAAGAAGTTCATGAGAGCTGATGCCATGACGGGGGCAGTGAGGGGCCCCTCAGTGCTGCCTGCAACACCCCGGTGCCCAGCTCCACCCAGCCCCAAACAAGGTGCTCAGCTGATGGCTCCAGCTACAGGAAGCCGAGGTGTCTCATCTCTTCCTGCCTCCATCACACCTTCTCTCTAATCTGCAGGCAAAATCTAAGGCAGTCAAAGTAAGCAGGGGCCTTTGCAAAACCCAGGAAACCCAGGGACTGGCAGCCTGGCCAAGCGTCATGCAGCTCCCAGCTTGTCTGTGTCTCTGTGGGGAGGGGGGACAGGTCACCCTCAACGCACCCTGTAGCCTTGGGGAAGGTGCCTCAGGCTGAGAGCCGAGCGACCACGGGGTCTGGTCTTCAATCTGCCACTGACCACGACTGCCATGAAAATTCCATCCCCTTTTCATTCTGGGTTCAAGCCCGGCTGGTGACCCATGTAGGTAATGTTAATACATGATCATACAATTGAAGGCTGGCATTGTAATGGACCTGCATGAGGGAGCACAGTTAAGGTCGTTCAGAAAACCATAACTGTGGCATTTCCTGGTGCTGGAGCATTTGACTCTGCAGCCTTCCCGCTCAGCCTGCCAAGCTGCCCATCTGCGACACGAGCCGTGGCACCGTGTGAGGAGCGGGCGTGATGGGGGACACCTGGGTTTCCTGCCCCTTGGGCCACAGCTGAGCGGTGATGGCGGCTTTACACCGTAACGCCTGGTTCGAAGGGGCTTTTCTCAACGTGTGAATTAAATCAACAAGGTTCAAAAGAAAATCAGAGAAAGAGAAATTCGATCCTGGGCCCCCAACGGGTCACTAGCCGGGAGAGATCCAGGGACCTTCTAATGCCCCCACAGAGACCCTGCCCCCGAGCTGGAGGAGACCCTGTCAGTGGTTATGTGGCCAGGCCCCGAGAGAGAGAGACGTGACACAGGCTTTGTTTATACAGTGTTACAGAATCACAGGTCGTGTTCACTCTTCGGCCCCGTTCAGTCCCTGGGGAGAACCCCCTTCAGTGAGACAGCCCTTCTCCGGGGTCCACTCTCTCTCGGGGGTTAGGCCCCTCCACCTCCTGGAGCCGCACCTCTCCGAGCCTTAGCATGCCTGTCTCTGCCATGGGCCCCGCAGGGAGTCCACTCTCTCTGACCTCCACGCCCAGAGGGAATAATGCCCCCCTGATCTCTAGCCCGGAGCGACTCTCAGCCAGCGTAACACAGGAGGGTTTATTGAGCATCTGAACCCAGCACAGGAAACTCTCAGACCCCTCAGGCCTGGCCTCCCTCCGCACAGCACATCCCAGTCTCCCCTGCATCCAGGTGGGCTCTGCCTGCTCCCTCTCTCCAGCCCCAAACCCCCCCCCCCCCCGTCCATTGTATTCTCTCCAGATAAACAGGTTTCAGAGTAACAGCCGTGTTAGTCTGTATTCGCAAAAAGAAAAGGCCACAAGTACTCCTTTTCTTTTTTCAGATAAACAGGGTCACCTGGGCCCCCTCTGGCCCCCTGGCTGGAACCGGCTGGTCCGGTCACTGGGGTCCTCTCTTCCCAGCCCATTGTCATGCTCCGCCCTGGAGCATGAAGGTGGAGGGGCCTGGCCAAGGTCCTTCTAAGGGACAGTGGCTGCAGATACTGTTCTTAGCCCAGTGGCCTGGGACAGAGACAGGAGGGATGGGGGGTGGGGAGGGGTTGTGGCTTCCGGCCCCTGTGACAGGGGGAGGGAGGGATCCATTTACATGCTGAGTTGTTAAAGGAACAGTTGATAAAGCTGCGAAAGGGGAAGTCTGCCCAGAGCCGGCTCTCGCTTGCTGTCTCTGCTAGAGCCAGTGAAACTCTGCGTGACCCAGATGCCCCGCAACAGGGCTGGATTTAGGGGCACGCGACCGCCAGGGATGCTGGGCTTGCGGGGCACCAGGCTCAGGGTGCTGGTTTTCTTGTTAGCGACAAAAGGGAAAATCGAATGTTTGGAGTAAAATGTTTCAGAAGAAACGTTCCCGAGGGAGGTTTTTTTATCGCTCGTGGTCCCTGCTCAAGCGTCTATCGAAGAAAGGTTCGGACCAATGAAGCACCACGAAAAGACCTGGGGGGTTCGTACGAGTTTAGTAAGCATCCGGCGGACGGGAAAACACTGCTGAGCCATCGTACGGACCTTCCCCAGGCGCTGACGCAGGGGGACTGCTCGGATGTCAGTGGTAACGACCTCTCTGTTGAATCGGACAACATCCGTCCCATTTGGCCACACGGGACGCGCCCTCCACTCCAAGTTCTCCAACACGCGCGTGGGAAGAGCTGCAGGACACGGTTCCTAACGTGTGGGCGGCTCCGAGGGTTCTGCTCAAGCGGCTGCTCACAGTCCTGTGCGGTGAGCGGAGCTTTTCCAAAGCTCAGGCTCATTAAAACAGGTCTGTGATCGCCGATGGCCAATGAGAGACGGACATCGCTGGCTATTTTATCGCTTGAAAATGCCAGTGGCCAGTCCTTGGCTCCCGCTCGGATGCTGTACTTCAGTTCGGGTGGGCGAAGGTGAGAAAAGCGACCCTTCAAACTAAAGGACGAGCGGGGACGTTCTCAGGCTGTCACCTGGTATAACACTATTTAGTACGGGTTGGGGCACAGGTCAAGTCCTTGACATTCATATATTTCAGTTATTCTTAAAATTAAAACGTTTCTATACGTGTAGAAGAAATGAATTTTTGGGGGGTATTTTTCTTATCTGCGGCATGAAGAAATACAGATTTACAGATCCTAGTGTGCAAATTTATTGTCTTATATGACAGGGCTAAATCATGAATGCAAATCCTGCATCAAAGTCGTGAAATGGGCTACAAATGCAAGAAAAATTAAAGTATTGAAAAGTTTAACAAATGGAGGGCGGCCCCTGGGGCACCATTACATCCTGCCCAGCATCTACCCAGTAATATATCCCAGTTCTGGGAGGGGAGTGGGGTTCAGGGGTTAGAGCAGGACCCTCCCTCCCTGTTCCCGTTCCAGAGTAATCCCACCTCACTCAGGTGTTACACACGAGGACTGGGGAGCTTTGGGGTGCCTGTAAGGGGGGGAGGCTGGTTTGTGGTTCCCTGTTTATTACAAATCTGGAGAGTAACAGGATGCAAAATATAGGAGAGCCTCAGAGTTACAAACACCTGGGGAAGGGAGGTTGTTCGTAACTGAAATGTTCCTAACTCTGAATAAAACATTACGGTTCTCTGAAAGGTTCACAACTAACCATAGACCTCACACAGCTTCGAAACTTGACTACGCCGAAGAAAAATGCTGCTTTTAACCCTCTTCATTGAAATGAAACAAGCACAGAAACCGTTTCCTTCCCTTGTCAAAGCTGTTTTTAAACTTTCCCTTTGGCTTTTTAGTACTTTGTTGAACACTGAATGGTTCTCTATTGGCTTTCTTTTTTTTTTTTTGGACTCTTCTAGAGCCGAGGAATTCGGAGTGTGGGAGGGGGCTCAGGGCTGGGACAGAGGGTTGGGGTGCTGAAGGGTGTGGGCTGCGTCTAGGGGGTGGAGCCTGGGATGAGGAGCTGACGGCTGCGGCAGAGGGTTGGGGTGTGTGGGGGGCTGAGGGCTGTGCCTGGGAGTGAGGGCTGTGGGGTGAGGGCAGAGATGAGGGGCTCAGGGTTGGGGCAGAGGGTAGGGCTGTGTGGGGGGTGTGGGCTGCGCCTGGGGGTGCGGGCTGTGGGGTGGGGCCAGAGATGAGGGGCTCAGGGTTGGGGCAGAGGGTTGTGTGCACGGGGTGAGGGCTCCGGCTGCGGGTGCGGGCTCCAGGGTGAGGCTGGGGATGAGGGGTTTCGGGTGCAGGAGGGGGCTCCAGGGCTACAGCGGGGAGAGAGGACTCCCCCCAGCTCTCTCTCCTGGCAGCCGCACCTGGGCCGGGGAGAGAGGCGCCTCTCCCTGCTGCGGCAGCTCCGGGGCTGGGGCCATGGGAGAGGCGCTCCTCCCCGAGCCGCGGCAGGCCTGTGGCTGGGCTGGGGTTGGGGGAGGGGCACCCCGGGGGCGGCAGATCCGGCCAGGGCTACGTTCGGGCAGCTCCTCCCCCAGTAGCAGCAGGTCGCGGGGCTCCATGGGCTGCTGTCCGGCCACACCGCTGCACGGCGAACAGGGAACTTAGCTTGGGACCCAGCTTGTTTCACATTATTCCTGACCTTGGCACAAAAACTGGGCGGGTTGTCATAAAATTTGCGGCTGACAAAAAGGCGGGAGGTATTGCCAATCGGGAGGAGGACCGGACTATCGTACAGACGAAGACCTGGACGGCCTGGAAAACTGGAGCAATAGGCACGGGATGAAATTTAACAATGCAAAGTGCAGGATCATCCACTAACGACAAGAATTTTTGCTATAAGCTGGGGATGTACCAATTGGAAGCAAAAGAGGAGGAGAAAGACCTGGGTGGGTGGGTTGATCACAGGATGGCTAGGAGACGCCAGTATGATGTGGCTGTGAGAAAGGCGAATGCAGTCCCAGGATGCGTCAGGCGAGGTACTTCCCATAGAGACAGGGAAGCGTTCGTACCGTCCTACAGGGCACTGGTGAGACCTGATCTGGAACACTGTGTGTAATTCTGGTCTCCCATGTTCAAGAAAGATCAATTCAAGCTGGAGCAGGTGCAGACAAGGGCTACGAGGATGATCTGAGGAATAGAAAACCCACCTCACGAGAGGAGACTCAAAGAGCTTGGCTTGTTTCGCCGAACCCAAAGAAGGCTGAGGGGAGATACGACTGCTCTGCTCTCTATCGATATATCAGAGGGATAAAGCCCAGGGAGGGAGAGGAGTTATTTACATTGAGCACCAGCTTGGACACAAGAGCAAATGGATATAAACTGGCCATCAGCAAGTTTAGGCTTGAAATTAGATGAAGATGGCTAAGACCTCGTCTACCTTACACAGTTTTGTCGGCAAACGGCAGCTTTTGTCGACAAAACAGGGGAGGTGAACACACTACAGTGCCACTTTCGCTGGGAAAATTCCCCTGTTTAGCCGACAAAGTAAAACCCCTTGGAGGAGAGGCGTAGAGCTTTTTGTGGCAAAGTTTTAGCGACAAAGTGTCAGTGACCACACCATGCTTGGTTGTGTCACTGTAAGTGGCCTGCAGGAGGTGGCCTATAAGGCCCATCCTGACCGCTCTGGTCAGCAGTTCGAACTCCGCTGCCCGGCACCCAGGTAAACAACCATCCGTCCCTCCCCCTTTTAAGGCCTGGGAATTTTTGAAATTCCATTTCCTGTTTGCTCAGCGGAGAGCTCACATCGCATCTTCCCGGCTGACCCTGGCGGTCCACATGGCAAAACCCCCAGCTTGGAGCGATGGGGAGCTGTTAGATCTGCTGAGTGCATGGGGAGAGGAGGCCATCAGGTCCCAGCTCCGCTCCAGCTGAAGGAACTCCGACACCTACGGGCCGATTTCTCCTGGCTTGTGTGATAAGGGCCACGTTTGGGACACAGTGGGCGGCAGAGCGAAGATAAAGGAGCTGAGGCAGGAATAGCAGAAGACAAGGGAGGCAAACCATTGTCCAGGGCTGGGCACCATCCTCGGCACTGACCCCACTCCACTGCCAAGAGCCCTGTGGACACTTCGGCCGGGCTGAAGGCAGTGGACAGTGGACCTTACCCCAAGGACAAAGTCGTGGACGAGGAGGTGAAGTTGGAGGATGATGTGGGGCCTACAGCAGGGTCGTCTGGTCAGTCAGGAACTCGTCTCCACTCCAGAGGGGTCTAGCCAATCCCAGTAGCACATCTCCGGTGAGCAAGATGCAGGAGAGGAGACCAATGGGAAGTGATCTTTTTGAGTTGATGCTGCTCTGTCATGTGACGTACAGGTGTCCTTTGCGCTGTACACTGTAGAACTGGGTGAAGCGATAGAAATGTGCCAGACTAGCTGTGTTTGCATGTGCTCCACGTTCCCCTGTGCAGCTAAGCAGTGCGGCGGATCAGTGTGTTGATGCACACCGAGATTTCACGGGAATCCTCCAGAGATATCTCGAGGAAACTTTCCTGGAGGTACTCGCTGATCCTCTGCCCGAAGGTTCCTGGGCAGAGCTGCTTTGCTCCTTCCCCCATTCTAGGAAACTTTCCCGCGCCACTCGGCAATCACTTGTGCAGGAACCAAAGCGGCACACAGGCGAGCAGCAGAGGGAGCGGGTCTGAAGCCGCATGCATGTTGGAGAGGCATCCTGGCATCCTTGCTTACCCTCGGGAGTGTGAGATTGGCTTCAGTGACCCCTGCCTGTGGAAAATGGGGGTAGAATTTACAATCTTCTCCCTACTCACCAGCATTGTTCCCCTTGAAACATCACCTACACTCTTTGCCCCAGTTTGAATGCCCACCACCCACCCAGGCTGAACTCATGTTTTTTTATGTGTTCCCCGAGATGTGTGCTTTGCTAAGGGTCTAAGAGAAAGTGATTGGTATGTTACAAGAGGTGCATTTTACTGTCATGATTCAATGCTGTGTGTGAACTAACAATCATGCTTCTGTGCATTGCTTCTTTTGCTTCTGTAGATGTGGCTTTCAGGGGAACACCCTACACATCAGTGGAAGCCTCCGCCAGATAGGGAAGCGACCTAGATGGAGTAAGGAGGACATGTTCTGTGAGGTGCTTCAATCCTCAGAGGCAATAAAAAGAGAACACAGGGAGTGGAGAGAAATGGAAAGGTGGGACTGAAAGGAGAGTGAGGAGAGCGTTCAAAAGGCCCATGAGCGGATGATAAAAGTCATGGAGGAGCAAACAGAAATGCTGAAGTCTCTCATCACTCTTCAGTCAGAACAGATGCATGCTTGCCCCCCTCTGCAGCTGAATCAGAACTATTGTCCATGCCCTACCGAAAATTCTTCCACACATTCCTTTGAACTTTACAGAACATCTCGGTATCCTGTTCACTCCATCCCTTCGGACAGCTTCCAAACTGATAGCTGGACTCACACAGGGCTATGACAGCCTCCACTGCCCTGCACTGCTGCCACACTTCCCACCAAGCCTTTTTTGTGTGTTATTTGGTGTTTAATAAACACAAACTCTCTGAAAGAGAACCAAGCTTTATTTGTGTCCTACACGTGGTGATTACTGCTGGGACATACAGTTTAATCATTTGCTTTCTGTAAATCCTGCTCAGGATGCATCGCAAGTGTTAGGCAAAATCAGAAAACTCAAATTAATGAATCATGGCAGATTCCTGCAGAGAAATACACATTACTGGTGCTCATTATCAAAAAAGGTTGCCTCAAAGCCTCCCTAACTTGAATTGCCCCCCCTTATGTCCCCCTAATAGCCCAGGTATCAGGCTGCTCAAAATCAGCAGCCAGGTGATCTGCCTCAGCGCTCCACCCCGGGCAAACTTTTCACCATTAGTCTCACATAGATTATGGAGAGTGCATCAGGCAGCTGTGACCATGGCAATGTTTTCCTCACTTAGGTCTAACCTGCCATAAAGGCATCACCAGCGCGCTTTTAGTCTGTCAAAGACACATTCCACGGTCATTCTGCACCTGCTCAGCCCATTCTTGAAGTGCTCCTTGCTGCTGTTCAGGGTTCCCATGTAAGACTTCATGAGTCGATGGGAGTAAGGGGTATGCTGGGTCTCCCAAGATCCCTTTGAGCATTTCAACACCCTCCACTGGAATCTTCCAGCCTGGAAAGAAAGTCCCAGCTTGCAGTTTTCTGTACAGGCCAGTGTTCCTGAAGATGTGTGTGTCATGCACCTTCCTGGACCACCCTGTGTTGATGTCAGTGAAACGCCCACGGTGATCAACAAGCGCTTGCAATACTATGGAGAAGTACCCCTTTCTACTGATGTTCTCCGTCGCAAGATCGTCCGGGGCCAAAATTGGAACATGTGTTCTATCTATTGCCACGCCGCAGTTAGAGAATCTCATTGTCGCAAAGCCTATCTGCTATTTCACGCTCATTGCCAAGAGTCACGGTCCTTCATAATGAGATGCGATTAATGGCTCTGTGCACTTGTTTTAACGGGGCACCCCTGGTCGACTTTCCCTCTCCCAGCTGATTCCAACTGACCAGTACAGTCTTGAGTTGCCAGCATCCACACAGCGATCTCCGGACACTTCTCCACAAGAGGCTGCTCTCATTTGGGTGTCCTTCCGCTGCAGGGCTGGGGCGAGCTCCGCACACAGGTCCAGGAAGGAGGCTTCCTGCATCCGAACGTTCTGTAGCCGCAGCTTGTCATCCCAGACCAGGCAACGGGTAACTGCAGATAGGAGGGGGCGGCTGCTCACCCACCTCGCCCAGACTTAAGACCGGCCCTGTCAGGGTCGACCGAAGGGGAAATGGCCCCCTAGGCGAACTTGTATTTTGGCACCTTGGCCCCTGCTGCCTCCCCCAGCTCCACACCCCCCATATCGCCCCAGCCCCCACTGCCTCCCCCTTCCTGCCCCAACTCCCTGAGCTCCCTTCTGCGCACCCAGGCAGGCTAGTTCAGACCCGCACTCGAGCAGGTACATACATTTCCCTGGGGGTTTAATACTTAGTTCACCAGACCTGTGTCACCCATGAAGAGGAGCTATTCTCACAGGACCATGCGGCTGCCAGGCAAGGAAGGGATGGGACTCAGCCGGCTTCCCCGCGCCCCCTCCGGCAGAGAGCTGCGCTGACAGCCCGGTCTCACTTCCCGGCTCTGGGCCACACCTAGTGGGTCTCAGCGGCAGGACCCGCTGCTGGTGCCTTTCCCACGCACAGGCCAACTCGCACCCTGGCAGAAATCGGGGGGGGGGGGGCATGTGACCCGTGTACCCCCCCACACAGGTCACCTGTCCCAGACCTGCATAACAATGTGACCCCACCACTCAGCGCTCGTTTCCCGAGTCCCAAAGCGACGCTCAGCCGTGTGCAGCCGCCCCGTGGTGCCAGAAGGAAGCTGGTGTTGTTTCTTCCCCTGGCACCCAGCCTCTCGGGCAGCTCTGATCTCTGTTCAGACTGGGAGCTCGTGACATACTGCCTGACCAGCTGCGCTGCGTTCACAGCAGTGGAGAGCCGGGCGGGATCCATCCTTTCGCACAGGGGTGGCGGGCGCCCCGGGAACAGGGGCCGTTGGAAAATGCCGCGAAACGCAGTTGGAACAGTGTGGGATGCTGGGAGAGAAAATAAGGCACCATGGGACCTTGAGCCGCCCCCATGATGGGCTGCGATCCACCCCGCCTGCCCACAAGTCCTAGCTGCAGAAGGTGCCGAGGAGCACGGTGGGACAGCTACCCACAATGCACTGCTCTCGCTGTGGACGATGGCACACCAAAGGCGGACCCGCTCTGCCGGCAGAGGAAGCGCAGTGGGAACGCGCAATAGCGATGTCATCGTGGCGCCTTTTGTTGACAACACTCTGTAGTGTAGACACGGCCCAACGCCAGAGGAGCGAAGTTCTGGAGCAGCCTCCCAAGGGACCTCCCTGGCTTCAAGACTGAGCTTGAGACGTTTCTGGAGGGGACAGGATGAGGAGACATCCCACAACGGCAGGGAGCCGATCCACGACTGCTAGCAGCAAATCTCTCCAACGGCCGGAGACGGGACACCCGCTGGGGAGGGCTCTGAGTGACGACAGAGGATCCGTTCCCAGGTGTCTGGCTGGAGGGTCTTGCCCACATGCTCAGGGTCTAACCAGTCGCTGTATCTGGGGTCAGGAGCGAATTTCCCCCCCGGGTCAGACTGGCAGAGACCCTGGGGGGGTTTCACCTTCGTCTGTGGCCTGGGGCGCGGGGCACTGGCAGGTTTCAACTAGTGTCAGTGGTGGATTCTCTGGAACTCGAAGTCTGTAGCCCACGATCTGAGGATGTCAGTGACTCAGCCGGAGGCGAGGGGCCTGCTACAGGAGTGGGCGGGGGAGGCTCTGTGGCCTGCGATGTGCAGCTGCTCACACCAGATGATCACGATGGACCCTTCTGGCCTTAAAGTCAGTGAGTCTGTGGTGCCCTGTGGGCCGGCGCCCCATGGCTGTGGGGGGCTCTCACTGCGGGGCCCCCCAGCTCAAGTTAATCGCAGCGTACACGCTGGGCTGGGTGGGCTCAGGGGCAGGAGCCGGGCCCCCCGGCTTGGCATGCAGCGCCTGGCGGTCCAGCTCGGCGTAGGTGAGACCATCGGTGCCAGGGTCGGGCTCCTGGGGCTGGGAGGGGAGAGAGTCACTGGGGTGTGCGTGTGTGCACCAACCCCCCCCCACACATTCACACAGAGCAGGGCTTGTCCCCTCCAACAGGGGGTGACAGACACACACACACACTTACAATCCCAGCTGCGATCCCATGAGCCCCTCCCAGCAACCCAACCCCCACCCCAAAATACTGAGTGTGCCAGATAAGGTGAGTGGGGCCCATGTGGGTCAAGGTTGGGCTCAGGCCCCATGGGGGAACAGGGGACACTTACCAGGGTCTGTGTCTCTTTCCCTTCGTCGACGGAGGAGTCTGCAGAACAGAGACACCCGCTGAGCTGCACCCCCAGCCGGCCCAGAGCAGAGCCCCACACCTAGCTCCGACCCCCTATGTCCAGCCAGGGGGCTCAGAGACCGGCACAGCCACCCCTCCCCCGCCCCACAGCATGGGCCATGGTCATTAGCCCCGTGTTACAGAGAGGAAAACTGAGGCACAGAGATGGCAGCAGAGTCTAGGGTGTTATGGCAGGGCAGGGTGGCTGGGAGTCAGGACCCCTGGGTTCTCACCCCAGCCCTGGGAGGGGAGTGGGGTCTAGCAGTTAGAGCAGGGGGTTGGGAGCAAGGTGTGGATGGGGATTCCCCACAGGTCACTGGCTGGGAAGGTCCAATGGACAAGACACACAAAGCCCCAGGCCTGGTGGGGTAGAATGGGGGGCTCACAGAGGGAGTCCCTGAACTAGAGCGGGAGGGGAGGGTAACCTCCAGGGAGTTGGTGGGGAGGGAGGCAAGAAGCTCAGCTGACACCAGCTATCTCTGGGACCCTCTCCTTAGTCCCACCCAGCAGCAGCCGTAAATTAGGCCCTGCCCTGTATTGGTGGAGCCCCCACAAGCCCTGCCCCTCCCCAGGGGTCCTGCCCCACCCTGGTACCCCCTTTGGTGTGTTACTCACAGATGGGGTCTTGCTGAGCCGGGGCCTTCAACACCCCCAAGGGGATGGTGCTAAAAGATAGAAAATCTACCTGTAAATGTCATATCCCCCCACCCACAGGGAGATTCCCCAACACACCCAGAGATCTCCCCCATCCTGCCTCGCACTGAACCCTGGGGGCGACACTTTGGGGGGGGGCATGCAGGGTCACATGACACACACCCCCAGGTGGCTCTGTGACATGGTGCAGCCAGGCCCCCTCCCTGCAGAGCAGCTGAGCTGGGGAGCTGCGCTGGACAGGGAGGGGCAGAGGCAGGTGCGGAGGAACAGCTGGGAGCTACATGGGGGCGGGGGTGTCACTGCTGTCCGGCGGGGGGCGCGTGGTGTGACTCCAGGTGTTCTGGGGTTGTGCCCCTCCACTGTCAGCAGGCCCAAGTCATCTCTGAGGGGTCCTGGCTCCCAATCCCATCCCCCCACAGAGCCAGGGAGAGAACCCAGGAGTCCTGTGACCGAGGCAGGTTGATCAGGAGCGGGAGGGGCCGGGGTTCCTACCTCCTCGGTCTCGGTGCGGCTCCTTTTCCTGCAGAGGGACACAAACCAGAATTCCCCATGAGCCGATCCCCTGGTCCCAGCACCGGCCACTCACCCCCCACAGGGCAGCAGGGATGAGGGTGCCAGGGAGGGGTCCCCTCTGCTGCTGGGGCTGAGCCGGGATCCCTGCTGCGGTGGGATGGACCAGCAGTGGGCAGCACAACACCATAGTATGTGCCGGCGGGAGGGGCAGATTAACTCGGGGGAGGGGCTTTTTCTGTCCCCAATCCTCCCTCGTTAGTGACTCGTTATAACGAAATTGATCCATAGGTCAGCTCCCCAGGTACCTGAGAGGCATGGTGCCAGTGGCTCGTTATACAGGGACCCCTCGCCTGGTGCTGAGATGCAGCTACCTCTGGGGTGGGGCATGGGGGCTGGTTATATGGGGACCCCTCAGCCGGCACTAAGATGCAGCCCCTCTGGGGTGGGACAGCTGTGTGTGTCCAGGGATTACTCACGCAGCGCCCCCTGCTGATCCACGACCCCTGCTCCTGGGCTTTCCCGGCACAGTCCCCCATCCAAGCCGTGACCCCATCCCGCCCTGGTTAGTGGCCGATTTAACCCTTCCCTCGCTGGGCAGAGCACTCACTGACTCGGGTTTTTCTGAAGCAGAGGAAGGCCACGAGGAGGAGGAGGAGGAGGAGGAGGACAGCGGCAGCCGCGCTCGCCCCAGCGATGATGGGGCTGGTCAGACCTGAAGGTGCCGGCGATTTGGATCCACCTGGGAAACAGCAGCAGGCCGTGAGTGCCGGGAGCGGCTGGTCTGTTCCCCCCACGCCCCCTCCTACCCCAGGTGGCACCCAAGGGGCTGGGACACCGCAGGGCAGAGGGAGCCAAAAATTCTATGGGGAGGATGTCGGGGGCCCCAGGGCATCAAGTGGGGTCAGAGCAAGCAAGGTTTGGGGGATTTGTAGCGTTAGGGGGCGCTGGGCTGCAGAGGGCAGGGAGCTCAGTAGGGGGCGCTCTCCCCATCAGTCAGGGTTGGCCCCATTGCCCCAGCATGGCGCTAGCGGGCCCTGTCTGATCCAGCCTGGCCGTCATTTCTAAGGCATTTCACCCCCTTCCTCATGGCCACACCGACTCAGGCCAACAGGCCCATCTAGCCCGGTATCCCGCCTCCCATGCTGGCTGCTCCTGGCTGCTTCGCAGGGACCTCCAGGGCACCCCCCTCCATGGCCACTGATGGGCCCAGCTGCCCCCAGAGGAAGCCTCTGGCTGCCTTGTTAGTGGCAGGTTCGTGTTTGAGCAGGAGGCTTCGCTCCCCTCCCAAAACCATTGGTGGGGGGGAGTCACTGCCCCCGTGAACAGCCTCCGTCTATTGTGACTCAATAGATTCCCATCCCCAGCCCGGTACCTGACCCCGCCCTGCCTGCGTGGGTGGGAGCCGGCGCCGCTCCAGGCTGGGTCAGGTGGGTTTCCCCTGCGGGAATAGAACCAGCGTCTGTCGGGGAGGGGCTGAAACACCGACTCAGAGATCGCCCTGTACCCTTCGCAACCAGAGGCCGCGGCCAAGTGGGGGGCCCCAGAGCCCTGGCCGCCGGGCGAGCAGGACGGGAGAAGCCCAAGCAGCCCAACCCTGCTCCTCTCAGAAGCACGGGGTGGTGGTGGGCAGGGGAAGCCTTAGCCCCGGGGCCTCCCTTGCAGCCCTGGAACGGGAGGAGCTCTCGCTACCCGCCACTGCCTCGGGGCTGGGGGACTCTCACTCCCCGCTGCGCCCCTGGGCCGGGGTCGGGGGACAGAGCTTCTCCAGTCTTGGGGCTGCAGTTGGGGTCGGGGGGGTCAGGAAGGAGCAAATGGGTTGCGGGGCTGCAGTGGGGGGATGGAAAAGGGCAGGACCAGGGAAGGGGCAGAAAGGGGTGGGGCTGTGGGCGGAGCCACAGGCCGAGGAGGCGGGACAGGAGAAGGACGCAGGTGGAAGGGGTGCGGACGGATCCCCCTTGCTCTGGCCCAGGGCCCCAGGAAATGTTAATTCACCTCTGCGCGTGCCTCAGCATCAATCGTTACTGTCAGTCCCAGGGAGGGGGGTTTGTTGCTGGGGACGGTGCTGGCTGGGCAGCCCCTGGGCCCTGACTCCTCTCTGAGTCCCCAGTGCGGGGGCAGGCGGGGGAGCATCCCCTGGGAAATGCCCCCTGCTCTGCAGCTGCCCCTGGGGGCAGGGATCCCCCTCCTTTGGCACCAAATCTCCAGGAGCTGCTGCTCCCCCCTGCCTGGGGAACCCCCCAGTGACACTGTCCCCGCTCCCTGTCCAGGCGAGTCCTAGGGCTCTGGGCAGAGCCTGGCTCTGAGCATCCCATCTGGGTGCCGACCGTCTGAGGGTCCGGCTGGGAGCGGGGACGTGGAGCCGGGCCCCTCACCTGCTACCACCAGCTGCACGGGGTGGCTGAGCTGCGAGGAGACGAAGGGCTCTGATCGGGGCCGGTAGCTGCAGCTGTAGCTCCCTCCGTGCTGCCGGCCCACGGTGGGGATGTGGAACTCGGCCCCGTCCCCAGCAGGGTCCATGTGTCGCGGCGGGTTCAGGTCTCCAGCCTTGTGCAGGAAGAACCTCACATCCCGGCGCTGCCCCCGACACTGGATGGTGACATCTGCCCCTGGGGCAGTGACCCCGGTGGGGCTCAGAGAGATGGAGGGTCTGGGTAAGCTGGGATCTGCGCACAGGAGACAGGCTGTGAGAGCCAGACCCGGGCACCCACCCAGCCCTGGCCTCCAACTGCAGAAGAGAAGAGTGAGGGGGGATTTGATAGAAGCCTTCAACTTCCTGAAAGGGGGCTCCAAAGAGGATGGAGCTGGGCTGTTCTCAGTGGTCGCAGATGACAGAACAAGGAGCGATGGTCTCAGGTTGCAGTGGGGGAGGTTTAGGTTGGATATTAGGAAACACTATTTCACTAGGAGGGTGGTGAGGCACTGGAAGGGGTTCCCTAGGGAGGTGGTGGAATCTCCTTCCTTAGAGGTTTCTAAGGCCCGGCTTGACAATGCCCCAGCTGGGATGATTTAGTTGGTCCTGCTTTGAGCAGGGGGTTGGACTAGAACCTCCTGAGGCCTCTTCCAACCCTGATCTTCTATGATTCCCCAGCCGGCCCCAGCGCGGACAGTTCCAGGGGCCCCCTGGCAGAGATTCTCTCCCAGATCCCAGAGTCCCCCTGACCCAGAATCCCGGCCCTGCGAGCTGGGCTCCCAGCCCCACAGATACAGGGCCACGGCAGCCGAGTTGTTGGGGTCCTCATATGCTGTGTGTGATCCCTGCCTCGTTCACTGTGTCTGCACCACCCTCCCACCCCCCTCAGAGCACAGAGCGACTCACGGGCTGGTCTCTGCTTCCCGGCACCACAGGGCCTGAGCCCCCCACACAGGAAGGGAGTCAGCCCCCTGGGAGGCAGGGAGGTGTCATTATCTCCATTCTACGTGGGGAAACTGAGGCACAGACAGATTCACTTTCCTTAGTGCGCTCCCAGGGGCAGAGACCATCTCTTCACTCTGTGTTTATGCAGCACCTGGCACAAAAGGGCCCTGATCATAGCCTGGTTAGAGCAGGGGAGGGGATGGCTGGGGGCCAGGACTCCTGGGTTCTGTGCACAGTCCCACCACTGACTTGTAGGGGACTGTGTAAGTCTCTACTATTCACTGAGGTTTATAACCTTCAGCTCCACCCGTCACCCCCTAACTGATGTGTTGCCTGGGAAAGGTCCCCCTGCTCTGCAGCTCCCCCTGGGGGCAGGGGTCCCCCCTTTCTCAGCCCCAAATCTTCAGCAGCTGCTTCTCCCCTATGGCTGGGGAACCCCACAGTGACTCGGTCCCTCCTTTCCGGCAGGTGTCCCCTCTGCTGGGACAAGGGTCCGGCTGGGCCTAAGGCTCGGAGCGGAGACGCCGAGCCAGGACCCTCACCTGTTACCACCCACTCCACGGGGTCTCTGGGCTCCGACCGGGTGTTGGGATCCGAGTCTGGGGGATAATAGCATGTGTAGCTGCCTCTGTCTGCCCAGCTCACTTTGGGGATGGGAAAGTTGACCCCAGCTGAGTCCCCGCTCTGCGCTGCTGCGTTCGTGGCCCCTGCCTTGTACAGAACCAGCTCCAGACCCCGGCGCTGACCCCAACGCCGGAGGGTCACGGCTCCCCACAGGGCAACCCCCCTGCTGGGGCTCAGGGTTTGGGGGAGCTGAGCTCTGCAGTAGGAGGGGGATGCGGCATGAGACAGACCCCGTCCCCAGCAGGGAGCATCAGCAACGGGGCAGAGACAGGGTCAGGGTCTCCCTTGGGATCCAGGGCCGAGATATCCTCCCTCCCCTCAACCTTCACTGGTTGGGCTGGACGTCCCATCTGCTGGGCACCAGGTCTCGCTGAGACCCCCTGGGGGCCTGGCCGGGTGTGGGGCTCGGAGCCGAGGTGCCGGGCTGGGCCCCTCACCTGCTACAATGATCTGCACGGGGTCGCTGGGCTCCGAGTAGGCAGCTAGGTCTGTTCTGTAGCTATAATGACAGGTGTAGCTGCCCCCGTGTTCCCGTCTGGCGCTGGGGATGGGAAATTCAGCCAAATAACTAGCAGAGTCCGTGTACATCGGATGGTTCCTGTCTCCAGCCTTGTAGAGGACGAACCTCACGCCCAGGCGCTGATGCCAACACCGGATGGTGACGTTTCCCCCCACGGGGATCAGCCCACCGGGGCTGGCAGAGATGGAGGGTTTGGGGTAGGACCCCTCTGGATTCACAAACAAACAGGCAGTAAGTGGGGGTGACACAAATAGCGTCCGTCTGGTGCAATCCTCTGCCCGTCTGTCGCTCCAGCGTTTCACCCCTGCCCCGCCTGTCCCTGCGGTGCAGGCCCGGCCCCGGGACTCACAGTCGGGGAGAGACACAACAGGGGGAAAAGAGATTTCCAGTCTCTGATTCCTTTAGTTCTCCAGGGTTAATTCAACCCAGCCCCCGCTGCAGTCAGGGGTCACTCCGGATTGAGCCCGGGGGGCTGAGATCAGAATCCGGCCCTTCCTTCACTGCACTCAGGAGGTGAATTGGGATCTACCCTGCGAGGTGTGACGGGGTAGGGAGTAGAGAATATTAACCTGGTAATGTTGCGTGGGAGTTTTCCTAGTTGACTGTCTGCTTTGTTACTAGATGATGGTGGGATATCAGGGTGTGACTTCTCTGCGGGATGATACTTGACGGCCAGCTCCTAACCTCAGCCCAGGAGCGGGTTGGGGCCAGGTGACACCTTCTGCCCGGGAAACTGGACCAAGGCTGGAGGAGGGGTCGGGGTGTGTGGCTGTGGGAGGCGACTGGAGGGAGTTTCAGTTTGGAGCCAGCTGAGGGGGGAGGCCCAGAACCTGGGTCTGGGCTCCCCACCCCCAAAGAAGGACCCCACTGAGGGGTCCTGTTTTGTGTACCTAGAAGCTCTGTTTTAGACCGTGTTCCTGTCGTGTAATAAGCCTTCTGTTTTACTGGCTGGCTGACAGTCACAGTGAACCGCAGGAAGTGCGGGGTGCAGGGCCCTGACTCCCCCACACTCCGTGACATGGGGTTCCTGGTCTAAATGTGGGTCATTTGAGGAAGCTGCTTCCAGGACAGGCACCCCAAGAAAACATGTTAACAAAATCCCCCAGTTGTTCCAACAGGTTCCCATCCCTGTGATGAGTAGGGCGAGGTCTCAGTCCCCACCTCTGGAGAACACATGTCTGACAGGATCATCCCTTTGGGGGACTGGTGCCCCTCACCCCCACCCACATCCCTCGTCCTTAATGTGGAAATTCCCCCAGCTTCCCCATTCCCCACAGATACTCACGTCCCAACGCCCCGCTCCGCCCAGCCAGCCAGCAGCCTGGAGAGGAGACAGCTTGTTAGAGACCAAATCCCAGAGCAACTGGACCCTGGTCTCAGATCTGCCCCTCCGCCCCCCATGGGCACACTCCCTGGTCTCAGATCCCCACCGTGGGCACACGCTCTGGCTGTGGCCGATACTCACCGAGGAGGACGGTGAGAGCAGACGCCATGATGGGGCAGTGGGGGGCCCCTCAGCGCTGCCACCAACGCCCCAGTGCTCAGCTCCACCCAGCCTGAGGCCCGAGTGCGAGCGGAATGAGGAACTGCACCAGGGGCTGCAGCCCCAGGAACCCCGTGATGTGTTCAGCCCCTTTCTTCCCCATCAGATTGTTTCTCTGAACTCTCCTCCTCAAATCTACCACTGTCAGAGCAAAGCCAGCTCCATGCCATGCCCAGCAAACCACATCCCCTCTTGCAGCTGTCTGGCCCCACCCAACCATGATCTCCCAGCCCCACATGGGAGCTGCCCAGTCCGGGGACCAGCTGGGAGCGGGGCAATCTCAGGAGGCATCAAGAGGTGCCCATGTTGCCCTGACCTTTTCCAAAAGGCCCATCTAGCCTCCCTGGAGCAGCAGCTCAGAGCAGAGGAAGACTTCCCCCATACACACACAGTGCCCCCCACGGAGTGGCCCTCTCCCATGAACCAGGGCAGAGATTCCTTCCTGACCCACCCTGGAGCATGAGGGTGGAGGGGCCTGGCCAAACTCCTTCTCAGATCGTGTCGCTGCAGAATCTATTCTTCGCCCAGTGACGTGGCACAGAGATGGGACGGGTGCCTGGGAGGGGTTGTGGTTTCCGGTCCCCGTGAGTGGGGGAGGAAGGAATAAATATAGATCCTGAGTTGTTAAAGGAACAGCCGATAAATCCGTGAAAGGGGAAGTCTGCCCAGAGCCGGCGCTCGCGTCCTGTTTCTGGTACTGCCAGTGAAACTCTGAATCATAGAATATCAGGGTTGGAAGGGACCTCAGGAGGTCATCTAGTCCAACCCCCTGCTCAAAGCAGGACCAATCCCCAACTAAATCATCCCAGCCAGGGCTTTGTCAAGCCTGACCATAAAAACTTCCAAGGAAGGAGATTCCACCACCTCCCTAGGTAACGCATTCCAGTGCTTCACCACCCCCCTAGTGAAAAAGTTTTTCCTACTATCCAACCTAAACCTCCTCCACTGCAACTTGAGACTATTGCTCCTTGTTCTGTCATCAGCTACCACTGAGAACAGTCTAGATCCATCCTCTTTGGAACCCCCTTTCAGGTAGTTGAAAGCAGCTATCAAATCCCCCCTCATTCTTCTCTTCTGCAGACTAAACATCCCCAGTTCCCTCAGCCTCTCCTCATAAGTCATGTGTTCCAGTCCCCTAATCATTTTTGTTGCCCTCCGCTTTACTCTTTCCAATTTTTTCACATCCTTCTTGTAGTGTGGGGCCCAAAACTCGACACAGTTCTCCAGATGAGGCCTCACCAATGTTGAGTAGAGGGGAACGATCACGTCCCCCAATGTGCTCACAATGCCCCTACGTATACATCCCAAAATGCCATTGGCCTTCTTGGCAACAAGGGCACACTGTTGACTCATATCGAGCTTCTCATCCACTGTAACCCCTAGGTCTTTTTTGCAGAACTCCTGCTGAGCTATTCGGGCCCTTGTCTGTAGCGGTGCATGGGATTCTTCCGTCCTAAATGCAGGACTCTGCACTTGTCCTTGTGAACCTCATCAGATTTCTTTTGGCCCAATCCGCTAATTTGTCTAGAGCCCTCTGTATCCTGTCCCTACCCTCCAGCGTATCTACCTCTCCTCCCAGTTTAGTGTCATCCGCGAACTTGCTGAGGGTGCAATCCACACCATCCTCCAGATCATTTATGAAGATATTGAACAAAACCGGCCCCAGGACCGACCCTTGGGGCACTCCACTTGATACCGGCTGCCAGCTAGACATGGAGCCGTTGATCACTACCCGTTGAGCCCGACAATCTAGCCAGCTTTCTACCCACCTTGTAGTCCATTCATCCAGCCCATACTTCTTTAACTTGCTGGCAAGAATACTGTGGGAAACCATGTCAAAAGCTTTGCTAAAGTCAAGGAACAACATGTCCACTGCTTTCCCCTCATTAACAGAGCCAGTTATCTCGTCACAGAAGGCAATTAGATTAGTCAGGCATGACTTGGCCTTGGTGAATCCATGCTGACTGTTCCTGATCACTTTCCTCTCCTCTAAGTGCTTCAGAATTGATTCCTTGAGGACCTGCTCCATGATTTTTCCAGGGACTGAGGTGAGGCTGACTGGTCTGTAGTTCCCAGGATCCTCATTCTTCCCTTTTTGAAAGATGGGCACTACATTAGCCTTTTTCCAGGCGTCCGGGACTTCCCCGGATCGCCATGAGTTTTCAAAGATAATGGCCAATGGCTCTGAATCACATCCGCCAACTCCTTTAGCACTCTTGGATGCAGCGCATCCGGCCCCATGGACTTGTGCTCGTCCAGCTTTTCTAAATAGTCCCGAACCACTTCTTTCTCCACAGAGAGCTGGTCACCTCCTCCCCATGCTGTGCTGCCCAGGGCAGCAATCTGGGAGCTGACCTTGTTTGTGAAGACAGAGGTAAAAAAAGCATTGAGTACATTAGCTTTTTCCACATCCTCTGTCACTAGGTTGCCTCCCTCATTCGTTAAGGGGCCCACACATTCCTTGACTTTCTTCTTGTTGCTAACATACCTGAAGAAACCCTTCTTGTTACTCTTAACATCTCTTGCTAGCTGCAACTCCAGGTGTGATTTGGCCTTCCTCATTTCACTCCTGCATGCCTGAGGAATTTTTTTATAAACCTGATGCAGCTACCCTGTTATATACCACAGTTCTGGGAGGGGAATGGGGTCTAGTGATTGGGCGGGACGGGCTGGGAGCCAGGACTCCTGGGTTCTCTCCCTGGCTCTGGTTGGGGGGTGGGATCTGGTGCTTAGAGAAAAAGGACACAGATTCGAGCCAGCCCCCTAGAGGTGAAAGGCCCCATGTCCCTTCCCCAGCCCATCCCCGGGGCAGCGGGTCCGCACAGCTCAGGGCCTAGGGCAGAGCTCACAGGGGGTTGACAGCTGAGCAGAGTTTCCCTCTCCCCCCTCAGGATGAAGCTTTTGACACGGTCTCCCACAGTATTCTTGTCAGCAAGTTAAAGAAGTACGGGCTGGATGAATGCACTATAAGGTGGGTAGAAAGTTGGCTAGATTGTCGGGCTCAACGGGTAGTGATCAATGGCTCCATGTCTAGTTGGCAGCCGGTGTCAAGTGGAGTGCCCCAGGGGTCGGTCCTGGGGCCGGTTTTGTTCAATATCTTCATAAATGATCTGGAGGATGAAGTGGATTGCACTCTCAGCAAATTTGCGGATGATACTAAACTGGGAGGAGTGGTAGATACGCTGGAGGGGAGGGATAGGATACAGAGGGACCTAGACAAATTGGAGGATTGGGACAAAAGAAATCTGATGAGGTTCAATAAGGATAAGTGCAGGGTCCTGCACTTAGGACGGAAGAACCCAATGCACCGCTACAGACTAGGGACCGAATGGCTAGGCAGCAGTTCTGTGGAAAAGGACCTAGGGGTGACAGTGGACGAGAAGCTGGATATGAGTCAGCAGTGTGCCCTTGTTGCCAAGAAGGCCAATGGCATTTTGGGATGTATAAGTAGGGGCGTAGCGAGCAGATCGAGGGACATGATCGTCCCCCTCTATTCGACATTGGTGAGGCCTCATCTGGAGTACTGTGTCCAGTTTTGGGCCCCACACTACAAGAAGGATGTGGATAAATTGGAAAGAGTCCAGCGAAGGGCAACAAAAATGATTAGGGGACTGGAACACATGACTTATGAGGAGAGGCTGAGGGAACTGGGGATGTTTAGTCTGCGGAAGAGAAGAATGAGGGGGGATTTGATAACTGCTTTCAACTACCTGAGAGGTGGTTCCAGAGAGGATGGTTCTAGACGATTCTCAGTGGTGGAAGAGGACAGGACAAGGAGTAATGGTCTCAAGTTGCAGTGGGGGAGGTTTAGGTTGGATATTAGGAAAAACTTTTTCACTAGGAGGGTGGAGAAACACTGGAATGCGTTGCCTAGGGAGGTGGTGGAATCTCCTTCCTTAGAAGTTTTTAAGGTCAGGCTTGACAAAGCCCTGGCTGGGATGATTTAATTGGGGATGGGTCCTGCTTTTGAGCAGGGGGTTGGACTAGATGACCTCCTGCGGTCCCTTCCAACCATGATATTCTATGATTCTATGATTCTATGATGCTGCGAAAGGGACACAGGGGTTGGGAGAGAGCTGACCAGCCCCCCAGAAAAGGGAGGAGGCAAGATCACGGGGACAGAGCTCAAGAGAAACTGGCCCCCCCGGCAGATGCCCCAGCTCTGGCTCCCCAGCTCATTTGCCCTTCACCCCGCCCCGACATTCAGGCATTGGGCCCCTCAGCCCCCCCATTCTGCCCCCTGGCCTGCGTCCCCTCCCCCATTCTGTCCCCCCAGCCTGTAGTTCCCTCACGTCCACCCCATCATGGCCCCCGCCTTCCTAGTTCTGACCTGTCCCCTATCCCTTCATCCCCCGTTGTGCCCCTCATGCCCCATGTCCTGTCCCCTGTTCTGCCCCCCATCCCCCTGACCTCCCCGTTGTAGGAAAGGGACACCTGGCTGCCCTCAGTTAACATGGGCGCCCCCTCATCCCCTGCAGCCCTCGCAGGGCAGCCATGCTGGCCCCTGGCTAAGGTGGCCAACGCCTCAACCTGGGGGCAGGAACAATCCTGTCCCGCCTGTGATGGGTTGGATCACAGGAAATCCCCGAGGGACTGCCAACTGATTTGCTGAGACTTCTTCTGCCCCTGCTTTCCCTGCCAATTTGGGACTCCACAACCCTGCCTGGTTTGAGCCAGACACGCTATCCTGTTGCAAATCATGTCCCAGATCTGAACAACGTCCCACAAAAGCTGCAGGCTTAACTGAAAACAGATTAAGAAGTGTTCCTGTCTCCAACACCCAGATGCCCAGTTCCCAATGGGGTCCAAACCCCAAATAAATCCGTTTTACCCTAGATAAAGCTTATAGAGGGTAAACTCATAAACTGTTCGCCCTCTATAACACAGAGAGACATGCACAGCTGTTTCCTCCCGCCCTCCCCCCTCCCCCCCCAGGCTCGGTATTAATACATACTCTGGGTTAATAAGTAAAAAGTGATTTTATTAAATACAAAAAGTAGGATTTAAGTGGTTCCAAGTAATAACAGACAGAACAAAGTTCTAGGCAGTTCTTAAGTATCTAGGGGGTGGGGTAAGGGTGTGTGATCCTTGCAGAGCCCTAGAGGGCAGGTGTGTGCAGGGGTCTGGACACAGAGAATGGCCGACACCCTGTTTCCTGGCAACTGATGGCCTGGGCCCTTCCCCCCTGCAAGGTGAGAGCTAAAGGGTTGGAGAACAAAGGAATCCAGTGACCCCCTAGCCCGGGAAAGGGACAAAGCCCAGAGGAGGAGGGGCAGGAGGGAGTTTCAGTTTGGGGCTGGCTGGGGACATGGAGTGAAGTGCAGACGTGGTTGTCTGGCTCACTGCCCCCCAAAATGGACCCAGCTGAGGGGTCCTGTTCTCTGCACCTACAAGCTCTGTTTTAGACCATGTTCCTGTCGTCTAATAAACCTCTGTTTTACTGGCTGGCTGAGAGGCACGTCTGACTGCGGAGTTGGGGTGCAGGACCCTCTGGCTTCCCCAGGACCCCGCCTGAGCGGACTCGCTGGGGGAAGCACACGGAGGGGCAGAGGATGCTGAATGCTCCGAGGTCAGACCCAGGAAGGTGGAGCCGGGTGAGCTGTGTGTCCTGCAGACAGGCTGCTCCCAGAGAGGAGACTTCCCCAGAGTCCTGCCTGGCTTCATGGGGAGCAGTTCCAGAGCATCGCCCAGGGAAACCGTGACAGTAGCATAAAACATATTCCAGTTATGTCAAATATACATTCATAAGCATATTTCCATAATGAATTATGGGGTGTGTCATGGACTCCCAGGTCATGCCCACTCTCAGCCCCGTACGGTCCCTGGTGAAAACCCCCTTCAGTGTGACAACCCTTCTCGGGGGTCCACTCTCTCTTGGGGGTTAGGCCCCTCCGCCTCCTGGAACCGCACCTCTCTGAGCCTTAGCACACCTGTCTCTCACAATGGGACCCCTCAGGGAGTCCACTTGCTCTGGACCCCCGGGGTCCCCACTCCCAGAGGGAATAATGCCCCCCTGTTCCCTAGCCCGGAGCGACTCTCAGCCAGCGTAACACAGGAGGGTTTATTGAGCATCTGAACCCAGCACAGGAAACTCTCTGGGCCTCAGGCCTGGCCTCCCTCAGCACAGCACATCCCAGTCTCCCCTGCATCCAGGTGGGCTCTGCCTGCTCCCTCCCTCCAGCCCCAAGCCCCCCTGCTTCCCAGCTGGGCATCTGATCTCACCGGCCCCAAGCCCCCCCGTCCATTGTCTTCTCTCCAGGTAAACAGGGTCGCCTGAGCCCCCTCTCCCCTCTTCTGTCCTCTGGCTGGAACCGGCTGGTCAGGTCACCAGGATCCTCTCTTCACAGCCCATTGTCCTTCCACTGGCCGGACCAGCTGTGACTCCTGAGCTGGGCCTCCCGGTCACCAGGTCACCAGTCGCTGGGGTCTCCATTCTCCAGGGCATTGGCCGGGGTCCCACGTTCCGTCGCACGTCCTCTGTACCAATAAACTCCCTCTCCCATCACCTCGTGAAACCAGTAACACCCAGGGAAACTGAGTCCCACCTACTCTGCATGCAAACCATTGGAAAAACCAAGGAAAAGCCAAGAAACGCCCCCACTTTCTCACAGTGGGGAGCAGGGGTTGCCCCTATTGGTAAGGGGACGTCATGGGCCCCAGAGAGGGAGGTTATTGCCCTAGATCTCCTCCTAGATCGTGCCCCTTCCCTGAGATCCCCCCACAGCTTCCAGGCAGTGACCTTCAGGGCAGGAGTCATCGGGGGAGCTGGGGGTCTACCAGTGGTGGAGGGGCAGTGGGGTTGTCTCTCCATCCCCCCATCTCAATGAGCCCCTCCCCGAGGTGTCTGGGCCCCACTCACCTGGATTCACTGCCCCCGTGCCCCCCAACCAGCCCTAGCCCCTGGGCACCACGAGCCTGTTTCCAGAGCTGGTTTGATGATACCTGGCCCCGTGCTGCCCGGGCCGGTGGGAGCCGGCGCCGCTCCAGGCTGGGTCGGGTTGGTTCCCCCTGTGGGAATAAAACGAGCACCTGTCAGGGGCCGGAGGAGGGACTGAAACAGCGACTCAGTGACCTCCCCCTCTCCCCACCTCGATTCAGCAGGCAGGACAGGTGGGGTGGGTGCCACACACCTGACTGCAGCATCCGAGGGAAAGCCAGGAGAGTGAGCTAGGAGAGGACGAAAGACACAGCGGGGTGGCGAACAACCCAACCAGGGAAGGGAAAAGGATCTTGTCACAGAGTGTACAGAGTGTGGGGGAGTCCGGGGCCTGCACCCCTCTTCCTGGGATTCACTATGACTCTCAGTCAGCCAGTAAAATGGAAGGTTTATTGGACAATAGGAACCCAGTCTAAACCAGAGCTTGTGGGTACACCCAGGACCCCCTCAGTCCAGTCCTTCTGGGGGAGCAGGGAGCTCAGACCCAGCCCTGGGGTTCCCTGTGTTCCTCCACCCAGCCCAAACCTGAAACTAACCCCCCCTCTCCCCCCACAGCAGGCTCTCTCTCCTCCAGCCTCTGTTCACATTCCTGGGCAGAGGTGTTACCTCCCCCTTCCCGACCTGGCTCAGGTTACAGGCTCTCAGGTCTCCCATTGAAACTCCCCTGCCACATTCCCAGGTCAACACTCCCCTCTCCCTGCTGTGTCAGGTCCTGACATCTCTCCCCCCTTGGAGACTGAACTGAGCGGGGTCATTTCCAGCACAAATGGCCTAACCTGATGATTACTTTAGATAAGCTATTACCAGCAGGACAGTGGGGTGGGAGGAGGTATTGTTTCATATTCTCTGTGTATATATAAAGTCTGCTGCAGTTTCCACGGTATGCATCTGATGAAGTGAGCTGTAGCTCACGAAAGCTCATGCTCAAATAAATTGGTTAGTCTCTAAGGTGCCACAAGTACTCCTTTTCTCTCTGGGACAGCGCATCCGCTGTCATGTTGGCACTTCCCTTCACGTGGACCACATCCACGTCGTAATCCTGCAGGAGCAGGCTCCACCTCAGGAGCTTGGCGTTGGCTCCTTTCATCTGGTGCAGCCAGGTCTGGGGAGAGTGGTCGGTGTAGACGGTGAAGTGTCGCCCGAAGAGATAGGGCTCTAGTTTCTTGAGGGCCCACACCATGGCCAGGCACTCCTTCTCGATGGCCGCGTAGTGTTGCTCCCGGGGTAGCAACTTTTTGCTCAGGTACACGATGGGGTTTCTCTCCCCCTTTTCATCCTCCTGCATTAACACCGCCCCCAGTCACATGTCTGAGGCATCGGTGAACACCACAAAGGGCTTGTCAAAGTCTGGGTTTGCCAGAACTGGGCCACTGACCAGAGCTTCCTTCAGTGCCCGGAAAGCCTCCTGGCACTGCTCGGTCCAGACCACCTTGTCTGGCTTCCCCTTCTTGCATAGCTCAGTGATGGGGGTGGCTATGGCGCTAAAGCGGGGCACAAACCTTTGATAGTATCCTGCCAACTCAATAAAGGCTTGGACCTGCTTTTTGGTGTGGGGAGCGGGCCAGTCTCTGATCACCTCCACCTTGGCTGGTTCCAGCTTTAGGTGGCTGCTCCCTACCCGATGGCCCAGGTAAGATACTTCCACCATCCCCACCTTGCACTTCTCAGCTTTTATGGTCAGCTCAGCCCCCTGGAGTCAGTCCAGCACTTGTCTAACCTGGTCTGGCTAAAGACACAGATGGTCTTTAGGTCTGGCTAAAGACACAGATGTCATCAATATACGCCACGGCAAAACTCTCCATCCCCCTCAGGAGCTGGTCCACCAGGCGCTGGAAGGTGGCCAGCGCTCCCTTGAGGCCGAAAGGCAGGGTCAGGAACTCATAAAGCCTCAGAGGGGTGATAAAGGCCGATTTCAGCCGGGCATCTGCATCCAGCGGCACTTGCCAGTAGCCCTTTGTAAAGTCCATGGTGGTAAGGTATCGAGCTCCTCCCAGCTTGTCTAGGAGCTCGTCAGGCCTGGGCATGGGGTAGGCATCAGATACAGTGATGGCATTGAGCTTCCGACAGCCCACACAGAACCGAATCGACCCATCCTTTCTGGGGATCAGCGCCACCAGCAAGGCCCAAGGGCTGGCAGATGGCTGGACCACCCCCAAAGCCAGCATATCCCTGACCTCTCTTTCCAGGTCCTGAGCAGTTTTCCCTGTGACTCGGAAGGGGGAGCATCTTATCCGCAGGTGCGACCCTGTCTGCACCCAGTGGACAGTCAGATTAGTGCGTCCAGGCTGGTTGGAAAACAGCTGTCAGTAGGGATGCAGCACCCCCCTGACCTCAGCTTCCTGGGCAGGGGTTAGCTGATCCAAGAGGGGAATTGTTTCCAGGGGGGAACCAGATCTGGTCCCAGGGAATAGATCTACTAAAGGGTCATCTCCCTGCTCCTCCCAATGTCCACACACGGCCAACACCACATTCCCCCTGGCATAATATGGCTTCATCATATTCACATGGTACACCCGGCGATGGTGCGCCCAGTTCGACAGCTCCACCACATAGTTTACCTCATTGAGTTGCGTGACAACCTTGAAAGGGCCCTCCCAGGTGGCCTGTAGTTTGTTCTTTCTCACGGGGATGAGAACCATCACCTGATCCCCGGTGGTGTAGGCATGGGCCCATGCCGTGTGGTCATACCAGACCTTCTGCTTCTTCTGGGCTCTGGCCAGATTCTCCCTGGCCAGGCCCATGAGTTCAGCCAATCTCCCTCGGAAGATCAGGACATACTCCACCACTGACTCTCCATCGGAAGTGGCCTTCCCCTCCCATTCGTCTCTCATCAGGTCCAGGGGGCCCCTCACCCTCCTTCCATATAACAGTTCGAAAGGCGAAAATCCGGTAGACTCCTGGGGTACCTCCCTGTACGCGAACACCAGGTGAGGTAAGTACTTGTCCCAATCCTGCGGGTGCTGGTTCATAAAGGTTTTCAGCATCATCTTTAGCGTCCCGTTGAACCTCTCCACCAGCCCAATGGACTGGGGGTGATAAGCTGAGGCCCAGTTCTGCCAGACACCCACATTTTTACGTTGATTCCGGAACCTTCTCCGGTACGTCTCGGGGGTCAGCCCAAACTCACGGAGCAGGGCCTGTTTGAACAGGTCGTAGTCCCCTGCCTCCGCCCCTGTCATTCGGCTGTACACCTCCACGGCTTTGGGGTCCAGTAAGGGGGTGAGGAACTGGAGCCTGTCTGCAGGGTCAACCCTGTGCAGCTCACAGGCATTCTCAAAGGCCATCAGGAAGCTATCTATGTCCTCCCCCTCCTTCCGCTGGGCCAGGAAGCACTTATCAAAGCTCCTTGCAGTTTTGGGTCCCTCCGCACTCACCGCAGCTGGGGCCCCACTGCTCCTCAGCCTGGCCAGCTCCAGTTCATGCTGTCTTTGTTTCTCCTTCTCCTGATGTTCCCTCTCCTTCCCTCCTGCTCATGCTGACGTTGTTTCTCCTCATGCTGACGCTGCTTTTCACGGTCCTCCAGCTCCCTCATTTTCATCTCCCTCTCCCATTCCTTCCGCCTCCACTCCAGGGATGGGGAGCTCCGCCGGGAGGATCCCCTGCTGGCTGCCGGGGTCAGGGTGCCCTCGGTATTCCCTGGGCTTCCCCCAACCCCTTCCCCAGGCATAGGTAGGAAGGGTCTTGGGATGTCCTCGGCAGTAGTCTGACCCCTTCCAGCCCGGTCAGGCCCCAGGGCCCACGCTGTGTCCACCGGGCGGCTTCCCTCAGGGACAGGGATCGGGTCATCCAAGCGATCCCTCTCCTCCAACTGGGCAATCAGCTATTCCTTGGTGGACCTCCCAGTGCTCAGCCCCCTCTGCCTGCACAGCTCCACCAGGTCGCTCTTAAGGCGTTTAGCGTACATCTCCCTGCTGGCCACTCGCAGGCTGGGCAGCTTTCTACGGTTTCCAGGAAAAACCCCTAGTGTGCCAGTCCTTCTTGAGGTCACCACCTCTTTGCCAGGGTCGAGTTGCAGACTCCTCCGCCCCTGGGACCGCTCGCTGCAATACCCCGGGGGACCCTGTTACTGCAAAAGTCCTTCTCTCTGGTCACACACTCCCAGGGGTCAACAGCCCCCTGAAACCGTCTCTCTCAATCTTCAGCCCGCCTGGTCCCCGTCAATCCCCCTTCGTTTTACTGTTCCCCAGTCACTTACTGCAGGAAGCACCATTCACAGGGTGCAGTACATCCCACCGCTACCACCAGTTGTCACGGAGTGTGGGGGAGTCCAGGCCCTGCACCCCTCTTCCTGGGATTCACTGAGACTCTCAGCCAGCCAGTAAAATGGAAGGTTTATTGGACCACAGGAACACAGTCTAAAACAGAGCTTGTGGGTACAACCAGGACCCCTCAGTCAAGTCCTTCTGGGGGAGCAGGGAGCTCAGACCCAGCCCTGGGGTTCCCTGCATTCCTCCACCCAGCACCAAAGTGAAACTAAACCCCCCCAAGCAGGCTCCCTTCTGCAGCCACTGTTCACATTCCTGGGCAGAGGTGTTACCTCCCCTTCCCGCTCCTGGCTCAGGTGACAGGCTCTCAGGTCTCCCATCCCCAGGGCACATTCCCAGGTCAACACTCCCCCCTCTCTGCTGCCTCACATCCTCACACTCCCTGACAGGGGCACCGTCTGCCCCCTCCCCCCTCACTTCCCCAAACAATCCTGGCCCCCGGCTCTGACCTTTGTGGGGAGCCTCTCTGCCCTCAAAGTCCTGCCTCCATCCTGACCCCTCTCCTCTCTACCCCCCTTCCAACCTACTTCACCCAAACTCCCGGCTCTCCCCAGCTGGCTCCCCGCAGACACCCACTGTGGGGGGGGTCCAGAAGCACTGGTGGCTAAATCACTCTGGGCCCTGTTGTGTCATGGAGACGCAATAAATGCCAGAGGTGCGAACACGCCCCAGCCCCTGCCCCACACTGAACAGAGTTAAACACAGGCCAGGGCGGGGTCCAGAGCCCGCAGCCTGCTCAGCCCCACGGCAAACCCCCAGTGACCCCTGGGACCGGCTGTGACAGACCCAGCAGAGCAGGAACCAGGGAGCCGTGGCAGGCGCCATGTGAAACGAGGGGTTCCGGCCCCGGCCCCGTTCACTGGAGCGAGTCTCTAGCCGGAAAATCCCCCGGGTTTGGGCGTCTCCTCGCTGGCCCCGGAGACGCTAGTGACTGTCCTGGGGGGCAGAGGAGCCGGCGGAGCTGGGCTGGATCTGGTGTCGCCACGGCTGCTATGAAAGTCCAACCCCATTTCCTCCCAGGTTGGGGGTTCAGCCAGAGGAGGGGCGATGGCGTCGCGGTCCCTCTCTCCGGCCACTCTGCTCAGGACGTCTCAGTGGAGCAGGGTCCAGACGGCCCGGGGGGCCCAGGAGACGGGGGGTGGCAGCCAGGAGGGTGAAGCAAGTCTCTTTCTTTAAGGCCCCAAAGGGTGGTGGGTGGCACAGCCCGTCCCCCCAGTATTTTATCCACCAATGAGTCCTCGTTTCTGACACCCCAATTTTGGGTCACAGATTTCTGCTCCCCCATTTCTCCTGTGTCCCAGGCAGGCCCCAGCCCGGCCCGTGGGGTCTGTCCGGTGGCCTCTTGGGTTGGACAAATCCCGTCTTTCTATCTCACCAACTTTCCCCCCAACGTTCATTCGTCCAGGATCTCGTGAGGCTACCTAAACTTCTCACTCGCCTTCGTCGGCTGAACCCACCACGGGGGGGACATTGGGAGGCTCCGGTATCACAGCCCCCCCTGGGGTGGGGAGATTTGGGGGGCAACTCTGAGCATTTGTACAAGAGAAATACAGGGTGGGGGAGGTCTAGGGAGAAAAGGGGGAGAGAAAAGGGGCTGGGGGACCCTGCTGAAGACAGAGGAGGGGGATGGACAGCGGGGGGGGGGGCAATAAGTGCCATTATTCTAGTGCCATGCAAGACGCAGGCTCCCCGCTGTCCACTGACAGCCCTGGGCAGAGACTGGCCCGGCAGCGCCAGTGAGTGGGACCCGGCGCTGTCCAGGGGCTGCTCCGCGGAGAGCCCAATGAGCCCAGCACAGGGGCAGTTCCTCTAACTGGTGCTGCGGGGGCTGGTGATCGCGGGGTTTGGGGTTCAATCCTGGGGTGTTGCTGTCAGGTCGGGAGCTGTTGAGGGGGGGATTCACCGAGGCAGGGGTGTTTGGGAGCAGGAGGTTTTGTGCTGGCGTTTCAGCCTCCCAAGGGGGAGCAGCTCGTCCCCTGGGGAGATTTTCTTCTCTGCACGGCTGGATCCAGGCTCCTTTGGGTGCAGAGAGATGGCAGGTTAGAGGGGCCCGTGTCGCACTAGGCCCAGCCCCTGAGGGAAGCAAGGGGCACAGAAGTGGGGGTCACCTCACCTAGGACACCACCTTCAGGCGGCTGTAGTGGGCCTCAGCCAGGATCAGCCCCACGATGAGCAGGATCATGGCGCTCAGCGCCAGGCGGGCGATGTCGGCGAGGGTGAAATCCAGGTGTCACAGGGGGGCTGCTGCTGGGGGAAGGGGAGAGTCATTCGGCAGCTCAGATGGGGAGATCAGCAGCTGGGGGCCAAAGAGAGTGGGTGAACTGCCCCCTGAGCCACCTGGCACCCAGGGCCTGGCCAGGGGACTGTGACAGTCAGAGATGCAGGGTCCCAGGCCCTCCAGGACAGGGAACCACCCCAGCTCCCTGTCCCCGTAGGACCCCTCAGTCCACCCCCATAGGTGCCTCTGCCCCGGCCTATCTGCTGCGCAGTGAGCCCATCCCCGGGGTATCTCGGCTGCTGCCAAACACAGCCAGGCAGTGCGCACGGGGGGAGGCTGGGACGTAACCCGCTGCTCCCCCCACCCTGTGGTGCCCAGGGAGCAGCCAGAGGCAGCAAAACATCTGTGGGGGATGGGTCGGGGTCCCCTGGGAATCCCGTGGGGGGAGGGCAAGCAAGAGCAGAGGGAATTCTGGATAATGGTCACCCCTATTGCCAGGGGGAGATCCTGGGGCCCAGGGAGGGGGCTCATTGCCCCAGCCCCTGTGCACCCAGCAGGGCCCAGCCCCCACAGCCCCGTCCCTCCCCTGGGATCCCTCCACAGCTCCCAGGCAGTGACCTGCAGGGTAGCAGGCGTCCGGGGAGCTGAGGGCCTGGTAGTGGGCGAGGGGCAGTGGGTCTGTTTCTCCTTCCCTCCATGTCAATGAGCCCCTCCCTGTGGTGTCTGGGCCTCACCCACCCAGATTCACTCCCCCGTCATTCCCTGCAACCAGCCCCAGCCCCTGGGCACCACAAGGCTGTTTCCAGGGCTGGCTGGACGGTGATTCCCGCCCCGGCCCTGGTATCTCGCCCTGCGCTGCTCGGGCGGGTGGGAGCCGGCGCCGCTCCAGGCTGGATCAGGGCGGTTCCCTCTGCGGGAATAGAACCAGCGTACACCAGGGCCTGGGGAGGGGAAGAAACAGCGACTCAGCGATCTGCCCCCAGCTGCTGACTCAGCATCGATCTTCACTGTCAGTCCCAGGGAGAGGAGGGATGGATTTTAGTTGGTGGGGACCCCCCGGCCCTGTTCCCTCCCTGGTGGGGATGCTCACTTCCTCCTGTTTGTCTGTAGCAGAGGCATGCCAGGAGGTGCCATTCACGCCTGGAGTTACTGCGGAGTCGGTCTCGGTGCGACTGTTCCTATTTGGGAGGAGGAACGTCCCTGTGTCTAGAGAGCTAAAGGGGAGCTCGTCTGCCAAACGGGGCTGTATCAAACCAGGGGTGACGGCTAATCCGACAGCCCAGACTTGCTCTGAGATCACCGTGGGGGGGCGGTTGGGAACCACAGGGGATTCGTCATTTCAGGTCCAGTTTTCATGTAGACAAGGTTTTAGTCCATCTTTCTATCCCTCACCAAACACGCTCCCATCTGTCCACCTCCCTACTTTCCCACAGACTCATATTCCCACCGACCCGTGGCCGTCCGTCCCCATGGATCTGTCCATCACCCTCTATGTAGAAGAAATGAACCCATCAGCTCTGTCTGCAGGGACCATCACCCTCCAAGCAGCTCGACTGGCCCCGTGGATGTCGGAGCGGGGAGCCCTGTTCCCTGGAGGATGAATTGTTCCATTTTTCCAGCTCACCTTCTCCCTCCGGCTCCGTCATGGCGGGATCCGGCTGCTGGGGCCCAGTTGGGTCGGTTCCCTCTGTGGGATGAAATCGAGCGTGGGCTGGGGCTGGGGAGGACGGAACCAGCACCCAGGCCCTGGTGGGAAGGGGCTGAAACAGTGACTCAGAGACTGGGCCCCTTGCCCCACGACCAGGCGTTTGTTATGGGCTTAATTGTCCAGGCTGGTGGGGAGTGAATTCAGCGCTGGGGCCGGAGCCAGCTGGGCATCCTCTGGGCCCTGACTCCTCTGTGTGTCCCCAGAGTGGGGTCAGCTGGGGGAACATCCCCCTGGGAAAGGCCCCCTGTTCTGCAGCTCCCCTGGGGGCAGGATCCCCCCTTCCTCTGCCCTGAATCTCCAGCAGCTTCTGCTTCCCCTGGCTGGGGAACCCCGCAGTGACTCCGTCCCCACTCCCCAGCTGGGCGTCCCCTCTGCTGGATCCAGGGCTCAGGGCAGAGCCTGGCTCTGAGCATCCCATTGGGGCTAAGCCCCTCTGAGTATCCAGCTGGGTGTGGGGCTGGGAGCGGAGATGCTGAGCCGGGCCCCTCCCCTGCTACTACCAGCTCCATGGCGTCGCTGGGCTCTGACCAGAGAGACAGGTCGGATTTGATGCTATATCGGCAGCTGTAGCTCCCTGCATCTCTCTGGCTCATCTTGTGGATGGAAAATTGAGCCACATCCTCTGGGGGGTCTTTGCCCTGCCGTGCTTCTGGATCTCCAGCTTTATACAGAAGGACCCTCGCTCCCCGACACCGACACTCACACCGGACGGTCACGGCTCCCCCCGAGGCGACCCCCCACTTGGGTGCAGGGAGATGTTGGGTTTGGGGTAGCTGGGCTCTGCAGGCAGGAGGAGACAGGCCGTGAGACACAGACCCCGGCACGGTCACTGTTCCCCGTCCCCACAGCCCGGCCCCAGTGACGAGGCCGAGACAGGGGACTGCAGGGAGAGAGTCTCCTGGATGCTTTTTCCCCAAATCCAAGCGCGAGAGAGCTGGGCTAGCGACACAAGAGCCCCGGGGGCCCCCCACCCCTCAGCAGGGCAACGGCGCGGCTCCATCTGCCAGGAGCCCATGGAGGGGTGGCTGGGGCAGGGCAAGGAGGGGCCGAGGCGACCTAGAGGCCAATTGCGTTTTATCTCCATCAGCTGGGGAAGGAGAAATCAGTTCAGTGGGCACGTGCACTGGATTTCTCTGACACCCACCGAGGAAGAGGACAGTGAGAGCAGATGGCATGACGGAGGCAGCGAGAGGCCCCTCAGCACTGCCACCAACGTCCCAGAGCCCAGCTCCACCGAGCCCCAAGTAACAAACTCAGCTGGTGTCTCCAGCTACAGGAAGCCGACGATGTCTTGTCTCTTCCTGTGTCCATCACACGTTGTCTCTAATCTGCAGGGGAAATCTACTGCTGTTAAAGTAAGCAGAGGCACCTGCAAAACCCAAGCCTGGGCCCATCGGCCTGGCCAAATGTCATGCAGCTCCCAGCTTGTCTGTGTCTCTGTGGGGAGGGGGGACAGTTCTCCCTCCATGTACCCTGCAGCCTTGGGGAAGGTGCACCAGGCTGGGAGCCAGGAGAGCACGGGGTCTGGTCTTCAATCTGCCACTGACCACGATTTCCATGCAGATTCCCCCACACCCATCCTTTCTTACATTCTGGGTTCAAACATGGGTGGTGGCCTGTCCTAAATATCAAGGGAAGGGTACCCACCTTTCTGTACACAGTGCTATAAAATCCCTCCTGGCCAGAGGCAAAACCCTTTCACCTGTAAAGGGTTAAGAAGCTCAGGTAACCTCGCTGACATCTGACCCAAAATGACCAATGAGGGGTGTCAGGGTTCCTTCCCCACTCTGAACTCTAGGGTACAGATGTGGGGACCTGCATGAAAACCTCCCAAGCTTACTTTGACCAGCTTAGGTTAAAACTTCTCCAAGGTACAAACTATTTTACCCTTTGCCCTTGGACTTCCACTGCCACCACCAAATGTTTATCTGGGTTTATTGGGAAAACATAGTTTGGACACGTCTTTCCCCCCAAAATCCTCCCAACCCTTGCACCCCACTTCCTGGGGAAGGTTTGGTAAAAATCCTCCCCAATTTGCATAGGTGACCACAGACCCAAACCCTTGGATCTTAGAACAATGAAAAAGCATTCAGTTTCTGAAAAGAAGGATTTTAATAGAAGTAAAAAGTAAAAAAGAATCACCTCTGTAAAATCAGGATGGTAAATACCTTACAGGGTAATTAGATTCAAAACATAGAGAATCGCTCTAGGCAAAACCTTAAGTTACAAAAAAGACACACAGACAGGAATATTCATTCTATTCAGCACAACTTAATTTCTCAGCCATTTAAAGAAATCAGAAGCTAACGCATATCTAGCTAGATTACTGACTAAGTTCTAAGACTCCATTCCTGTTCTGTCCCCGGCAAAAGCATTATCCAGACAGACACAGACCCTTTGTTTACTCTCCCTCCTCCCAGCTTTTGAAAGTATCTTGTCTCCTCATTGGTCATTTTGGTCAGGTGCCAGCGAGGTTATCCTAGCTTCTTAACCCTTTACAGGTGAAAGGATTTTTCCTCTGGCCAGGAGGGAATTTAAAGGTGTTTACCCTTCCCTTTATATTTATGACAAGGGGGCAAGATACTTTCAGACCTCGAGTGGGGGGGGGAAGTCTTTTGTCTGTCTGTGTGATACCTTTGCCAGGAACAGATCAAGGATGCAAGCCCTCCACTCCTGTAAAGTTAGTAAGTAATATAGCTAGAAAATGCATTAGGTTTTCTTTGTTTTGGCTTGTAAATTCTCTGTGCTGGAGGGAATGTGTATTCCTGTTTCTGTGTCTTTTTTGTAATTTAAGGTTTTGCCTAGAGGGATTCTCTGTGTTTTGAATCTGACTGCCTGTGAGATTATCTTCCATTCTAATCTTACAGAGTGTTTCTTTTATCTTTGTTTTGTTCTTCTAATAAAGTTCTGTTTTTTAAGAATCTGACTGGGTTTTTAGGGTCCTAAGAAATCCAAGCTGGTCTGTGCTCAACTTGTTTATTCTCAAGCCTCCCCAGGAAAGGGGGTGTGAGGGCTCGAGCGAATTGCTGGGGGAAGAGGAACTCCAAGTGGTCCTTTTCCCTGGTTCTTGGTTAAAGCGCTTGGTGGTGGCAGCATTCCTCGTCCAAGAACAAATAGAGATTTTGTGCCTTGGGGAAGTTTTTAACCTAAGCTGGTAGAAATAAGCTTGGGGGGTCTTTCATGCGGGTCCCCACATCATAGAATCATAGAATATCAGGGTTGGAAGGGACCTCAGGAGGTCATCTAGTCCAACCCCTGCTCAAAGCAGGACCAATCCCCAATTAAATCATCCCAGCCAGGGCTTTGTCAAGCCTGACCTTAAAAACTCCTAAGGAAGGAGATTCTACCACCTCCCTAGGTAACGCATTCCAGTGTTTCACCACCCTCCTAGTGAAAAAGTTTTTCCTAATATCCAACCTAAACCTCCCCCACTGCAACTTGAACCTCCCCCACTGCAACTTGATCTGTATCCCAGAGTTCAGAGTGGGGAAGGAACCTTGACATGGCCCATGAAAATAAAATTAATACGTGATCACGAAATTAAAGGATGGCGCCGTAATGCATGTGCACAAGGGGGCAGAGTTAAGGGTGTTTGGGAAACTTTGTGGCATTCCCTGATGCTGGAGGGTTTGACTGCAGCCTTCCCACTCAGTCTGCCAACCTGCCCACCTGCAATACAAGCCGTGGCACCATGTTAAGAGCGGGCACAATATGGAAGACCTGGGTTTGCTGCCCCTTGCGCCTTAGCTGAGTGGTAATGATGGGTTTACACTGTAATGCCTGGTTCTAAGGGGCTTTTCTCAGCATGTGAATTAAATCAACCAGGTTCAAAAGAAAACCAGAGAAAGAGAAATTCCATCCCAGGCCCCGAACGGGTCACCAACTGAGAGAGACCCAGGGACCTTCTAATGCCCCTGCAGAGACCCTGTCCCCCGTGCTGGAGGAGACCCTGTCAGTGGTTATGTGGCCAGGCCCCTAGAGGGGGACGTGACAGGCTTTCTTTATACGCCATTGGCTAGAGGACAGCAGAAAGCTGGGGGTCAGGAAAGTTTGACTCAGTTCTGGGCTCTGGCAACGGAGTGGGGACTAGTGGTTAGAGCCGAGGGGTGGAGCTGGGGCCAGGACTCCTGGTGTCACAATTGTGGTGTCACTCCTCCGGGGCTTGCACACAGTGCTTTGCTGGGCCGAGGCTGCATTAAAGGTGCATCAGCTGCCCAGCCGAAGGCTCCCAATGAGCCTCCTTCAATCAGCTCCCTCGTCCCAGGGCCCCGGCCCACCTTCTCACCAGCCCCCCAGGACCCTTCGCCCCCAGCCACCGGAGCAGGAGGGAGACGAGCAGCAGATTCATTGTGAAGCAGGGTCATTCCCCCCCACCTGACCCCACCGCCTGACCTCCCCAATCTCCCAGCTTGCTGCCCCCCTTGGAAGGGGCAGGAGAGAGGTGACTGTGGGGTTGGGGCCCTTATTGGGCAGGGAATCTGCAGCACAGGGGCTGTGAGCGGAGACTGAGGGGACTAAAAAGAAAATGGGGGACCCTGAGGGTGAGGGGGCTGGAGCTGCGGAGGGATGTGGAGGGAGGGCAGTGAGAGGAGAGGCTGCTGGGGGTAGAAGTGGCAGCCCAGGGAGTGCTGGGCGGTGCTGCTCCCCCCTCACTCCTCAATCAAGCCCAACAATCCTACCCCCCACCCCCCCCAGCTCTGACCTTCTTGGGGGAGCCTGTCTGCTGATGTGCTTTGACTAACTCTAAGTCTCTTTTCCCTGCCAGCTTAAGACTTCAGTGCCCAGTCTGGTTTGAGCCAGACCCGCCAGGTGCCAGCGAGGTTATCTTAGCTTCTTAACCCTTTACAGGTAAAAGGACTTTGCCTCTGGCCAGGAGGGATTTTATAGCACTGTATGCAGAAAGGTGGTTACCCTTCCCTTTATATTTATGACTGTCTATAACACTGATAGAGAGATACGCACAGCTATTTGCTCCCCCAGATATTAATCACTTACTCTCGGTCAATTAATACACAAAAGTGATTTTATTAAGTATAAAAAGTCGGATTTAAGTGGTTTCAAGTAACAACAGACAGAACAAAGTTACCAAGCAAAATAAAACAAAACACGCAAGTCAAAGCCTAATACATTTAAGAAACTGAATACAGGTAAATCTCACCCTCAGAGATGTTCCAATAAGTTTCTTTCCCAGATTAGACTCCTTCCTAGTCTGGGCCCAATCCTTTCCCGAGTACAGTCCTTGTTAATTCCAGCAGATAACTTAGGTGAAAAGCAGGGGATTCAACATGACTGAGACCCACTTTGTTCTGTTCCTTTAATAGCTTTGGCAGAAGGCAGGAATCCTTTGTCTCCTTCAAAATGGAAAAGCATCCGGTTAAAGATGGATTTCAGTTCAGGTGACATGATCACATATCCTGTGAGACTTCATTATCCGCTTGCTGGCACACAGGTATACAGGAAGTCTTACAAGTAAATAGAGCCATTTACAACCAATTGTCCTGGTGAATGGGAGCCATCAAGATTCCAAACCACCATTAATGGCCCACACTTTGCATAATTACAATAGGACCTCGGAGTTATATTTCATATTCCTAGTTTCAGATACAAGAATGATACATTCCTATAAATAGGATGACCACACTCAGTAGATTGTAAGCTTTGTAATGATACCTGACAAGAAAACTTTTGCATAAAGCATATTCCAGTTACATCATATCCACACATATATAAATATTTTTATAAAGATATGGAGTTGAATGTCACACTGACCCCGTTTCCTCCCGGGTTGGGGGTTCAGCCAGGAGAGGGGCGATGGAGTCGAGGTCCCTCTTTCCAGCCGCTCTGCTCAGGACGTCTCCGCAGATCAGGGCCCAGATGGCCCGGAGGGCCCAGGAGACGGGGGCTGGCAGCCAGGAGGGTGAAGTGAGTCTCTTTCTTTAAGGCCCCCAAAGAGTTGGCGGGCGGCACAGCCCGTCCCCACAATATTTTATTCACCAATGAGGCCTCATTTCCAACACCCAATTTTGGGTCATGGATTTCTGCTCCCCCCTTTTTCCCGTGTCCCAGGTGGGCCCCAGCCTGGCCCGTGGGTTCTGTCTGGCAGCTGCTCGGGTTGGACAAATCCCGTCTTTGTGTCTCACCAACTTTCCCCCCAACGTTCATTCGTCCAGGTTCTCGTGACGCTGCCGGAACTTCTCACTCACCTTCGTCGGCTGCAACATTAGGGGACATTTGGAGGCTCTGGTATCACAGACCCCCCTGGAGTGGAGAGATTTGGGGGGCAGAGGAGCATGAAGCTCTGGGGGTTTGTACAATAGAAATAGAGGGAGGGGGAGGTCTAGGGAGAAAAGGGGGACAGAAAAGTGGCTGGGGGACCCCCGCTATAGAAAGAGGAGGGGGACAGACACTGGGGGTGCAGTAAGTGCCATTATTCCAGCGCCAGGGCCAGACGCAGTCTCCCCCCACACAGGGGACCGGGGGCTCTGTCTAGGGATGCTGCGGGGAATGGGATTTTGTGGGATGCGGGGAGGGGCCCAGCTCAGGGCTGGGCGATGAGCCCTGGTGGTCCTGGGGGATTTAACTACCCAGCTGCAGGTTGGGAAAGCACTAGGGCCTAACGCACCCTGCCCAGTGAGGTCCTGGATGGACGGGGGATGACGGCGGGTGTCTGAGAGGGAGGCCATAACCGGGGGTGGCCAGTTTAGAGTCGATGGGGACCTGCAGGCAGGTGCTGGCTGCGAAGTGGCAGCTGACAGGCGGGTGGGGTGACCATGGCTGTGAAATGCCGGGTGCCCAGCCCCAAGGAAAGGGAGCCGGCTGAACAGGCTGTGCTGGGAATCCGGCCGGGAAGGGGCTAGTTATCGAGTGCCCGGCTCCCCAGTGCTCTGGGCTCCCCGCAGATGCAGGTGGTGCCTTCTGTCACGGAGTCCCTGGGCGATGCTCTGGATCTGCTCACCATGAAGCCAGGCAAGACTCTGGGGCAGTCGCCTTCCTGTGAGCAGCCTGTCTGCAGGACACAAAGCTCACACAGCTTCCACCTTCCTCGGTCTGACCTCGAAGCACTCAGCATCCTCTGCCCCTCCGTGTGCTTCCCACAGCGAGTCCGCTCAGGCGGGGCTCCTGGGGAAGCCAGAGGGTCCTGCCCCACAACTCTGCAGTCAGACGTGACTCTCAGCCAGCCAGTAAAACAGAGGTTTATTAGACGACAGGAACATGGTCTAAAACAGAGCTTGTAGGTGCAGAGAACAGGACCCCTCAGCTGGTCCATTTTGGGGGGCAGTGAGCCAGACAATCACGTCTGCCCTTCACTCCATGCCAGCCCCAAACTGAAACTCCCTCCAGCCCCTCCTCCTCCTCTGGGCTTTGTCCCTTTCCCGGGCCAGGAGGTCACCTGATTCCTTTGTTCTCCAACCCTTTCGCTCTCTCCTTGCAGGGGAGAAGGGCCCAGGCCATCAGTTGCCAGGAAACAGGGTGTCAGCCATCCTCTGTGTCAAGACTCCTGCACACACCTGCCCTCTAGGGCTCTACAGTGATTATACACCCTTACCCCACCACCTAGAGACTTAAGAACTGCCTAGGGGAAACTGAGGCACCCCCACAATATTCAGAGGAAACATTAAGAACAGTCCCACTTCGTCACACCTTCCCCATGCTGAGCCCTGCTTCATCCCTGCTCCCCACTGGCAGCCCTGGGCAGAACCAGCCTGGCTGGGCCAGCGAGTGGGACTCCATCACCCTCCAGGTTCTGCTCCGTAGGGAGTCCAATGTGCCCAGCCCGGGGCGACTCCTCTAGCTGGTACTGCAGGGGCTTGTGCTCACGGTGTGATGGGTTCAGTCAGAGAGACACCCTTCGGACTGCCACCTGACCTGCTGAGATTACCTCTGAGCCGTTTTCCACTGCCACCTTGAGACTCCAGAACCCTGCCTTGTTGAGCCAGACACACTAGTCTGCTGCAAACACAGACCCAGGTCTGGTCCACACCCCCAAAGCTGCAGGCTTTGACCAAACCCTGCTCAGCAGGTCACCTATCTCCAGCACCCAGACACCCAGCGCCCAATGGGATCCAAACCCCAAATAAACCCATTTTACTCTGTAAAAAGCTTAAACAGGGTAAACTCATAAATTATCCGCCCTCCATAACACTGATAGAGAGATATGCACAGCTGTTTGCTCCCCCAGGTATTAATCACTTACTCTGGCTTAATTAATAAACAAAAGTGATATTATTAGGTATTAAAAGTAGGATTTAAGTGGTTTCAAGTAATAACAGTAAGTTACCAAGCAAAATAAAACAAAACACACAAGTCTAATCCTAATGCATTAAGAAACTGAATACAGGTAAATCTCCCCCTTAGAGATGTTCCAAGAAGCTTCTTTCCCAGACTAGACTCCTTCCTAGTCTGGGCCCAATCCTTTCCCCGGTACAGCCCTTGTTAGTTTTAGCTCAGGTGGTAACTAGGCGATTCCTCATGTCTGGCAGCCCCCTTTGTTCTGTTCCACCCCCTTTTATAGCTTTGGCCAAAGGCGGGACTCCCTTGTCTCTCTCTGGGTTCCCACCCCTCCTTCTAAATGGAAAAGCACCAGGCTTAAGATCGATTCCAGTATCAGGTGACATGGTCACATGTCCCTGTGAGATCTCCTTCTTCATTACCCACAGGCTGGCCCCCATGTCCGTAAGAAGGCTTGCAGGTAAATAAACCATCTACAGCCAATTGTCCTAGTCAATGGGGGCCATCAAGATTCTAAACCACCATTAATTGACTTCAGAGTTAACGTCATATTTCGAGTTTTAGATACAAGAATGATACATGCATATAAATAGGATGACCACGCTCAGTAGATCATAAGTTTTGTAATGATACCTTCCAAGAGACCTTTTGCTTAAAGAATATTCCAGTTACATTATAGTTACACTCATAAGCATATTTCCATAAACATATGGAGTGCAGTGTCACACATGGCATTGGGGGTTCAATCCTGGGGAGCTGCTGTCAGGTCGGCAGCTGTTTTGGGGGGGATTCTCTGAGGCAGGTGTATTTGAGGGCGGGGGGTTTGTGCTGGCATCTCAGTCCCCCGAGGGGAAGCGGCTCGTCCCCCGGGGAGATTCTCTTCCCTGCACGGCCGGATCCAGACTCCTTGGGGCACAGAGAGACGGCGGGTTAGAGGGGCCCGTGTCACCATGGGCCCAAGTCCTGGGGGGAGCAAGGGGCTCAGAAGGGGGGGATCACCTCACCTAGGGCACCTCCCTCAGGCGGCTGTAATAGGCCTCAGCCAGGATCAGCCCCATGACGAGCAGGACCATTGCGCTCAGGGCCAGGCGGGCGATGTTGGCGTAGGTGAAATCCTGGTGTCCCGGGGGGACTGCTGCAGAGGGAAGGGGAGAGTCACTTGGCAGCTCAGATGGGGAGATCAGCAGCTAGCTCTGCCCCAGGAGTGGAGCCCCCAACACTTCATCCAGCAGGTCCAGCCCAGCCCCCCTCTGGGGGTCTCCCAGATGCTGCGGCTCTGAGCTCTCCCCAGGGCTGGACCCCTCAGGTGAGGCCATGTCCTGCTGCCCCAGGGGGCTGAGCCTCAGCTTCCCCGATGAAGGGGACTCCCGGGTGGACAAACTGCCCCCGAGACACCCAGCACCCCAGGACCACGCCAGGGGATGGGGACAATCAGAGCCCCCCACAGCAGGGAACCACCCCAGCTCCTTGTCCCCATAGGACCCCTCTGTCCACCCCCACAGGTACCTCTGCCCTGGTCTGTCTGCTGTGCAGTGAGCCCATCCCTGGGGTATCTTTGCTACTGCCAAACACAGCCAGGCAGAGCGTGTGGAGGGAGGCTGGAACATCACCCGCTACCCCCCACAGTCGGGTGGTGCCCAGGGCCCTGGGGACCAGGGCGCAGCCAAAGACAGCAGAACATATATTGTGGAGAGGGTCAGAGGGTCCCCTGAGACCCCAGTGTGGGGAGGGAAAGCAAGAACCAAGGAAATTCTCGGTAATGCTCACTCCTATTGCCAGGGGGATGTCATGTGGCCCAATAATGGGGGCTTATTGCCCCAGGACTCTGGGCCCAATTTCACAGCCCAGTCCCCCAGATCCTGTCCCTCCCCTGGGATCCCCCAGCAAATTCCTGGCTGCGACCTGCAGAGCAGGAGGCATAGGGGGAGCTGTGGGTCTGGGGTTGCCCCTTCCCCTGATGTCTCAGCTCCACCCACCCCTGGGCACCACGACCTGTTTCCACAGTAATTGCCTCCCACCCCGGACCCAGGACCCAACCTCCTCTATGGGTTCCAAGAACAGGAGCAACACAGGGGAACATCCCCCTGGGAAAAGCCCCCTTCTCTGCAGCTCCCCCTGGGGGAAGGGATCCCCCCTCCCTCTGCCCCGAACCTCCAGTGGCTGCTGATCACCCCCAGCTGGGGAACCCCCAAGTGACTCCGTCCCAGCTGGACGGCTGGGTGTCCCCTCTGCTGGGCCCAGGGCTCAGGGCAGACCCTGGTTCTGAGCGTCCCATCAGTGCGAAGCCCCGAGGGATCTGGCCGGGTGTGGGGCTGGGATCGGGGACGTGGAGCCGGGCCCCTCACCTGCTACCACCAGCTGCACGGGGTCGCTGGGCTGCGAGGAGACGAAGGGATCTGATGGGGGCCGGTAGCTGCAGCTGTAGCTCCCTCCGTGCTGCCGGCCCACGGTGGGGATGGGGAACTCGGCCCCGTCCCCAGCAGGGTCCATGTGTCGCGGCGGGTTCAGGTCTCCAGCCTTGTGCAGGAAGAACCTCACGTCCCGGCTCTGCCCCCGACACCGGATGGTGACGTTTGCCCCTGGGGCGGTGACCCCGGTGGGGCTCAGAGAGATGGAGGGTCTGGGCAGGCTGGGATCTGCACATAGCAGACAGGCTGTGAGAACAAGACCAGGACACCCACCCAGCCCCGGCCTCCCTGGCAGTCCCCAGCCACGGGCAGATCCAGGGCCCCGGGCAGAGATTCTCTCCCAGATCCCAGAGTCCCCCCACCCAGAATCCCGGCCCTGCAAGCTGGGCTCCCGGCCCCACAGACACCGAGCCACGGCTCCCTACTGCTTGGGATCCTCCTATGCCCGTTTGTGGCCCCTGCCTCCTTCACTGCATCTGGCCTGCCCTGGACACACAGCGATTCACGGGCTTGTCTCCTGGGCCCAGCACGACAGGGCCTGAGCCCCACACAGAAAGGGAGTCACCCTGCCAGCCCCCCGGGGAGGCAGGGAAGCGTCATTATCCCCATTCAACAGAAGGGGAAACTGAGGCACAGACAGATTCACTTTCCTTCGTGAGCTCCCAGGGGCAGGGACCGTTTCTTCATTCTGTGTTTATGCAGCGTCTGGCACAAAGGGGCCCTGAACATGGCAGGGGCCCTACATGCTCCCCCAACACAAGGGATCCAGCGCTATTAACACCAGCGTTTGCACAGGTCTCCAGTAACTGTGGGCATCTTGGTTTCTGGCGCTTGGCCTGAGGTCCCCCAAGATTGAGGCCCTTTTGAAGAACACTTTTGAAAATCATGACATGCTCCCATCACAAAGAGTCTGTGACCGCACCAGGAGCTGGGCCAGATCTCCTGGGTCCCAGCCCAGCACTGTGTCCACCAAGCCACCACTTCCCCTGCAGCCCCTGCCTCATTCTGCTCCGGCCGGGGCACTGCCTGGGGCGGGGCCTGGAGAACAGAGCGGAGGGAATCACGGGATTAAATAGCGACTCACGGCTCCTACCCACAAGGGGCAGCGTTAAAGTCACCTCCCTGCCCCGAGTCTCCATGGGCTGCTGCTCCATGGGGGAGGGATAGCTCATTAGCCTGCTAAATCCAAGGTTACGAGTTCAATCCTTGAGGGGGCCATTTTGGAATCTGGGGCAAAAATTGGGGATTTGGTCCTGCTTTGAGCAGGGGGTTGGACTAGATACCTCCTGAGATCCCTTCCAACCCTGATATTCTATGATTCTATGACGGGCATCCCGTCAGGGCTCAGGGCAGAGCCTGGCGCTGAGCAACCCATTAGCACCGAGCCGCTGTGAGGGTCTGGCTGGGGCTGGGAATGGGGTTGCCGAGCCGGGCCCCTCACCTCTCACCACCAGCTCCACGGGGTCGCTGGGGGACGATGCGGCGGACGGCTTTGATCTGTTGTGATAGGAGCAGTTGTAGCTCCCGCCGTCCTCCCGGCTCACGTTGCTGATGGAAAACTCAGCCTCCAACCCGTCCGGATCCACAGGTGGGAAATGGCGTCCCTCTTTATTCAGCACGAACCGCATGCCCTGGTGCTGCCCCCGACACCAGACGGCCACGGCTCCCCCCAGGGAGACCCCCCAGCTGGGGCTCAGGGAGATGCTGGGTTTGGGGTAGCTGGGCTCTGCAGGGAGAAGCAGACAGGCCGTGAGACGCAGGCCCCGTCCCTCAGTCCTGGGGCCCGTCCTCACCACGCGGCCTCCGTGGGGGGTCAGACCTGGCAGGCCTGGGGACGGGCTCCTGGATGCCTTTCCACAGGGGCCCAGAGTTTCCTCTGAGCCCTGGGCTAACAACATGAGACACGGAGCAACCCCAGCCCCTGGGGCCAGAGCTCTGCTCCCTAGCAGGAGACAGGCCAGGCCAGTCTCCAGGGTCCGTTCACTCCCTGGCTTCTCTGCTGCGAGGGCTGGGATCCAGGTTCTCTCCCCAGCTCTGGGAAGGGAGTGGGGTGACAGCAGGAGGGATGGGGTCCAGGACTCCTGGCTTCTGTGCACTGCACCACCCCTGACTTGTAGGGGACTGTACAAGTCTCTACTACACACTGAGGTTTATAACCTTTAGCTCCGCCCGTCACCCCCTAACTCATATGTTGGCTGGGAAAGGCCCCCCCTGCTCTGCAGCTCCCCGGCCGAGCGTCCTCTCTGCTAGGCCCAGGGCTTTAAGCAGAAAGAACTTCATGCCCGGGTACCAACCCTCACAGCGGATGGTGATGCTTCCCCCAAGCCCCACCACCGTGCTGGGCCAGACGGTGGGCGTGAGAAATTCTCGCCCTGCTTTCAACAAGAGACAGGAGTTAAACAAGGGAGACACCCCACCCCTGCCTCCCTCCCGCCCCAGTTCAGTTCATCTGTCATTCAGCCTCTCTGGGAGTCTGTCCCCTACCAGGGATGGCACTGCCTGCCCATGGGGCTTTGGGGACAGGGGATTCACCCATACGTAGCTCAGGACCCGGCTGCAGGAGAGATCATCTGTCCCCCCGGCCCCACCTAAGGCCACCCAGGGAGCCTGACCAGTAGCCCCCTGCAGCTCTGCCCCCCGCCCCAGGGTTGGAAATAGAGTCTGTGACCGGCGGGAGTCACACAAGACCCACCTTTCCGCAGGCCTTGGGAACGGGGGGCTGTGAGTGCAGGGGAGGGAGCTCTTGGGGGTGGATCTGGGGGGTTCTCCCCACGGCTGCACTGACCGTGAATGTGTCGGTTTCCCCTGCAGGAACAGAACCAGCGTCTGTCGGGGCGGGGGAAGGGGCTGAAACACCGACACAGGGATCGCCCCCCCGCTCTCTGCAACCAGTGGTGGATCAGCCACTGGGCCTATGGGGCCTGTGTGTCCAGGGGCCCTGGCCAAGGGGAGCCCCCTGGAGCCAGGGGCGGCTCTACCAATTTTGCCACCCCAAGCAGTCGCTGCCGAATTGCCGCCGAGCCTGGAAGAGCGGCGGAGCTGCTGCCCTCACTCCCCACTGGGCCCCTGGGCCAGGGTGTGGGGACAGAGCTTCTCCGGTCTTGGGGCTGCAGTTGGGGGGTGTCACGGAGTCCCCGGGCGATGCTCTGGAACTGCTCCCTACGAAGCCAGGCAGGACTCTGGGGAAGTCTCCTCTCTGGGAGCAGCCTGTCTGCAGGACACACAGCTCCCCCGGCTCCACCTTCCTGGGTCTGACCTCGGAGCATTCAGCATCCTCTGCCCCTCTGTGCACATCCCCCAGAGAGTCCGCCCAGGTGGGGTCCTCTGGGCTTTGTCCCTTTCGGGGCCAGGAGGGCACCGGATTCCTTTATTCTCCAACCCTTTAACTCTCACCTGGCAGGGGGGAAGGGCCAGGCCCTCAGGTGCCAGGAAACAGGGTGTCGGCCATTCTCTGTGTCCAGACCCCTGCACACACCTGCCCTCTAGGGCTCTGCAAAGATCATACACCCTGATCCCACTCCCTACATACTAAGAACTGCACAGGGGAAACTGAGGTGCCCCCATACTATTCAGAGGAAACATTAAGAACAGTCCCACTTCGTCACATCTCTTCCCCCTTCGAGACTGAACTGAGCGGGGTCACTTTAGCCGGTGACCTGGGGAAGTTCGAAACCACCAACGTTCCCATGGATGCCCCAGCACATCTCCCCTTCTTTGGTGGGAGTTACAGCAGGCCCTTCCAGTTTCACATCCTCCCTTAGGTCGGGGGTGGTCGATAGCACTCACAGGCCGCATGTGGAAAGGTTTATGCGGCCCGTGCCCTTTGGCCACCCCAAAACCCCAGGGGGTCACACTGGGATTGGGTCTTCTCCCAGCGCTCCAGTCTGGAGGGCTGCAATTCGGGCTCTCTTGGTTAAGAGCCCCCATCTTGACCTGGGCCACATACTGTTTACTTACAGAACTAGCATGGAGACATTCCTCTCTCAACAACCTTGTGTGACGAAGTGGGACAGTTCTTAATGTTTCCTCTGAATGGTGTGGGGGCGCCTCAGTTTCCCCTATGCAGTTCTTAAGTATCTAGGGGGTGGGATAAGGGTGTATGATCTTTGCAGAGCCCTAGAGGGCAGGGTTGTGCAGGGGTCTGGACACGGAGAATGGCCGACACCTTGTTTCCTGGCAACTGATGGCCTGGGCCCTTCCCCCCTGCAAGGTGAGAGCTAAAGGGTTGGAGAACAAAGGAATCAGGTGACCTCCTGGCCTGGGAAAGGGACAAAGCCCAGAGGGGGAGGGGCTGGAGGGAGTTTCAGTTTGGGGCTGGCTGGAGACATGGAGTGAAGGGCAGACGTGGTTGGACCCATCTGAGGGGTCCAGTTCTCTGCACCTAAAAGCTCTGTGCTAGACCATGTTCCTGTCGTCTAATAAACCTTCTGGTTTTTTTGGCTGGCTGAGAGTCACGTCTGACTGCGGAGTTGGGGTGCAGGACCCTCTGGCTTCCCCAGGAGCCCTGCCTGAGCAGACTCGCTCTGGGAAGCGCACAGAGGGGCAGAGGATGCTGAATGATCCGAGTTCAGACCCAGGAAGGTGGAAGCCATGTGAACTGTGTCTCCTGCAGACAGGCTGCTCACAGAGAGGAGACTTCCCCAGAGTCCTGCCTGGCTTCATGGGGAGCAGATCCAGAACATCGCCCAGGGACTCCGTGACACCTTGTCTCCCCAACAAGCTGGCCAAACACAGCCACTTTGTTATAGGACTGTTTAACTTTCTTAACAGCTTTCACTCCATCTGAGACCTTCTCAAAGCTATCCAGGCTGGATCTTTCAACAGGAAAGTCAGTGGATCCATTCACAACAGAAAATTTCTGGCTGTTAGGAACCGAAACTTTCTTGATTAAATCACTTTCACACCCTTCAGTTGCAGTAAACTGCTTGCAAAGACTCCATGAGGATTCCTTTTCGAGGGGCTTTTCTATGCAACAATTCACCCCTCAAAGAAATTCTGCTCTTACCCTCTTCACCTAGGGCTTGCTCTAGAGGAACACTTTCCTGAGCAACAACAGACTTTTCCGGGTCTCACTTACAACCCCTTTCAGGCAAACTGACAGACTTCCTAGATAAAAGGTCAGAAGCATTCTCCTTCCCTTTGCCACACACAAGTTCAGGAATCTTTTCCTTCTTGCAACACGTTTCCACACCCTCAGTAGGTAACACAATCAAATCACCTTCATGCTCTCCTTGTGCCCCGGCTAGGATCTCACCCTGATTAGACAGAGTTGCTGCACCCTTTCCCAACAACACACTAGCAACAGGCAAAATACAAGCACCAGAATTGTCTGGTCTCTGGGATTTTGCATAGACACTAACTGGATGCGACCTAGTTACAGGGCCATTCTCCCGAGCAGACACAAACTTAGGACCCTTCCCTTCCTGGGCTTTAGCTGAATCCAGAACCAACTCTGAGACAACTGCACTATCCTCAACCATCACAGGCTGAAAGGCCCCTTCTGTCTGCTCCACAGACAAAGAAGAGCCAGACACACTTTCTCCTTCACCAGACACACAGCTTGGGATCTCATTCCCCTGGTCCCAGCACACAAGGCTGGTCACAGACAACTGCTTGGAGACCAGAGTAGCTCCCTCCATAGGCAAGTCAATACCCCTGACAGACACAGGCACGTTTCCTTCACTGTCCCAATTCTCCACACAGACATATAGGTTGGGGTCAGGAGTGGGAGCCTGTCCACCACCCCACCCATCTGGCTGACGGAGTCTATGGCCTTGGGGCCCAGCAAGGGAGCTAGACTCCGGGGCTTTTCCGCAGGGTCCCCCTGGTTCAAATCTCCAGCCTGCTCAAAGGCAGTGGGGTGGCATCCACATCCCCCCCTCCTTAACCAGGGGCAGCAATTTAGTCTCAAGGTTCCCTGCGGAACTGGCCCCCCGGGATCTATCCCCACTCACCCCGGGGAGGTCCCCTAGGCCTCTCCGCTCCCCCACCGCCAGTTCATGCTGCTGCTGCTTCTGCAGCTCTTTCTCGGACACTCGCTGTCTCTCACAGTCCTCTTGCTCTCTCGGACTCAGCTCCAATCCCGTCCGTCTCCGATCCCCCGACAATCGTGAAGACCCCCGTCTGGTCGGGGAAAGGAGTCTTGGGGATGTCTGGCTACCACTCCAGCTGCTCCCAGATCCTGCTATAGCCCCATTTGGGTCAGGAATCTGCTCCTTATTGCGGTCATCCTCCTCCAGCTGCACGATTAACTGTGCTTTGGTGAACTTTCCTATGCTCAACCGTCTCTTTCTGCACAGGGTTAAAATGTCCTTCTTAAGGAGACAGTGACAGGCCATCACTCCATTCTTCTCAAGTTGTTGTGGACTCACAGGCCTGTGTGCTCTCAGCTCCCCACAGTTTCCAGGGAGAACCCCTCGTGTGCCAGCCCTTCTCGAGGTCACCACCTCTTTGCCAGGGTCGAGCTACAGACTCCTCCACCCCTGGGACCGCTTGCTGCAATCCCACAGGGAACCCTGTTACTGCAAAAGTCCTTCTCTCTCCCAGGGCCAAGCCACAGGCTCCTCCGCCCCTGAGACTGCTCACCGCAGTCCCCAGGGGGACCCCATTACTGCACAGTCCTTCTCGCTGGTCACACTCTCACAGGGGTTAACCGCCCCCCGAAACCGCTCCTCTCTGAGCCTTCAGCACGCTTGGTCCTCGTCAATCCCCCTTCGTTTTACTGTTCCCCCATCACTTACTGCAGGAAGCGCCGCCCACGGGGTGCAGTACATCCCACCTCTGCCACCCGTTGTCACGGAGTCCCTGGGCGATGCTCTGGAACTGCTCCCCTTGAAGCGAGTCAGGACTCTGGGGCAGTCGCCTTTCTGTGGGCAGCCTGTCTGCAGGACACACAGCTCACCCGGCTTCCACCTTCCTGGGTCTGACCTCGGAGCATTCAGCATCCTCTGCCCCTCCGTGCGCTTCCCCCAGCGAGTCCGCTCAGGCGGGGTCCTGGGGAAGCCAGAGGGTCCTGCCCCCAAACTCCGCAGTCAGACATGACTCTCAGCCAGCCAGTAAAACAGAGGTTTATTAGACGACAGGAACATGGTCTAACACAGAGCTTGTAGGTGCAGAGAACAGGACCCCTCAGCTGGGTCCATTTTGGGAGGCAAGTGAGCCAGACACCCATGTCTGCACTTCACTCCATGTCCCAGCCAGCCCCAAACTGAAACCCTCTCCAGCCCCTCCTCCTCTGGGCTTTGTCCCTTTCCCCGGACCAGGAGGTCACCTGATTCCTTTGTTCTCCAACCCGTTAGCTCTCACCTCCCAGGGGGAAGGGCCCAGGCCATCAGTTGCCAGGAAACAGGGTGTCGCCCATTCTCTGTGTCCAGACCCCTGCACACACCTGCCCTCTAGGGCTCTGCAGTGATCATACACCCTTATCCCACCACCTAGAGACTTAAGAACTGCATAGGGGAAACTGAGGCACTCCCACACTATTCAGAGGAAACATTAAGAACAGTCCTGCTTTGTCACAGGGGGGACAGAAAGTAGGAAATGGGCTGCGGGGCTGCAGTGGGGGGACGGAATGGGACAGGACCATGGGTGGAATAGGGGCAGGGACCGGGGGAAGGGGTAGAGAGGGGTGGGGCCATAGGCAGGGCTGCAGGCTGAGGAGGTGGGACAGGAGAGGGATGGCAGGAGGAAGGGGTGGTGAGGGATCCCCCTTGCTCTGGCCCAGGGCCCCAAGAAACCTTAATCCACCTTGGCCCATGACTCAGCATCAATCGATTGTTACTGTCAGTCCCGGGGAGCGGGGTTTGTGGCTGGGGACAGTGCCGGCTGGGCAGCCCCTGGGCCCAGACTCCTCTGTGCGTCCCCAGTGCGGGGGCAGCTGCGAGAGCATCCTTTGGGAAAGGCCAATGCTCTGCAGCTCCCCCTGGGGGAAGGGATCCCCCCTCCCTTGGCACCAAATCTCCAGGAGCTGCTGCTCCCCACTGGCTGGGGAACCCCCCAGTGACACTGTCCCCGCTCCCTGTCCAGGCGAATCCCAGGGCTCTGGGCAGAGCCTGGCTCTGAGTATCCCATCTGGGTGCCGACCATCTGAGGGTCCGGCTGGGAGCGGGGACGTGGAGCCGGGCCCCTCACCTGCTACCACCAGCTGCACGGGGTCGCTGGGCTGCGAGGAGACGAAGGGCTCTGATCGGGGCCGGTAGCTGCAGCTGTAGCTCCCTCCATGCTGCCGGCCCACGGTGGGGATGTGGAACTCGGCCCCGTCCCCAGCAGGGTCCATGTGTCGCGGCGGGTTCAGGTCTCCAGCCTTGTGCAGGAAGAACCTCACGTCCCGGCTCTGCCCCTGACACCGGATGGTGACGTTTGCCCCTGGGGCGGTGACCCTAGTGGGGCTCAGAGAGACGGAGGGTCTGGGTAAGCTGGGATCTGCGCACAGGAGACAGGCTGTGAGAGCCAGACCCGGGCACCCACCCAGCCCCAGCCTCCCTGGCAGGGCCCAGCCACGGGCAGATCCAGGGCGCCGGGCAGAGATTCTCTCCCAGATCCCAGAGTCCCCCCACCCAGAATCCCGGCCCTGCAAGCTGGGCTCCCGGCCCCACAGACACCGAGCCACGGCTCCCTACTGCTTGGGAGTACATCCTCCTGTGCCCGTTTGTGGCCCCTGCTTCGTTCATCTGGCCTGCCCTGGACACACAGTGACTCATGGGCTTGTCTCCGGGGCCCAGCATGACAGGACCTGAGGCCCACACAGAAAGGGAGTCACCCTGCCAGCCCCCAAGGGAGGCAGGGAGGTGTCATTTTGACTTATGAGGAGAGGCTGAGGGAGCTGGGATTGTTTAGCCTGCAGAAGAGAAGAATGAGGGGGGATTTGATAGCTGCTTTCAACTACCTGAAAGGGGGTTCCAAAGAGGATGGCTCTAGACTGTTCTCAATGGTAGCAGATGACAGAACGAGGAGTAATGGCCTCAAGTTGCAGTGGGGGAGGTTTAGATTGGATATTAGGAAAAACTTTTTCACTAAGAGGGTGGTGAAACACTGGAATGCGTTGCCTAGGGAGGTGGTGGAATCTCCTTCCTTGGAAGTTTTTAAGGTCAGGCTTGACAAAGCCCTGGCTGGGATGATTTAACTGGGAATTGGTCCTGCTTCGAGCAGGGGGTTGGACTAGATGACCTTCAGGGGTCCCTTCCAACCCTGATATTCTATGATTCTATGATTCTATGATTATCCCCATTCAACAGAAGGGGAAACTGAGGCACAGACAGATTCACTTTGTGAGCTCCCGGGACAGGGACCATTTCTTCATTCTGTGTTTATGCAGCGCCTGGCACAAAGGGGCCCTGAACATGGCGGGTCCCTACGTACTCCCCCAACTCTAGGGATCCAGCGCTATTGAGGCCAGCGTTTGCAGAGGTCTCCACTAACTGTGGGCATCTCGGTTTCTGGCGCTTGGCCTGAGGTCCCCCAAGATTGAGGCCCTTTTGAAGGACACTTTTGAAAATCATGACATGCTCCCATCACACAGAGTCTGTGGCCGCGCCAGGAGCTGGGCCAGATCTCCTGGGTCCCAGCCCAGCACTGTGTCCACCAAGCCACCATTTCCCCTGCAGCCCCTGCCTCATTCAGCTCCGGCCGGGGCACTGCCTGGGGCAGGGCCTGGAGAACAGAGCGGAGGGGATCATGGGATTAAATAGCGACTCACGGCTCCTACCCACAAGGGGCAGCGTTAAAGTCACCTCCCTGCCCCGAGTCTCCAGGGGCTGCTGCTTCACGGGGGGAGGGATAGCTCACTGGTTTGAGCATTGGCCTGCTAAACCCAAGGTTATGAGTTCAATCCAAGGTTATGAGTTCAATCCTTGAGGGGGCCATTTTGGAATCTGGGGCAAAAATTGGGGATTTGGTCCTGCTTTGAGCAGGGGGTTGGACTAGATACCTCCTGAGCTCCCTTCCAACCCTGATATTCTATGATTCTATGACGGGCATCCCGTCAGGGCTCAGGGCAGAGCTGGCTCTGAGCGACCCATTAGCACCGAGCCCCTGTGAGGTTCTGGCTGGGGCTGGGAATGGGGTTGCCGAGCCGGACCCCTCACCTCTCACCACCAGCTCCACGGGGTCGCTGGGGGACGATGCGGCGGACGGCTTTGATCTGCTGTGATAGGAGCAGTTGTAGCTCCCACCGTCCTCCCGGCGCACGTTGCTGATGGGAAACACAGCCTCAAACCCCTTCGGATCCACCGGTGGAAAATGGCGTCCCTCTTTATTCAGCACGAACCGCATGCCCTGGTGCTGCCCCCGACACCAGACAGCAACAGCTCCCCCCAGGGAGACCCCCCAGCTGGGGTTCAGGGAGATGTTGGGTTTGGGGTAGCTGGGCTCTGCAGGGAGAAGCAGACAGGCCATGAGACACAGGCCCCGTCCTCACCACGCAGCCTCAGTGGTGAGTCAGACCTGGCAGGCCTGGGGACGGGCTCCTGGATGCCTTTCCACAGGGGCCCAGAGTTTCCTCTGAGCCCTGGGCTAACAACATGAGACACGGAGCAACCCCAGCCCCTGGGGGTCAGAGCTCTGCTCCCTACCAGGAGACAGGCCAGGCCAGTCTCCAGGGTCCGTTCACTCCCTGGCTTCTCTGCTGCGAGGGCTGGGATCAAGGTGGGACAGCAGGAGGGATGGGGTCCAGGACTCCTGGCTTCTGTGCACTGCATCACCCCTGACTTGTAGGGGACTGTACAAGTCTCTACTTCACACTGAGGTTTATAACCTTCAGCTCCGCCCGTCACCCCCTAACTCATATGTTGGCTGGGAAAGGCCCCCCCTGCTCTGCAGCTCCCCGGCCGGGTGTCCTCTCTGCTAGGCCCAGGGCTTTACACAGAAAGAACTTCATGCCCGGGTACCAACCCTCACAGCGGATGGTGATGCTTCCCACAAACCCCACCACCGTGCTGGGCCAGACGGTGGGCGTGAGAAATTCTCGCCCTGCTTTCAACAAGAGACAGGAGTTAAACAAGGGAGACACCCCACCCCTGCCTCCCTCCCGCCCCAGTTCAGTTCATCTGTCACTCAGACTCTCTGGGAGTCTGTCCCCTACCAGGGATGGCACTACCTGCCCATGGGGCTTGGGGACAGGGGGTTCACCCATACGTAGCTCAGGACCCAGCTGCATGAGAGCTCACCTGTCCCCCCGGCCCCACCTAAGGCCAGCCAGGGAGTCTGACCAGTGGGCCCCCTGCAGCTCTGCCCCCCGCCCCGGGGTCGGAAATAGAGTCTGTGACTGGCGGGAGTCACACAAGACCCACCTTTCCGCAGGCCTTGGGAAAGGGGGGCTGTGAGTGCAGGGGAGGGAGCTCTTGGGGGTGGATCTGGGGGGTTCTCCCCACGGCTGCACTGACCGTGAATGTGTCGGTTTCCCCTGCAGGAACAGAACCAGCGTCTGTCGGGCGGGGAAAGGGACTGAAACACCAACACAGCGATCATCCCCGCCCCCCGCTTCAACCAATGGTGGATCAGTCAGTGGGCCTATGGGGCCTGTGTGTCCAGCTTGTTGGGGAGACAAGGTGTCACGTAGTCCCCGGGCCATGCTCTGGACCTGCTCCCCATGAAGCCAGGCAGGACTCTGGGGAAGTCTCCTCTCTGGGAGTAGCCTGTCTGCAGGACACACAGCTCCCCCGCCTCCACCTTCCTGGGTCTGACCTCGGAGCATTCAGCCTCCTCCGCCCCTCTGTGCGCTTCCCACAGCGAGTCTGCTCAGGCGGGTCTCCTGCGGGGGCCAGAGGGTCCTGCCCCCCAACTTCGCAGTCAGACGTGCCTCTCAGCCAGCCAGTAAAACAGAGGTTTATTAGACGACAGGAACATGGTCTAACACAATGCTTGTAGGTGCAGAGAACGGGACCCCTCAGCTGGGTCCATTTTGGGGGGCAGTGAGCCAGACAACCACGTCTGCCTTTCACTCCATGTCCCCAGCCAGCCCCAAATTGAAACTCCCTCCAGCCCCTCCTCCTCCTCTGGGCTTTGTCCCTTTCCTGGGCCAGGAGGGCACCGGATTCCTTTGTTCTCCAACCCTTTAGCTCTCACCTTGCAGGGGGGAAGGGCCCAGGCCATCAGTTGCCAGGAAACAGGGTGTCGGCCATTCTCTGTGTCCAGTCCCCTGCACACACCTGCCCTCTAGGGCTCTGCAATGATCACACACCCTTACCCCACCACCTAGATACTTAAGAACTGCCTAGGGGAAACTGAGGCACCCCCACACCATTCAGAGGAAACATTAAGAACAGTCCCACTTCATCACATCTCTCCCCCCTTCGAGATCGAACTGAGCGGGGTCACTTTAGCCGGTTTAACTGGGGAAGTTCGAAACCACCAACGTTCCCATGGATGCCCCAGCACCTCTCCCATTCCTTGGTAGGAGTTACACCAGGCCCTTCCAGTTTCATGCCCTCCCTTGGGTCGGGGGTGGTCGATAGCACTCGCAGGCCGCATGTGGGAAGGTTTATGAGGCCCGTGCCCTTTGACCACCCCAAAACCCCAGGGGGTCAAACTGGGATTGGGTCTTCTCCCCAACAAGCTGGCCAAACACAGCCACTTGATTATAGGGAATGTTTAACTTTCGTAACAGCTTTCACTTCATCTGAGACCTTCTCAAAGCTATCGACACTGGATCCTTCAACAGGAAAGTCAGTGGATCCATTCACAACAGAAAATTGATGGCCCTTAGGAACTGAAACTTTCTTGATTAAATCACTTTCACACCCTTCAGCTGCAGTAAACTGCTTGCAAAGGCTCCATGAGGATTCCTTTCCCTAGGGGCTTTTCTATGCAACAATTCACCCCTCCCAGAAATTCTGCTCTTACCCTCTTTACCTAGGGCTTGCTCTAGAGGGACACTTTCCTGAGCAACAACAGACTCTTTCTGGGTCTCCCTTACATCCAGAATTACCTCTGGCCCATCTGGCCCATCTATTACCAGCAGGAGAGTGAGTTTGTGTGTGTGTAAGGGGGGCGGAGGGTGAGAAAACCTGGATTTGTGCTGGAAGTGGCCCAACTTGATTATCATACACATTGTAAGGAGAGTGAGCACTTTAGATAAGCTATTACCAGCAGGAGAGTGGGGTGGGAGGAGGTATTGTTTCATGGTCTCTGTGTATATAATGTCTTCTGCAGTTTCCACAGTATGCATCCGATGAAGTGAGCTGTAGCTCATGAAAACTTCTGCTCAAATAAATTGGTTAGTCTCTAAGGTGCCACAAGTACTCCTTTTCTTTTTGCAAATACAGACTAACACGGCTGTTACTCTGAAAAAAGTTCAGGAATGTTTTCCTTCTTGCTACAGGTTTCCGCAGCCTCAGTAGGTAACACAATCACATCACCTTCATGCTCTCCTTGTGCCCTGGCTAGGATCTCACCCTGATTAGACAGAGTTGCTACACCCTTTCCCAACAACACATTAGCAACAGGCAAAATACAAGCACCAGAATTGTCTACTCTCTGGGATTTTGCATAGACACTAACTGGATGCGACCTAGTTACAGGGCCATTCTCCTGAGCAGACACAAACTTAGGACCATTCCCTTCCTGGGCTTTAACTGAATCCAGAACCAACTCTGAGACAACTGCACAACCCTCAACCATCACAGGCTGAAAGGCCCCTTCTGTCTGCTCCACAGACAAAGAAGAGCCAGACACACTTTCTTCTTTACCAGACACCGAGCTTGGATCTCATTCCCCTTGTCCCAGCACACAAGGCTGGTCACAGACAACTGCTTGGAGATCAGGGTGGCTCCCTCTACAGGCAAGTCAATACCCCTGACAGACACAGACATGTTTCCTTCCCTGTCACAATTCTCCACCCAGCTAACAGGTAAGGTCCAGGGACACTCATCTTCCACTCTCCTCGCCTTCCCACCCTGCTGAGTAGACACAGCCATCAGCTCACAAGGCTGCCTAGGCTCATCCAAACTTTCCTTACCAAGCACCTTGCAACTCCCACCAGATCCCCTCTCCTGCCTGTGTCTCCCCCGACTCAGCTGGGGTCTCAGCTCCCACTGTGCTCAGCGCTGCCCTTGCTGTCCCAGTGGGGGTAGGCAGCGAGCTCGCTGCTTTCCTCACTGCATCAGAGCCAGCCTGAGGCCCCCCCTCCGGCGTGCAAGGGGGGCGGAGAGCATCTCTCTGTCCCAACCAGCCCCAGGGGTCTGGTGTGACAATGTGACGCAGCAGGGAGGGGGGAGTGTTGACCTGGGAATGTGCCCTGGGGATGGGAGACCTGAGAGCCTGTCACCTGAGCCAGGAGCGGGATGGGGAGGTGACACCTCTGCCCAGGAATGTGAACAGAGGCTGCAGAAGGGAGCCTGCTGGGGGGGTTTAGTTTTCAGTTTGGTGCTGGGTGGAGGAACACAGGGAACCCCAGGGCTGGGGTCTAAGCTCCCTGCTCCCCCAGAAGGACTCGACTGAGGGGTCCTGGGTGTACCCATAAGCTCTGTTTTGGACTGTGTTCCTGTTGTCCAATAAACCTTTTGTTTTACTGGCTGCCTGAGAGTCTCAGTGAATCCAGAATCTGGAAACCATAGAGAGCTGCCCGGCCTGCGAGTGGCCAGCAGGGAGATGTACGCTAAATGCCTTAAGAGTGACCTGGTGGAGCTGTGCAGGCAGAGGGGGCTGCGCATTGGGAGGTCCACCAAGGAACAGCTGATTGCCCAGTTGGAGGAGAGGGATCGCTCGGATGACCCGATCCCTGTCCCGGAGGGAAGCTACCCGGCGGACGCAGCGTGGCCCTGGGGCCTGACCGGGCTGGGAGGGGTCAGACTGCTGCCCAGAACATCCTGAGACCCTTCCTACCTAGGCCTGGGGTAGGGGTTGGGGGAAGCCCGGCGAATACCGAGGGCACCCTGACCCCATCAGTCAGCAGGGGATCCTCCCGGTGGAGCTCCCCATCCATGGAGTGGATGCGGCTGGAATGGGAGAGGGAGATGAAAATGAGGGATCTGGAGGATCATGAAAAACAACGTCAACATGAGCAGGAGAAGGAGTGGGAACATCAGGAGAAGGAGAGGCAACGTAGGCATGAGCAGGAGGAGAAGGAGAAACAGAGACAGCATGAACTGGAGCTGGCCAGGCTGAGGAGCAGTGGGGCCCCAGCTGCGGTGAGTGCGGGGGGACCCAAAACTGCAAGGAGCTTTGATAAGTGCTTCCTGGCCCAGCGGAAGGAGGGAGAGGACATAGATAGCTTCCTGACGGCCTTTGAGAATGCCTGAGAGATGCACAGGGTTGACCCTGCAGACAGGCTCCAGTTTCTCACCCCCTTACTGGACCCCAAAGCCATGGAGGTGTACAGCCGAATGACAGGGGCGGAGGCAGGGGACTACGAACTGTTCAAACAGGCCTTGCTCCATGAGTTTGGACTGACCCCCGAGATGTAGCTAGCGAGAGATGTTAAGAGTAACAAGAAGGGTTTCTTCAGGTATGTTGGCAACAAGAAGAAAGCCAAGGAAAGTGTGGGCCCCTTAATGAATGAGGAAGGCAACCTAGCGACAGAGGATGTGGAAAAAGCTAATGTACTCAATGCTTTTTTTGCCTCTGTCTTCACGAACAAGGTCAGCTCCCAGACTGCTGCGCTGGGCATCACAACATGGGGAAGAGATGGCCAGCCCTCTGTGGAGAAAGAGGTGGTTAGGGACTATTTAGAAAAGCTGGATGTGCACAAGTGCATGGGGCCGGACGAGTTGCATCCAACAATGCTAAAGGAACTGGCGGCTGTGATTGCAGAGTCATTGGCCATTATCTTTGAAAACTCGTGGAGAACGGGGGAAGTCCCGGATGACTGGAAAAAGGCTAATGCAGTGCCAATCTTTAAAAAAGGGAAGAAGGAGGATCCTGGGAACTACAGGCCAGTCAGCCTCACCTCAGTCCCTGGAAAAATCATGGAGCAGGTCCTCAAAGAATCAATCCTGAAGCACTTACATGAGAGGAAAGTGATCAGGAACAGTCAGCATGGATTCACCAAGGGAAGTTCATGCATGACTAATCTAATCGCCTTCTATGATGAGATTACTGGTTCTGTGGATGAAGGGAAAGCAGTGGATGTATTGTTCCTTGACTTTAGCAAAGCTTTTGACCCGGTCTCCCCCAGTATTCTTGTCAGCAAGTTAAAGAAGTATGGGCTGGATGAATGCACTATAAGGTGGGTAGAAAGTTGGCTAGATTGTCGGGCTCAACGGGTAGTGATCAATGGCTCCATGTCTAGTTCGCAGCCGGTGTCAAGTGGAGTGCCCCAGGGGTCGGTCCTGGGGCCGGTTTTGTTCAATATCTTCATAAATGATCTGGAGGATGAAGTGGATTGCACTCTCAGCAAATTTGCGGATGATATTAAACTGGGAGGAGTGGTAGATACGCTGGAGGGCAGGGATAGGATACAGAGGGACCTAGGCAAATTGGAGGATTGGGCCAAAAGAAATCTGATGAGGTTCAATAAGGATAAGTGCAGGGTCCTGCACTTAGGACGGAAGAACCCAATGCACAGCTACAGACTAGGGACCGAATGGCTAGGCAGCAGTTCTGCGGAAAATGACCTAGGGGTGACAGTGGACGAGAAGCTGGATATAAGTCAGCAGTGTGCCCTTGTTGCCAAGAAGGCCAATGGCATTTTGGGATGTATAAGTAGGGGCACAGCGAGCAGATCGAGGGACGTGATCGTCCCCCTCTATTCGACATTGGTGAGGCCTCATCTGGAGTACTGTGTCCAGTTTTGGGCCCCACACTACAAGAAGGATGTGGATAAATTGGAGAGAGTCCAGCGAAGGGCAACAAAAATGATTAGGGGTCTGGAACACATGAGTTATGAGGAGAGGCTGAGGGAACTGGGATTGTTGAGTCTGCAGAAGAGAAGACTAAGGGGGGATTTTATAGCTGCTTTCAACTACCTCAGAGGTGGTTCCAGAGAGGACGGTTCTAGACTATTCTCAGTGGTACAAGATGACAGGACAAAGAGTAATGGTCTCAAGTTGCAGTGGGGGAGGTTTAGGTTGGATATTAGGAAAAACTTTTTCACTAGGAGGGTGGTGAAACACTGGAATGCGTTACCTAGGGAGGTGGTGGAATCTCCTTCCTTGGAAGTTTTTTGGGTCAGGATTGACAAAACCCTGGCTGGGATGATTTAATTGGGGATTGGTCCTGCTTTTGAGCAGGGGGTTGGACTAGATGACCTCCTGAGGTCCCTTCCAACCCTGATATTCTATGATTCTATGTACCGGAGAAGGTTCCGGAGTCAGCGTAAAATGCCTGAGGTCACATATCTACAACTGGTCAACCGAATGCAGGGATATGCCCGCAAGTGGATAGCTGGGCCCAAGGTAAAGAGGACCTGCTTGACCTAATCGTACTGGAGTAACTGTATGAACAGTGCCCTTCCGACCTGAGGCTGTGGTTGGTGGACAAAAAGCTGGAGAACCCCCATCACGCAGGGCAGCTGGCCGACGAGTTTGTGAACAGTCAGGGGGTAGCAGAGAGCAGTCCCAAAAGAACAGGCCCCCCCCGATGCAGAGAGAGAGTCACCATGGGGCCTCCCAGCGGGGAAATAGGGAGAACCCCCTCCCAAGCGGAATGCCTGGCGTCGGGCCCCTCCGACCGCTCGAGGGGACCAACGTGACCTGAGCTGCTATCACTGTGGCCAGAGATGCCACGTATGGACCCAGTGCCCCAGGCTCAGGGACAGACTGAGCAGACCCAACCTACCCAGGCTTAACTGGGCAGGGATCCAGGTGCACGAGGGGAAGACAACACAGGCAAGGGGAGCTGCCAGTTTACCACCTGCTCAGGAGGGAAGAGTACCCCAGGCCAGCTCCGCCAGAGGGCTGGATGCTCTGGACTCAGGGTGCTCGGTTTACAGGGTGGGCGCGGGGCTGTCCCTCCGGAGAGAGTGCCTTGTTCCCCTGGAGGTGGATGGGAGGAAGGTCAATGGATACTGGGATACGGGCGTGGAGGTGACGCTGGCCCGGCCCGAGGTGGTGACCCCAGATCGGGTGGTGTCCAACACCTACCTGACCCTGACGGGGGTGGGTGGGACCCTATTTAAGGTGCCCGTGGCAAGGTACACCCGAAATGGGGGGCCAAGGAGGGCCCCAAAGATGTGGGGGTACATCCATTTGCCCACTGAGGTTTTGATGGGGGGAGACCTAGAGGACTGGCCAAGCAAGCTCCAGACCGCCCTGGTTGTGACCCGTAGCCAGAGCCGGCGAGGGGCACTGCACCCTGACCTTGGGGAGGGTACCACACCGGAGGCACAGGACCCTACCCTGGTTTGGAGGGAGCACCGAGGGGCACGGCTCAGAGAGGCGGAGGCCTCAGACCCAGCCAATGAGAGGGAACCGGTCCCCATCCCTTCCCCAGCCGCTGAGTTCCAGGCCAAGTTGATGAAAGATCCCTCCTTGTGGAAGCTCAGGGACCTGGCCGACCTCAGTGTGCTATGGACTATGAGGAGAGGCTGCCAGGAGAGGTTCCTGTGGGAGAAGGGGTTCCTGTACTGAGAATGGGCTACACAAGGGAAAAAGAGTCCTGTGAGATCAGGAGGCAGCTGGTGATCCCCCAGAAGTATCGCCGCAAGCTACTGTACCTGGCCCATGACATCCTCCTCTCAGGGCATCAGGGAATCCGGCGCACCCAGCAGAGTTTGCTACAGAACTTTTACTGGCCCGGGGTCTTTACCACAGTCTGGCAGAATTGCCGATCCTGTGACCCCTGTCAGAGGGGGGGGAAGGCCTGGGACAAGGGGAAAGCGGCTTTGAAACCTTTGCCCATCACAGAGGAGCCTTTCCAGAAGGTGGCCATGGACATCGTGGGGCCTCTCAGCAAGACAACCCGGTCGGGGAAGAAATACATTCTGGTGGTGGTAGATTTCGCCACCCGCTACACCGAGGCAGTGCCCTTAGCTTCCATTGAAGCAGACACCGTGGCCGATGCGCTCCTGACCATTTTCAGCCGAGTGGGGTTCCCCAAGGAAGTCTTGACAGACCAAGGCTCCAACTTCATGTCGGCCCTGCTCCGGTGCTTGTGGGAGAAATGTGGGGTCTGGCACGACTGGGCCTCAGCTTATCACTCCCAGTCCAATGGGCTGGTGGAGAGGTTCAATGGGACACTAAAGATGATGCTGAAAACCTTTATGAACCAGCACCCGCGGGATTGGGACAAGTACTTACCTAACCTGCTGTTCGTGTACAGGGAGCTACCCCAGGAGTCTACCGGATTTTCGCCTTTCGAACTGTTATATGGAAGGAGGGTGAGGGGCCCCCTGGACCTGATGAGAGACTTGTGGGAGGGGAAGGCCACTCCCGATGGAGAGTCAGTGGTGGAGTATGTCCTGATCTTCCGAGAGAGACTGGACGAACTCATGGGCCTGGCCAGGGAGAATCTGGCCAGAGCACAGAAGAAGCAGAAGGTCTGGTATGACCGCACGGCGCGGGCCCCTGCCTATGCCACCAGGGATCAGGTGACGGTTCTCATCCCCGTGATAAAGAACAAACTACAGGCCGCCTGGGAGGGCCCTTTCAAGATTGTCAAGCAGCTAAACGAGGTAAACTATGTGGTGGAGCTGTCGAACCAGGCACACCACCGCCGGGTGTACCATGTGAATATGATGAAGCCATATTATGCCAGGGGGAATGTGGTGTTGGCCGTGTGTGGACATTGGGAGGAGCAGGGAGATGACCCTTTAGTAGATCTATTCCCTGGGACCAGAGCTGGTTCCCCACTGGAAACAATTCCCCTCTCGGATCAGCTGACCCCTGGCCGGCAAGCTGAGGTCGGGGGGTGCTGCATCCGTACCGACAGCTGTTTTCCAACCAGCCTGGATGCAGTAATCTGACTGTCCACCGGGTGCAGACAGGGTCGCACCCGCCGATAAGATGCTCCCCCTTCCGAGTCACAGGGAAAACTGCTCAGGACCTGGAAAGAGAGGTCCGGGACATGCTGGCTTTGGGGATGATCCAGCCATCTGCCAGCCCTTGGGCCTCAGCAGTGGTGCTGGTCCCCAAAAAAGACGGGTCGGTCCGGTTCTGGGTGGACTATCGGAAGCTCAATGCCATCACTGTGTCTGATGCCTACCCCATGCCCAGGCCTGACGAGCTCCTAGACAAGCTGGGAGGAGCTCGATACCTTACCACCATGGACCTTACAAAGGGCTACTGGCAAGTGCCGCTGGATGCAGATGCCCGGCTGAAATTGGCCTTTATCACCCCTCTGGGGCTCTATGAGTTCCTGACCCTGCCTTTCGGCCTCAAGGGAACGCCGGCCACCTTCCAACGCCTGGTGGACCAGCTCCTGAGGGGGATGAAGAGTTTTGCCGTGGCGTATATTGATGACATCTGTGTCTTTAGCCAGACCTGGGAGGACCATGTGTCCCAGGTTAGACAAGTGCTGGACCGACTCCAGGGGGCTGGGCTGACTGTAAAAGTGGAGAAGTGCAAGGTGGGGATGGCGGAAGTATCTTACCTGGGCCATCGGGTGGGGAGCGGCCGCCTAAAGCCGGAACCAGCAAAGGTGGAGGTGATCAGAGACTGACCCGCTCCCCACACCAAAAAGCAGGTCCAGGCCTTTATTGAGTTGGCAGGATACTACTGAAGGTTTGTGCCTCACTTTAGTGCCATAGCCACCCCCATCACTGAGCTATGCAAGAAGGGGAAGCCAGACAAGGTGGTCTGGACTGAGCAGTGCCAGGAGGCTTTCTGGGCACTGAAGGAGGCTCTGGTCAGTGGCCCAGTTCTGGCAAACCCAGACTGTGACAAGCCCTTTATGGTGTTCACCGACGCCTCAGAGACGGGACTGGGGGCAGTGTTAATGCAGGAGGATGAAAAGGGGGAGAGACACCCCATCGTGTACCTGAGCAAGAAATTGCTACCCCGGGAGCAACACTACGCGGCCATCGAGAAGGAGTGCCTGGCCATGGTGTGGGCCCTCAAGAAACTAGAGCCCTATTTCTTCGGGCGACACTTCACCGTGTACACCGACCACTCTCCCCTGACCTGGCTGCACCAGATGAAAGGAGCCGACGCCAAACTCCTGAGGTGGAGCCTGCTCCTGCAGGATTATGACCTGGACGTGGTCCACGTGAAGGGAACTGCCAACCTGATAGCAAATGCGCTGTCCCGGAGAGGGGGGCCTGAACTTCCCAAGGTCACTGGTCTCAGTGACCCCGCTCAGTTCAGTCTGGAAGGGGGGAGAGATGTGACAATGTGATGCAGCAGGGAGGGGGGAGTGTTGACCTGGGAATGTGCCCTGGGGATGGGAGACCTGAGAGCCTGTCACCTGAGCCAGGAGGGGGAGGGGGAGGTGACACCTCTGCCCAGGAATGTGGACGGAGGCTGCAGAAGGGAGCCTGCTGGGGGGGTTTAGTTTCAGTTTGGGGCTGGGTGGAGGAACACAGGGAACCCCAGGGCTGGGGTCTAAGCTCCCTGCTCCCCCAGAAGGACTTGACTGAGGGGTCCTGGGTGTACCCACAAGCTCTGTTTTGGTCTGTGTTCCTGTTGTCCAATAAACCTTCTGTTTTACTGGCTGGCTGAGAGTCTCAGTGAATCCCAGGAAGAGGGGTGCAGGGCCTGGACTCCCCCACACTCCATGACAACTGGTTACAGGCCTTGCCGCTCCTCCCCCCTGCCAGCCAGGTCATCTGCATTTTCACTGACCATTTCCCTCTCCACCAATTGGTTCCCTGGATTCAAATTCAAACCCTGGGCAGTTACCGGAGCAGGGCCTGGATCCTGTTCCAAAGAGACACAGTCCCCCCCACAACAGGATCTCGCAGTTGGTATCCTGGAGCACCGCAACGGCCGGCCAGCCCGACCCCTCCTGGGTCTGCACAGGGATCTGGGCCATAGGCAGGGTGAGGGGCTTCGTCCCTGGGACCCTCACCCAGCTCACACAGCCCCTCAGCATCTGAGGTTGCACCACCCAGGGCCTGACTCCAGGTCCCTCTGACCCAGGGTCTTGCCACCCCAGGAATGTCTCCCCATTGACCATCACCATCTGCTCCCACTGGGGGTCCCAGGGGCCTGGCCCCAGGAAACTCCATCACAGACATACAGGTTGGGGTCAGGAGTGGGAGCCTGTTCACCTCCCCACTAATCTGGCTGACGGAGTCGATGGCCTTGGGACCCAGCAAGGGAGCTAGACACCGGGGCTTTTCCGCAGGGTCCCCCTCATTCAAATCTCCAGCCTGCTCAAAGGCAGTGAGGCGGCATCCACATCCCCACGTCCTTATCCAGGGGCAGCAATTTAGTCTCGAGGTTCCCTGTGGAACTGGCCCCCCGGGGTCTATCCCCACTCACCCCGGGGAGGTCCCCTAGGCCTCTCCGCTCCCCCACCGCCAGTTCATGCTGCTGCTGCTTCTGCAGCTCTTTCTCGGACACTCGCTGTCTCTCACATTCCTCTTGCTCTCTCGGACTCAGCTCCAATCCCGTCCGTCTCCGATCCCCCGATGGGGAACCCGATCGTGAAGACCCTCATCTGGTCAGGGACAGGAGTCTTGGGGATGCCTGGCTCCCACTCCAGCTGCTCCCAGATCCTGCTATAGCCCCATTTGGGGTCAGAAATCTGTTCCTTAGAGCGGTCATCCTCCTCCAGCTGCACGATTAACTATGCTTTGGTGAACTTTCCAATGCTCAACCCTCTCTTTCTGCACAGGGTTACAATGTCCTTCTTAAGGAGACGGTGACAGGCCATCACTCCGCTCTTCCCAAGTTGTTGTGGACTCACAGGCCTGGGTGCTCTCAGCTCCCCACCGTCTCCAGGGAGAACCCCTAGTGTGCCAGCCCTTCTCAAGGTCACCACCTCTTTGCCAGGGTCGAGCTGCAGACTCCTGCACCCCTGGGACCACTCGCTGCAGTCCCCCGGGGGACCCTGTTACTGCAAAAGTTCTTCTCGCTGGTCACACAATCCCAGGGGTTAACCGCCCCCTGAAACCGTCTCTCTCTGAATCTTCAGCACGCCTGGTCCTCGTCAATCCCCCTTTGTTTTACTGCTCCGCAATCACTTACTGCAGGAAGCGCCGTCCACAGGGTGCAATACATCCCACCTCTGCCACCAGTTGTCACGGAGTCCCTGGGTGAAGATCTGGAACTGCTCCCCATGAAGCCAGGCAGGACTCTGGGGAAGTCACCTTTCTGTGAGCAGCCTGTCTGCAGGACACACAGCTCAGACAGCTTTCACCTTCCTGGGTCTGACCTCAAAGCATTCAGCCTCCTCTGCCCCTCCGTGCGCTTCCAACAGCGAGTCTGCTCAGGTGGGGATCCTGGGGAAGCCAGAGGATCCTGCCCCCCAACTTCGCAGTCAGACGTGACTCTCAGCCAGCCAGTAAAACAGAGATTTATTAAACGACAGGAACATGGTCTAAAACAGAGCTTGTAGGTGCAGAGAACGGGACACCTGAGCTGGGTCCATTTTGCGGGGCAGTGAGCCAGACAACCCCGTCTGCCCTTCACTCCATGTCGCAGCCAGCCCAAACTGAAATTCCCTCCAGCCCCTCCTCCTCCTCTGGGCTTTGTCCCTTTCCAGGGCCAGGAGGTCACCTGATTCCTTTGTTCTCCAACCCTTTAGCTCTCACCTTGCAGGGGGGAAGGGCCCAGGCCATCAGTTGCCAGGAAACAGGGGATTGGCCATTCTCTGTGTCCAGACCTCTGCACACACCTGCCCTCTAGGGCTCTGCAAGGATCACACACCCTTACCCCACCACCTAGATACTTAAGAACTGCACAGGGGAAACTGAGGCACCCCCACACTATTCAGACGACCCATTAAGAACAGTCCCCCTTCATCACAGCTAGTCTCCAGGGTCCGTTCACTCCCTGGCTTCTCTGCTGGGAGGGCTGGGAGCCAGGTTCTCTTCCCAGCTCTGGGAAGGGAGTGGGGTGACAGCAGGAGGGACGGGGTCCAGGATTCCTGGGTTCTGTGCAGTGCACCACCCCTGACTTGTAGGGGACTGTACAAGTCTCTACTACACACTGAGGTTTATAACCTTCAGCTCCGCCCGTCACCCCCTAACTGATATGTCGGCTGGGAAAGGCCCCCCCTGCTCTGCAGCTCCCCAGCCGGGCGTCCTCTCTGCTAGGCCCAGGGCTTTACGCAGAAAGAACTTTATGCCCGGGTACCAACCCTCACAGCGGATGGTGATGCTTCCCCCAAGAGCCACCACCGTGCTGGGCCAGATGGTGGGCGTGAGAAATTCTCGCCCTGCTTTCAACAAGAGACAGGAGTTAAACAAGGGAGACACCCCACCCCTGCCTCCCTCCCGCCCCAGTTCAGTTCATCTGTCATTCAGCCTCTCTGGGAGTCTGTCCCCTACCAGGGATGGCACTGCCTGCCCATGGGGCTTTGGGGACAGGGGATTCACCCATACATAGCTCAGGACCCGGCTGCATGAGAGATCACCTTTCCCCACGGCCCCACCTAAGGCCAGTCTGGGAGTCTGACCAGTGGCCCCCTGCAGCTCTGCCCCCCGCTTCGGGGTCGGAAATAGAGTCTGTGACCGGCAGGAGTCACACAAGACCCACCTTCCCCCAGGCCTTGGGAACAGGGGGCTGTGAGTGCAGGGTAGGAAGCGGTTGGGGATGGATCTCGGGGCAGGGGTGGATCTGGGGGGTTCTCCCCCATGGCTGCTCTGACCGGAAACCTTTCGGTTCCCTGAGGGGATCTAGAGCCCACGGACAGGCCCTTTTAGCGTTTGTATGAGCTGAAATAAATCCACATTTCCCTCCCGCCGATCCTCACAGCCTGGGTGGGGCAGAACTTTGAACCAGTGAACGGTTCAAATCCTGGCTTCTTTGTCAGAGCCTGGGAGCCAGATTCGGCTCCTAGTAACTCCATGGGGTCGGGAGAACTGTGACAGGTCTTCACAGGGCGAGTTTGGGTTGTGTTTTGGGGAAGGTTCAGGGCTCGATTCCTCTTTTCCCCACCCCACGCATTCCCTCCCCCATCCTTCATGTTACCACCCTCCCCACAGACTGATACTCACCTCCCCACGCCCCGCTGTGCCCCGCCAGCCAGCAGCCTGGAGAGAAAAGTGGTATTAAGGGGTCACATCCCAGAGCAACTGGATCCTACACCCTGGTCTCAGATCCCCCCTGCCCCCCATGGCCACACGCCCTGGTCTCAGATCCCCACCATGGCCACACGCCCTGGTCTCAGATCCCCCCCGCCCCGCATGGCCACACGCCCTGGCTGTCTCCGATACTTACCAAGGAAGAGGACGGTGAGAGCAGACGCCATGATGGGGCAGTGGGGGGCCCCCCAGCACTGCCACCAACACCCCAGTGTCCAGCTCCACCCAGCCTGAGGCCCGAGTGCGAGCGGAATGAGGAACTGTGCCGGGGGCTGCAGCCCCAGGAACCCCGTGATGCGCTCGGCCCCTTTCTTCCCCATCAGCTGGTTTCTCTGCAATCTCCAGACCAAATCTACGGCGGTCAGAGCAAAGCCAGCTCCCTGCAACGCCCAGCAAACCACATCCCCTCCTGCAGCTGGGCTCCCAGCCCCACAGACACCGTGCCTCAGCTCCCTCGTTCTTGGGACCCTATATCCTGAGATCCCCCAAGACTGGGGCCACCCCAAAAGGAAGGACACTTTTGAAAACTGCGACGAACTCCCATCACACAGAGTCCAGTCTCTAAGGTCCATTCATTCCCTGGGTTCTTTGCTGGGAGGGCTGGGAGCCAACCCTCACAGCGGATGGTGACGCTTCCCCCGAGAGCCACCACCCTGCTGGGGCTCACCCAGATGGTGGGTTTGAGAAATTCTCACCCTGCTATCGACAAGAGACAGGAGTTAAACAGGGGAGACACAGCCCCCCGCTTCCCCTCCACCCCAATTCAGTCCATCCCTCGTCCAGCCTCTCTGGGAGTCTGTCCCCTACCCGGTTGGCACTGCCTGTCCATGGGGCTCGGGGGCAGGGGGTTCACCCGTACGTAGCTCAGAACCCGGCTGTATGAGAGATCACCTGCCGCGCCCCACCCCACCTGAGGCCAGCCAGGGAGCCTGACCAGTAGGTCCCCTTGCAGCTCTGCCCCCCGCCCCGGGGTCAGAAATAGAGTCTGTGACCGGCGGGAGTCACACAAGACCCACCTTTCCCCAGGCCTTGGGAACGGGGGGCTGTGAGTGCAGGGGAGGGAGCTCTTGGGGGTGGATCTGGGGGGTTCTCCCCACGGCTGCACTGACCGTGAACGTGTCGGTTTCCCCTGCAGGAACAGAACCAGCGTCTGTCGGGGCGGGGGAAGGGGCTGAAACACCGACACAGGGATCGCCCCCCACTCTCTGCAACCAGTGGTGGATCAGCCACTGGGCCTATGGGGCCTGTGTGTCCAGGGGCTCTGGCCAAGTGGGGCCCCCTGGAGCCAGGGGCGGCTCTACCAATTTTGCCACCCCAAGCAGTCGCTGCCGAATTGCCACCGAGCCCGAAGAGCGGCAGAGCTGCTGCCCTCACTCCCCACTGGGCCCCTGGCCGGGGTGTGGGGACAGAGCTTCTCCGGTCTTGGGGCCGAAGTTGGGGGGTGTCACGGAGTCCCCGGGTGATGCGCTGGAACTGCTCCCTACGAAGCCAGGCAGGACTCTGGGGAAGTCTCCTCTCTGGGAGCAGCCTGTCTGCAGGACACACAGCTCCCCCGGCTCCACCTTCCTGGGTCTGACCTCGGAGCATTCAGCATCCTCTGCCCCTCCCTGCGCTTCCCCCAGCGAGTCCGCCCAGGCGGGGTCCTCCGGGCTTTGTCCCTTTAGGGGCCAGGAGGGCACCTGATTCCTTTATTCTCCAACCCTTTAGCTCTCACCTTGCAGGGGGGAAGGGCCAGGCCCTCAGGTGGCAGGAAACAGGGTGTTGGCCATTCTCTGTGTCCAGACCCCTGCACACACCTGCCCTCTAGGGCTCTGCAAGGATCATACACCCTTATCCCACACCCTAGATACTTAAGAACTGCATAGGGGAAACTGAGGCGCCCCCACACTATTCAGAGGAAACATTAAGAACTGTTCTGCTTCGTCACATCTCTCCCCCCTTCGAGATCGAACTGAGCGGGGTCACTTTAGCCGGTGACCTGGGGAAGTTCGAAGCCACCAACATTCCCATGGATGCCCCAGCATCTCTTCCCTTCCTTGGTGGGAGTTACACCAGGCCCTTCCAGTTTCACATCCTCCCTTAGGTCGGGGGTGGTCGATAGCACTCGCAGGCCGCATGTAGGAAGGTTTATGTGGCCCGTGCCCTTTGGCCACCCCAAAACCCCAGGGGGTCAAACTGGGATTGGGTCTTCTCCCAGGGCTCCAGTCTGGAGGGCTGCAATTCGGGCTCTCTTGGTTAAGAGCCCCCATCTTGACCTGGGCCACATATTGTTTACTTACAGAACTAGCATGGAAACATTCCTCTCTCAACAACCTTGTCTCCCCAACAAGCTGGCCAAACACAGCCACTTGGTTAGAGGACTGTTTAACTTTCTTAACAGCTTTCACTCCATCTGAGACCTTCTCAAAGCTCTCCACACTGGATCTTTCAACAAGAAAGTCAGTGGATCCATTCACAACAGAAAATTTCTGGCTGTTAAGAACTGAAACTTTACAAGTTTAAAGTTTAACGTGGTGATGGGAGAGGGAGTTGGTTGGTACAGGGGACCCGCGAGGGAACTTGGGACCCCGGCGACTGGTGACCGGGAGGCCCAGCTCAGGAGTCACAGCTGGGTCTGGCCAGTGGGAGGACAATGGGCTGAGGAGAGAGGATCCTGGTAACCGGACCAGCTGGTTCCAGCCAGAGGGGCCAGAGGACAGAAGAGGGGAGAGGAGGCCCAGATGACCCTGTTTATCTGGAGAGAAGACAATGGACAGAGGCGGGCTTCTGGCCGGTGAGATCAGATGCCCAGTTATGAAGCAGGGGGGCTCGGGGCTGGAGAGAGGGAGCAGGCAGAGCCCACCTGGATGCAGGGGAGACTGGGATGTGCTGTGCTGAGGGAGGCCAGGCCTGAGGCCCGGAGAGTTTCCTGTGCTGCATTCAGATGCTCAATAAACCCTCCTGTGTTACGCTGGCTGAGAGTCGCTCCGGGCTGGAGATCAGGGGGGTGTTATTCCCTCTGGGAGTGGAGGCCCCGGGGCTCCAGACCGAGTGGACTCCCTGCGGGGACCCACAGCAGAGACAGGTGTGCTAAGGCTCAGAGAGGTGCAGTTCCAGGAGGCAGAGGGGCCTAACCCCCGAGAGAGAGTGGACCCCCGAGAAGGGTTGTTGCACTAAAGAGGGTTCCCCCCTGGGACCGCATGGCCAAGAGTGGGCACCCCCTGGGAGTCCATGACAGGCCTCAATACCCCTGCTGCACTAGGGGGTGCTATGCTGCAGGGGAAGGGGCTCAGTAGAGGGGCAGTCTCCTCTGGCCGTCACTGCTGGCCCTGATACCCCAGTGCACTGCTTGGGGGGCGCTGTGCTGCAGGGAGTGAGGGCAGAGGTCACTAGGGGGCTCTCCCCTGGCCGTCAGCGCCGGCCCCAGTGCTAAGTAAAGTCCTGCAGAGAGAAATCCTACAAAACCCTGTGCAACAATTACAGCCGTGGCTTCTTCACATCCTCCCCGGTGTTCTCGGCTCCGATGGGCCTCTCAGTAGACAAGCGTCGCTAGCAGGATGGTTCCTGCTGGGGTTTCCCTTGGGTCTTCCCTCTTTGATATTGTAGCTCTGACTACAGCTAACACATAAGAACGGCCACACTGGGTCAGATCAAAGGGCCATCTAGCCCAGTATCCTGTCTGCTGACATTGGCCAGTGCCAGGTGCCCCAGAGGGAATGAACAGAACAGGGAACCATCAAGTGATCCATCCTCTGTTGTCCTCCCAGCAAACAGAGGCTCGGGACACCATCCCTGCCTAACCTGGCTAATAGCCATTGATTGACGTAACCTCCATGAACTTATCTAGTTCTTTTTTGAATCCTGTTATAATCTTGGCTTTCACAACATCCTGTGGCAAGGAGTTCCACAGGCTGACTGTGCGTTGGGTGAAGAAATACTTCCTCTTGTTTGTTTTAAACCTGCTGACTATTAATTTCATTGGTTCTTGTTTCATGAGAAGGAGTAAACAACACTTCCTTCTTTACTTCTTCCACACCAGTCATGATTTTATAGACCCCGACCTGATCCCCCGTTAGTTGTCTCTTTTCCAAGCTGAAAAGTTTTAATTTCTTCTCATACAGAAGCCGTTCCAGACCCCTATCTTTTTTGAGATGGGGCGACCACATCTGCACGCAGTATTCAAGGTGTGGGCGTACCATGGATTTAGAGAGAGGCAATATTATCATCTATCCCTTTCTTAATGATGTCCAACCTTCTGCTGGCTTTTTTGACTGTCGCTGCACACTGAGTGGAAGTTTTCAGAGAACTCTCCACACTGACTCCCAGATCTCTCTCTTGCCTGGTAACAACTAATTGAGGCCCCATCGTTGTATATGTAGAGCTGGGATGATGCTTTCCAACGTGCATCACTTTACATTGATCAACATTGAATTTCATCTGCCAGTTTGTTGCCCAGTCACCCACTTTCGGGAGATCCCTTTGTAGCTCTTGGCAGTCTGCCTGCGACTTAACTAACTTGAGTAGTTTTGTATCATCTGCAAATTTTGCCACCTCACCGTTTATGCATGAAGGTGTGTCACAGATTCACAGGCCCCTGCAAGCTCTCTTGGCTCTGTAGGATCCCGGGAGGAACTCCCCTCCGTCTGACAGCCCTTCTCGGGGTCCACTCTCTGTTGGGGGCTAAGCCCTGGGTTCCATCGTCTCCTGGAACTGCACCTCTCAGAGCCTCCAGCCCGCCTGGCTCTCACCATGAGCCTCCCACAGGGACTCTCAGCCGGCGTAAAACAGGAGGGTTGATTGAATGTCTGGATACAGCCCAAGCAGTTGTCAGGGGCTCGGGCCTGGCCAGTCTCAGCACCGTCCAGCTGGTCTCTCCCAGTCCAGGTGGGTCTGTCCCAGTCCAGGTGCAGCCAGACCCCTCTTTGTCCCCAGTACAGAAGTGACTTCCTTCCAGCTGACCCCCCTATATCACCTTCCCCACAGCCCCACCTCCACCCTTTGTCTTCCTTCTGGGAAAACAGATAGCTGGGGCCCTCTCTCTTCTGTCCTTTGTCCTCCCACTGGCCAGAACTGGCCGGCTCCCAACACAGGCTGGGCCACCAGGTCACCGGTTGCTAAGTTCTATCATGTCCAGGCCATTGTCCGGGGTCCAGGCTGCTAGGCGAGGTCACACCCGGCCCTCTGCACCAGCAAACCCCCTCTCCCACCACCTCATTACACATGCCGCACACAGGGGAAACTGAGGCACGTACAGTACTCATGCACAACACTAAGAAAATCCTCTGCTTCGTCACAAGGTGTCAACCCGCTTTTCCTTAGCTGCACTTCCACGCCCCGTGATTATTGGTCTGCCCGATTTTTCTTAGGTTGTTTGTAGTTCCTTTTTGTCTCACACGCAGCTACGCATGGCAGGTACCCTGCAGTCAGGACAGACATTTTCCCATAACCTCACCTGTTGGCACATCTTATGCAGTAACCTTTGGTCTTAGCGGTTATTGCTGGGTCATGCAATCATCTTAAGCCTCTGGCCTAGTCTGGCGAAGCTAAAATCGTACAGGTCTCAGCCTGTAGGTCTTGCTATTAACCGTGCTTTACTAATACCTAATACACATTCCTCACGCCTACTTATCTATCCTATACTGCGCTAATCCTGCAACTCCAGTCGAAGGAGCATCCGTTGATTGTATAGGAAATGCACACCCATTGGCCGTACCATCACATAATACACTGAGAAACGGAGGATAAAATGAAGGCTCCACACATAATCACGGTGTAGTAAGCAGAGCGTCCTCCCTCTGGACTTGAGAGCGAGGGACCACTATGTTCCCCCCTGGTGGGTGGAGCCAAATGTGCCCCGCCCCCTTCCCGGAAGTACCGGGGCGAGGCAGGAAGTATAAAGGGAGGGCCCTGCAGGGGAAGGAGGCAGATGTCTCCAGCCTGCTGCTGAATGCAGAGATGACTCTGTGCTGTGGAGTGCCCTGCCCCTGGGGGAAACCAGCCCTGGAGACATGGTGCCAGGACTGTCGTCTGCAGTGTACCCCACGGAGACAAAGGACCCCTGGACTGCAGAATCCCCCCACCCCCACCCAGACTGTGGTAGGAAGTAGCCGAGGGACACCAGACTTTAGTCCGGTTTTGTCGCCGGAGCACAGGCTGGTGTGTTTGGGTAGGATCCCCACTGACCCAGTTGTGGCACTTCATATTCTCCATCGGGATATGCTTTTGATACGAATATGCATCACTAAGTTGTATTTTATGCAAGATGGGTCATGTAAGATATCATTGGAAAGATTATGATTTACTGAATGTGATTATCCTGTTTGTATGCATGGATCGTTTCTGTATCTGTCAATATTCCTAACTTTAATGTACCAATTACAAAAATGTTTACACCTGAGGAACGCCCACACACAAAACGCCATGAGTCTGGCTGGTTGGTCAATGATCCGTTAGGGGGAACAATAGGATTTTGAAGATGCTAATCTCCCACCTTCCTGAGACGTTTCCTGGGATGCTCCAAACCACCTTTGACTCATGGCTGCTTTGACATGGCAGGGTCATGTGATCATGTCACCTGGTACTGGACTCCATCTTGGACTGATAGCAGTTTTCCACTTGTAGGAGGTGGGGATCAAACTGGGAAACAAAGGATTCCTGCCTTATGTAAATCCTATTTAAGGCTGGGGAGTGAGATAATCAGGGTTGGTTCTTCACTGAATCCCTGCCCAGGCTGACTGCTGAAAACACCTAAAACTGATCTGGGGAAGAAAGGACTAAACCCAGGCTAAAAGGTGTCTGGCCTGTGAAAGGAATACCTGGAGCTTCAAGTTTGTCTTCAAGAAACTCTGGAACCTGCTTAAAACAACATTAAGGGTGAGAAATTACTGCTTGTAGCCAGTTTCTATCGTGTATTAAACTATAGTTTGCATGTTTGTTTTATTTGCTCAGTAATCTGCCTTTGATCTGTTTGCTATCCCTTATAATACTTAAAATGTATCCTTTCTAGTTAATAGACTTGTTTTGTTGTCTCAAAACCCAGTTTGCGGAACTCATTACTGGGGGGTGGGGGGACAAAGCTGTGCATATCTTCCTCCACATTGAGGCAGGAGGCAAATTTCAATTAGCTTATGCAGTACAGTTCTTTGTGCAGTGCAAGACAATACAATTTTGGGTTTGCACCCTGAGAGGGTGTGCACCTGAGTGCAGGTCAATTCCTTAGCTGAAAGCTTTCCCGTGCAGGGCTGGTTTCAGTGTCTGTGTCTTTCCGCAGCTGGTGTGTCCCTACCTGTGTGTGTATGTGCTGGAGAAGGCTTGAGGGCCTGGCTCTGCAGGACAGGGTGAGGGAGCCCAGGCTGGTGGAACGGGTGGGCTCTGTGGTACCCCAGTACATCAGGTGGCATCCCCGGAGTGGTGCGGAGGGAGACTTTGAACGGGGGAACACGCGCGCCATGACCTGGCCGCAGGGCCGAGTCACAAAGAGGCAACAGAAGCTGCTGGAGCAAGAGAGAGAGAGAGAGAGAGGCGGAGGGACGGCAGGCAGCCGCGGGAAGGAGCGTCGAGCCGTTCCCCCAAACGGCCAGCAGGAGGCGCCAGCCGCGTGGCAAGTGGAGCACCCCGTCACTGAACTGTTCGAAAGCCGACAGAGGTGCTGCACGTAGGGAAGAAAAACCAAGCACAGCAGGGCAGGGTGGGGGCGAACGGGCCTGGCAGCAGCTCGGCGGAGACGGATCGGGGAGTTGTGGTGGATCACGCCCTCAGCATGAGGCAGCCATGCAATGCCGTTGCAAAACCAAAAGCAAAGGCAGCTTTAGGCTGCATTAAGAGAGGGGCAGCGTGCGAGTCCCGGGCGGTGAGAGTCCCGCTCTGCTCGGCGCTGGGCAGGCCGGGAGTGCTGCGTCCAGCTCCGGTCACCTAGGGTGCCCCCCTCGGGCGGCTGTAATAGGCCTCGGCCAGGATCAGCCCCAGGATGAGCAGGACCGTGGCACTCAGCGCCAGGTGGGCGATGTTGGCCTGGGTGAAATCCGGGTGCCCCGGGGGGCCTGCTGTGGGGGGAAGGGAAGAGTCGCTCGGACCAGGAGATCAGCAGCTCGCGCTGCCCCGGGAGCGGAGCCACCAACCCACCCGTCCGGCAGGTCTGGCTCTGGGGCCTCAGCTCGCTCTCCCCACCCTCACTCACTCGCTCATTTTCAGGGGGTTGGGGTGCGGGAGGGGGTGAAGGCTCCGGCAGGGGGGCGGGCTCTGCGTGGAGCCAGGGATGAGGTGTGGGGCCGAGGGGTTGGGAGTATGGCAGGGGACTCTGGGCGGGGGCAGGGGGTTGGGGCATAGGAGGGGGTTCGGGGTGCAGGCCTCGGGTGGTGCTTACCTCAGGCGTCTCCCAGGAAGTGACCAGCCTGTCTGGGAGCTGGAGGGGCAGCCAGGGGGTTCTGCGCGCTGCCCCTGCCCACAGGTGCTGCAACCTGCAGCTCCCATTGGCTGCGCTTCCTGGCCAATGGGAGCTGCGGAGACGGCGCTTGGGGCGGGGCCAGGGCGCAGAGCTCCTGTGGCCACCCTGCGCCTCGGAGCCGGAGGGAGATGCCGGCTGCTTCCCGAGAGCCGCCCAGAGCCACAGCAGCCAGGGACCCTGCCAGCCCCGCGGTGCCGCCAACCGGACTTTTAACTATCCTGCCAGGGTCCCTTTGCAACCGGGTGTTCGGGTCAAAAACCGGACACGTGGCAACCCTAGCCCCAGGACCCGCCTGGGCACCCAGCTCATCCCAACCCCAAAGCCAGGACTCCCAGATCCTGTCCTCTCTTGGGATCCCCCAGTCACTTCCAGGCAGCAACCTATAGGACAGGAGGTGCCGGAGGAGTTGGGGGTCTGGTGGGGAGGGAGGGGCAGGGGCTTCGTGCCCCCTGGTGTCTGGCCTCATGCACCAGGAGTCACTTGCCCCATCCCGCCCAACCAGCCTCAACCCCCAGGGGCAGTTCCTTGGGCAGCATGAGCCTTCCAGGGCTGGTTTGATGGTGATTCCCCCACGGCCCTGGTACCTGGCCCCGAGCAGCCTGGGTGGGTGGGAGCCGGGGCCACTCCAGGCTGGGTTGGGTCAGTTCCCTCTGAGGGAATCGAACCAGTGTCTGTCGGGGTGGGGGGAGGGGCTGAAACAGTGACAGTGATTGCCCCCCGCAACTCAGCTTCAATCGTCACTGTCATTCATGGGGGGGGCGGGCAGTGCCGGCTCAGAAGCCCCTGGGCCCCGACTCCTCTGTGTGTCCCCAGAGTGGGGACAGCCATCTGGGGGCCAGGATCCCCCCTCAGCCTCAAATCTCCAGGGGCTGCTGCTCCCCCTGGCCAGGGAACCCCGCAGTGATCCCCGGCCGGGGGTCCCCTCTGCTGGGCTCAGGGCAGAGCCTGGCTCGGAGCGCCCCGTGAGTGCCAAGCTGCCGAGGGTCCGGCTGGGGGTGGGGCTGGGAGCGGGGACGCCGGGCTGGTCTCTGGCGCCCGGCACCGCAGGCCCCGGGGTTGCCGGAGTCGTTTTCAGCAGGAAAGTCTGGCTGAAAAGGGAACCTGGCAGTGACGCTGACCGGACCCGACGTCTGATTCCTGCAGTGACCGGCCTGTGCCACCAGGGGGCGGGAAGAGCAGCGGCTGCTGGAGCCTGGAGGAGCCGTGGAGCCACTGAGCAGGGGCCCTGCCCCACGCCCTGCCCCCCTCACCCCACTCCCTCCCCCCCACCCCTGGAGAGCGGCTCCCCCTCCCCCGCCCGGCCCCCCTCACCCCACTCCCCTCCCCCCCACCCCTGGAGAGTGGATCCCCCTCCCCCGCCCTGCCCCCCTCACCCCACTCCCCTCCCCCCACCCCTGGAGAGCGGCTCCCCCTCCCCCGCCCTGCCCCCCTCACCCCACTCCCCTCCCCCCACCCCTGGAGAGCGGCTCCCCCTCCCCCGCCCTGCCCCCCTCACCCCACTCCCCTCCCCCCCACCCCTGGAGAGTGGCTCCCCCTCCCCCGCCCTGCCCCCCTCACCCCACTCCCTCCCCCCCACCCCTGGAGAGCGGCTCCCCCTCCCCCGCCCGGCCCCCCTCACCCCACTCCCCTCCCCCCCACCCCTGGAGAGTGGATCCCCCTCCCCCGCCCTGCCCCCCTCACCCCTCCCCCCCACCCCTGGAGAGTGGCTCCCTCTCCCCTCCCCCCCACCCCTGGAGAGTGGCTCCCCCTCTTCTGCCCTGCCCCCCTCACCCCACTCCCCTCACCCCCACTCCTGGAGAGTGGCTCCCCCTCTTCTGCCCTGCCCCCCTCACCCCACTCCCCTCACCCCCACTCCTGGAGAGTGGCTCCCCCTCTTCTGCCCTGCCCCACTCACCCCCACCCCCACTCCCGAAGTGCAGCTCCCCCTCTCCCACCCTGCCCCACTCCCTGCCCCCCTCACCCCCACTACCCTCACCCCCACCCCTGGAGAGTGGCTCCCCCTCCCCTGCCCCACTCACCCCCACCTCCGGTGCACGGCTCACCTGGCAGGAGGAGGGCGGTGGAGAGAGCAGCGTCAAAGGGGGGGAAGAGGGGCAGGGGGCTGAGCCCCACACAGGAAGAGAGTCACCCTCCCAGCCCCCCAGGAGGCAGGGAGGGGTCTTTATCCCCATTCTACAGGGGGGAAACTGAGGCACAGACAGATTAACTTTTCTTAGTGAGCTCCCAGGGGCAGGGACTGTCTCTTCACTCTGTGTTTATGCAGCGCCGGGCACAAAGGGGCCTTGATCATGGCTGGGGCCCTACATGCTCCCCCAACACAAGGGATCCAGCGCTACTGAGGCCAGTGTTTGCAGAGGTCTCCACTAACTGGGGGTGTCTCAGTTTGTGGGCGCTCGGCCTCAGATCCCCCAAGATTGAGCCCCCCCCACAAGGAAGGACACTTTTGGAAACTGCGATGTGCTCCCATCACACAGCGTCTGTGGCCACGCCAGGAGCTGGGCCAGATCTCCTGGGTCCATGCCCGGGACCGTGTCCACTAAGCCACCGCTTCTCCTGCAGCCTCTGCCTCATTCAGCTCCAGCTGGGGCACTGCCTGCGGCAGGGCCTGGAGAACAGAGCGGAGGGGATCACAGGATTAAATAGCGACTCACGGCTCCTACCCACAAGGGGCAGCGTTAAAGTCGCCTCCCTGCCCCGAGTCTCCAGGGGCTGCTGCTCCTCCCTGACTGGGGAACCCCCCCAGTGACTCCGTCCCCGCTCCCCGGCCGGGCGTCCCCTCTGTGGGGTCAGGGCTCACGGAGACGCCCTGGGGCCTGGCTGGGTGTGGGGCTGGGAGCTGAGGTGCCAGGCTGAGCCCCTCACCTGCTACAATGATCTGCACAGGGTCGCTGGGCTCCGAGAAGGCAGCTGATCCTGTTCTGTAGGCACAACGACAGATGTAGCTGCCCCCGTGTTCCCGTCTGGCGCTGGGGATGGGAAATTCAGCCACATAACTAGCAGGGTCCGTGTACCTCAGATGGTTCCCGTCTCCATCCTTGTAGAGGACGAACCTCATGCCCAGGCGCTGATGCCAACACCGGATGGTGACGTTTCCCCCCACGGGGATCACCCCACCGGGGCTGGCAGAGATGGAGGGTTTGGGGTAGGACCCCTCTGGATTCACAAACAAACAGGCAGTAAGTGGGGGTGACACAAACCACGTCCGTCTGGTGCAATCCTCTGCCCGTCTGTCGCTCCAGCGTTTCACCCCAGCCCCGCCTGTCCCTGCGGTGCAGGCCCGGCCCCGGGACTCACAGTCGGGGAGAGACACAGCAGGGGGAAAGGAGATTTCCAGTCTCTGATTCCTTTAGTTCTGCAGGGTCAGTTCAGCCTGGCCCTGCTGCAGTCAGGGGTCACTCCGGATTGAGCCCGGGGGGCTGAGATCAGAACCCAGCCCTGCCCCCATCGCAGTCAGGTGGTAAATTGGGATCTACCCTGCGAGGTGTGACGGGGTAGGGAGTAGAGAATATTAACCTGGTAATGTTGCGTGGGAGTTTTACTAGTTGACTGTCTGCGTTGATACTAGATGATGGTGGGATATCAGGGTGTGACTTCACTGAGGGATGATACTTGACGGCCAGCTCCTAACCTGAGGCCAGGAGCGGGTTGGGGCCAGGTGACACCTTCTGCCCGGGAAACTGGACCAAGGCTGGAGGAGGGGTCGGGGTGTGTGGCTGTGGGAGGCGGCTGGAGGGAGTTTCAGTTTGGAGCCGGCTGAGGGGGGAGGCCCAGAACCTGGGTCTCGGCTCCCCACCCCCAAAGAAGGACCCCACTGAGGGGTCCTGTTTTGTGTACCTACAAGCTCTGTTTTAAACCGTGTTCCTGTCGTGTAATAAGCCTTCTGTTTTACTGGCTGGCTGACAGTCACAGTGAACCGCAGGAAGTGCAGGGCCCTGACTCCCCCACACTCCGCGACATGGGGTTCCTGGTCTAAATATGGGTCATTTGAGGAAGCTGCTCCCAGGACAGGCACCCCAAGAAAACATGTTAACAAAATCCCCCAGTTGTTCCAACAGGTTCCCATCCCTGTGATGAGTAGGTCGAGGTCTCAGTCCCCACCTCTGGAGAACACATGTCTGACAGGATCATCCCTTTGGGGGACTGGTGCCCCTCACCCCCACCCACATCCCTCGTCCCTAATGTGGAAATTCCCCCAGCTTCCCCATTCCCCACAGATATTCACGTCCCAAAGCCCCGCTCCGCCCAGCCAGCCAGCAGCCTGGAGAGGGGACAGCTTGTTGGAGACCAGATCCCAGAGCAACTGGACCCTGGTCTCGGATCTGCCCCTCCGCCCCCCATGGGCACACTCCCTGGTCTCAGATCCCCACCATGGCCACATGCCCTGGCTGTGACCGATACTCACCGAGGAGAACGGTGAAAGCAGACACCATGATGGGGCAGTGGGGGGCCCCTCAGTGCTGCCACCAAAGCCCCAGTGCCCAGCTCCACCCAACCTGAGGCCCGAATGCGAGCGGAATGAGGAACAGCGCCAGGGGCTGCAGCCCCAGGAAGCCCGTGATGTGGTCAGCCCCTTTCTTCCCCATCAGATGGTTTCTCTGCAATCTTCTGCCCAAATCTACCACGGTCAGAGCAAAGCCAGCTCCCTGCCATGCCCAGCAAACCACATCCCCTCCTGCAGCTGCCTGGCCCCGCCCCGCCATGATCTCCCAGCCCCACATGGGAGCTGCCCAGTCCGGGGACCAGCTGGAAGCGGGGCAATCTCAGGAGGCATCAAGAGGTGCCCATGTTGCCCTGACCTTTTCCAACAGGCCCATCTAGCTTTCCTGGAGCAGCAGCTCAGAGCAGAGGAAGGCTTCCCCCATACACATACAGTGCCCCCCTCCCATGAAGCAGGGCAGAGATTCCTTCCTGATCCACCCTGGAGCATGAGGGTGGATGGGGCCTGGCCAAACTCCTTCTCAGGTCGTGTCGCTGCAGAATCTAGTCTTCTCCCAGTGACATGGCACAGAGATGGGACAGGTGGCTGGGAGGGGTTGTGGTTTCCAGTCCCCATGAGTGGGGGAGGAAGGAATAAATATAGATCCTGAGTTGTTAAAGGAACAGCCGATAAATCCGTGAAAGGGGAAGTCTGCCCAGAGCCGGCGCTCGCGTCCTGTTTCTGGTACTGCCAGTGAAACTCTGAATCATAGAATATCAGGGTTGGAAGGGACCTCAGGAGGTCATCTAGTCCAACCCCCTGCTCAAAGCAGGACCAATCCCCAACTAAATCATCCCAGCCAGGGCTTTGTCAAGCCTGACCATAAAAACTTCCAAGGAAGGAGATTCCACCACCTCCCTAGGTAACGCATTCCAGTGCCTCGCCACCCTCCTAGTGAAATAGTGTTTCCTAATATCCAACCTAAACCTCCCCCACTGCAACTTGAGACCATTGCTCCTTGTTCTGTCATCAGCTACCACTGAGAACAGTCTAGACCCATCCTCTTTGGAACCCCCTTTCAGGTAGCTGAAAGCAGCTTTCAAATCCCCCCTCATTCTTCTCTTCCGCAGACTGAACAATCCCAGTTCCCTCAGCCTCTTCTTATAAGTCGTGTGTTCCAGTCCCCTCATCATTTTTGTTGCCCTCTGCTGGACTCTTTCCAATTTTTTCACATCCTTCTTGTAGTGTGGGGCCCAAACCTGGACACAGTACTCCAGATGAGGCCTCACCAGTGTCGAGTAGAGGGGAACGATCACGTCCCTCGATCAGCTGGCAATGCCCCTACGTATACATCCCAAAATGCCATTGGCCTTCTTGGCAACAAGGGCACACTGTTGACTCATATCCAGCTTCTCGTCCACTGTCACCCCTAGGTCCTTTTCTGCAGAACTGCTGCCGAGCCATTCTGGCCCTAGTCTGTAGCGGTGCATGGGATTCTTCCTTGCTAAGTGCAGGACTCTGCACTTGTCCTTGTTGAATCTCATCAGATTTCTTTTGGCCCAATCCTCTAATTTGTCTAGGGCCCTCTGTATCCTATCCCTCCCCTCCAGCGTATCTACCACTCCTCCCAGTTTAGTATCATCCGCAAATTTGCTGAGAGTGCAATCCACACCATCCTCCAGATCATTTATGAAGATATTGAACAAAACCGGCCCCAGGACCGACCCCTGGGGCACTCCACTTGATACCAGCTGCCAGCTAGACATGGAGCCATTGATCACTACCCGTTGAGCCCGACAATCTAGCCAGCTTTCTATCCCCCTTATAGTTCATTCATCCAGCCCATACTTCTTTAACTTGCTGGCAAGAATACTGTGGGAAACCATGTCAAAAGCTTTGCTAAAGTCAAGGAACAACACGTCCACTGCTTTCCCCTCATCCACAGAGCCAGTTATCTCGTCACAGAAGGCAATTAGATTAGTCAGGCATGACTTGGCCTTGGTGAATCCATGCTGACTGTTCCTGATCACTTTCCTCTCCTCTAAGTGCTTCAGAATTGATTCCTTGAGGACCTGCTCCATGATTTTTCCGGGACTGAGGTGAGGCTGACTGGCCTGTAGTACCCAGGATCCTCCTACTTCCCTTTTTGAAAGATGGGCACTATATTAGCCTTTTTCCAGGCGTCCGGGACTTCCCTGGATCACCATGAGTTTTCAAAGATAATGGCCAATGGCTCTGCAATCACATCCGCCAACTCCTTTAGCACTCTCGGATGCAACGCATCCGGCCCCATGGACTTGTGCTCGTCCAGCTTTTCTAAATAGTCCCGAACCACTTCTTTCTCCACAGAGGGCTGGTCACCTCCTCCCCATGGTGTGCTGCCCAGGGCAGCAATCTGGGAGCTGACCTTGTTTGTGAAGGCAGAGGCAAAAAAAGCATTGAGTACATTAGCTTTTTCCACATCCTCTGTCACTAGGTTGCCTCCCTCATTCGTTAAGGGGCCCACACGTTCCTTGACTTTCTTCATGTTGCTAACATACCTGAAGAAACCCTTCTTGTTACTCTTAACATCTCTTGCTAGCTGCAACTCCAGGTGTGATTTGGCCTTCCTGATTTCACTCCTGCATGCCTGAGGAATTTTTTTATAAACCTGATGCAGCTACCCTGTTATACACCACAGTTCGGGGAGGGGAATGGGGTCTAGTGATTGAGCAGGACGGGCTGGGAGCCAGGACTCCTGGGTTCTCTCCCTGGCTCTGGTTGGGGGGTGGGATCTGGTGCTTAGAGAAAAAGGACACAGATTCGAGCCAGCCCCCTAGAGGTGAAAGGCCCCATGTCCCTTCCCCAGCCCATCCCCGGGGCAGCGGGTCTGCACAGATCAGGGCCTAGGGCAGAGCTCACAGCGGGTCGACAGCTGACAGAGTTTCCCTCTCCCCCCTCAGGATGCTGCAAAAGGGACACAGGGGATGGGAGAGAGCTGACCAGCCCCCCAGAAAGGGGAGGGGGCAAGATCACGGGGACAGAGCTCAAGAAAAACTGGCCCCCCCGGCAGATGCTCCAGCTCTGGCTCCCCAGCTCATTTGCCCTTCACCCCCCCTGACATTCAAGCATTGGGGCCATCAGCCCCCCATTCTGCCCCCTGGCCTGTGTCCCCTCCCCCATTCTGTCCCCCCCAGTGAACTCCTGGCCCGGGAAAGGGACAAAGCCCAGAGGAGGAGGGACTGGAGGGAGTTTCAGTTTGGGGCTGGCCGGGACATGGAGTGAAGGGCAGACGGGGTTGTCTGGCTCACTGCCCCCCAAAATAGACCCAGCTGAGGGGTCCTGTTCTCTGCACCTACAAGCTCTGTTTTAGACCATGTTCCTGTTGTGTAATAAACCTCTGTTTTACTGGCTGGCTGAGAGTCACGTCTGACTGCGGAGTTGGGGGGCAGGACCCTCTGGCTTCCCCAGGACCCCGCCTGGGCGGACTCGCTGTGGGAAGCGCACGGAGGGGCAGAGGATGCTGAATGCTCCAAGGTCAGACCCAGGAAGGTGGAGCCGGGTGAGCTGTGTGTCCTGCAGACAGGCTGCTCACAGGAAGGCGACTGCCCCAGAGTCCTGACTGGCTTCATGGGGAGCAGTTCTAGAGCATCGCCCAGGGAAACCGTGACAGTAGCATAAAACATATTCCAGTTATGTCAAATATACATTCATAAGCATATTTCCATAAAGAATTATGGGGTGTGTCATGGACTCCCAGGTCATGCCCACTCTCAGCCCCGTACGGTCCCTGGTGAAAACCCCCTTCAGTGTGACAGCCCTTCTCGGGGGTCCACTCTCTCTCGGGGGTTAGGCCCCTCCGCCTCCTGGAACCGCACCTCTCTGAGCCTTAGCACACCTGTCTCTCACCATGGGACCCCTCAGGAATCCATTTCCTCTGGATCCCCGGGGTCCCCACGCCCAGAGGAAATAATGCCCCCCTGTTCTCTAGCCCGGAGCAACTCTCAGCCAGTGTAACACAGGAGGGTTTATTGAGCATCTGAACCCAGTACAGGAAACTCTCTGGGCCTCAGGCCTGGCCTCCCTCCGCACAGCACATCCCAGTCTCCCCTGCATCCAGGTGGGCTCTGCCTTCTCCCTCTCTCCAGACCCGAGCCCCCCTGCTTCCCAGCTGGGCATCTGATCTGACTGGCCCCAAGCCCCCCCGTCCATTGTCTTCTCTCCAGGTAAACAGGGTTGCCTGGGCCCCCTCTCCCCTCTTCTGTCCTCTGGCTGGAACCGGCTGGTCAGGTCACCAGGGTCCTCTCTTCATAGCCCATTGTCCTTTCACTGGCCGGACCAGCTGTGACTCCTGAGCTGGGCCTCCCGGTCACCAGGTCACCAGTCGCTGGGGTCTCCATTCTCCAGGGCATTGGCCGGGGTGCCAAGTTCCGTCGCGGGTCCTCTGTACCAATAAAACTCCCTCTCCCATCACCTCGTGAAACCAGTAACACCCAGGGAAACTGAGTCCCACCTACTCTGCATGCAAACCATTGGAAAAACCAAGGAAAAGCCAAGAAACGCCCCCACTTCGTCACAGTGGGGAGCAGGGGTTGCCCCTATTGGTAAGGGGACATCATGGGCCCCAGAGAGGGAGGTTATTGCTCTAGATCTCCTCCTAGATCGTGCCCCTTCCCTGAGATCCCCCCACAGCTTCTAGGCAGTGACCTGCAGGGCAGGAGTCATCGTGGGAGCTGGGGGTCTACCAGTGGTGGAGGGGCAGTGGGGTTGTCTCTCTATCCCCCCATCTCAATGAGCCCCTCCCCGAGGTGTCTGGACCCCACTCACCTGGATTCACTGCCCCCGTCCCCCCAACCAGCCCCAGCCCCTGGGCACCACGAGCCTGTTTCCAGAGCTGGTTTGATGGTACCTGGCCCCGTGCTGCCCGGGCGGGTGGGAGTCGGCGCCACTCCAGGCTGGGTCAGGTTGGTTCCCCCTGTGGGAATAAAACAAGCACCTGTCATGGGCCGGAGGAGGGACTGAAACAGCGACTCAGTGATCTCCCCCTCTCCCCACCTCGATTCAGCATCGGTCATCACTGTCATTCCCGGAGGCAGGGGGGAAGGATTTTGTGGCTGGGGACGGTGCCGGCTTGGCAGCCCCTGGGCCCTAACTCATCTATGCATCCCCAGAGTAGGGACAGCCCTGGGAAAGGCCCCCTGCTCTGACGCTGTCCCTGGGGGCAGGGATCCCCCTCCCTCGGCCCCAAATCTCCAGCAGCTGCTCCTTCTCCCAAGTTGGGGACCCCCACCCCAGTCCTAGTGACTCCATCCCCGCTTCCCGGATAGGCATCTCCTCTGCTTTGCCCAGGGCTCATGGCAGAGCCTGGCGTTGAGCATCCTGTCAATGCGGAGCTCCCCCGAGTGTCCGGCTGGGCGTCGGGTTGGGAGTGAAGATGCCAAGCCGGGCCCTTCACCTGCTACCACCAGCTCCGCGGCGTCACTGGGCTCTGACCAGACGGGCAGGTCTGGTTTGGTGCTATATCAGCAGCTGTAGCTCCCTGCGTCTCTCTGGCTCACACTGCTGATGGGAAACTCAGCCATGTCCCCAGCCTGCTCCACGTCCTGCAGCCCGTTCGGGTTTCCATCTTGGTACAGAAGGAACCTCACATTCTGGTGCCGACCCCGACACCAGATGCTCACGGCTCCCCCATCTGCTGGGACTCAGGGAGATGGAGGGTTTGGGGTAGTAGGTCTTTGCAGTGAGAAGGAGACAGGCCATGAGACAGACCCCGGCACAGTCTCTGCACCTGTCCTCACCGCACAGTCCCAGACATGGGACCCCTGGGAGAAAACCCAGCCGGAGGAACCTCTCCGAGATCCCAGAGATTCCTGGAAGCTCCGACTGAAGCTGCCCGAGGACCTAAATCCACAGCACCTCTCTGTACCCGTCTATCTACTTAATGAGCCCCCCCAGCCCAGTGTCCCCCGTCCCCATCCCTGCCCCATGGGATCAGACCCATGGGCCCATCCTGCCAGTATCATCCCCCCACCCCCCAGATCAGACCCACAGGTCCTCACAGCCGCAGTCTCATACCCAGCAGCTGCCAGCAGCTGCTGCATCTCTGGCAGGCACTGGGAACCTGCAGCTCTCGGGCTGGCGGCACCGGGCAGGGCCAGATTGTGTCTGGTACAACAACACCCGGCTCCTCCCCAGCGCTTCACACCCGCAGATCTCACAGTGCTTCACAGAGGGGGGCAGGGGAACCAGCCCCATTTTACAGAGGGGGAAACTGAGGCAAAGAAGGGGGCAGGGACTTGGCTACAGTCCCCTAGAAAATCATGGCAACACTAGGAATGGCAGCCAACTCTCCTGAGTCCCAGCCCCTGCGCTCTCCCCACTAGGCCACACGGCCACCCAGGGAGTGTCAGCCCAGCTCAGGGCCGTAGTCTGTACAGCATTGGTGGGCTAGTGGCTACAGTAGAGGACTGAGATCCAGGGTTATATCCCCAGCTCTGGGAGCAGAGTGGGGTCTAGAGGTGGGGGTGGGGAGGCCTGGGGGCCAGAATTCCTGGGTTTGATCCCAGCACAGAGAGGGGAGTGGGGTCTAGTGGTTAGATCGGGAGGGGGCTGGGAGTCAGAGGTGCTGGGAGCTGCACAGACACAGTGAGAAAAAGCCTCCACCCTAAAGCCAAGCCCTGACTATCTAACCAGACACGAGGTACAGGAGGAATGATTGTCCCCAGTTCATACAAGGGGAAATGGAGGCACAGGCGGGTTGAGTGACACCCCAAGGTGTCAAGGATCCCCCCTCCCTCCGCCCCAATCTCCAGTGGCTGGGAACCCCCCAGTGACTCCGTCCCCACTCCCCAGCCGAGCGTCCCCTCTGCTGGGCCCATGGCACTGAGCATCCCATTGGCATGGAGAACCCCTGTAGGTCTGGCTGGGTGTGGGGCTGGGAGCGGGGACGCCGAGCCGGGCCCCTCACCTACTACAACAATCCGCACGATATCACTAGGATCCGACCAGTTGGGCGGCTCCGATCCGGAGCAAGGTCGGCAGCTGTAGGCCCCTCCGTCTTCCCGCCTGGGGCTGCGGATGGTGAATTCAACCCCGGCCCCAGCAGTATCCAGCTTCCAGATTTCGATTCCACCTTTATACAGAAATAACCTCCTGGCCTCGCACCGACACTGACAGTGGATGGTGACGGCTCCCCCCAGGACGATCACCTCACTGGGGCTGGCGGAGATGGAGGGTCCGGGCGCAAAGAGCTCTGCGTTCACACACAAACAGGAATGAGATGGAGAGACACAAACCCCTCCCCGTGTGTCTGTAACCTGCCCCTAGCGCCCAGCCCCAGGGACAGCGCCAGGGCTAACAGACACCTCACTGCATCCACAGGGAACCTGTGGGCCGGGTTCTGATCTCAGCCCCCTGGGGTCAACCGGGAGTCACCCCTGAGTGCACTGGGGGCAGGGCTGGGGTTAATCCAGGGGGGTTGATTTGAGGTTTGGGGGGAAGGTTCTGGGCTCAGCTAGTTTGTTCTCCCCCATCCTTAACTTTCTCCCACCGTTCATTGATACTCACGTCCAGACACCCCACTCCACCCGACCAGCCAGCAGCCCAGAAAGGAAACTGTTTGTTAGGGACCAGATCCCAGAATGACTGGAGTCTGCACCATGGTCTCAGATCGATTCCCCCCACTCCCCGCCCCCGACCCACCCACGGTGACACTCACCAAGGAAGAGGACAGTGAGATGAGAGCAGATGCCATGATGGGGCAGCGCGGGGGCTCTCAGCACTGCCACCAATGCCCCGGTGCCCAGCTCCACCCAGCCCCGAATAAGGCACCAAGCCAGGGGCTGTAGCCACAGGAAGCCGGCGATGTCTCAACTCTTCCTGTATCCATCACACCTTGTCTCTAATCTACCGGCCAAATCTAGCGCGGCCAAAGTAAGCAGAGGTACCTGCAAAACCCAGGAAATCCTGGGACCATCAGCCTGGCCAGGTGTCATGCAGCTCGCAGCATGTCCCTATGTCTGTGGGGAGTGGGGACAGGTCACCCGCAGTGTACCCTGCAGCCTTGGGGAAGGTGCACTAGGCTGGTAGCCAGGAGACCACGGGGTCTGGTCTTCAATCTTCAACTGACCACTGCGAATATTTCCGTGCAGATCCTCCTTCTCATTACTTTCTGGGTTCTAACCTGGATGATGACCCATATCGGTAAAAGTAATATGATCATGCAATTAAAGTATGATGTCATAATGCACAAGGGGGCAGAGTTAAGAGTGTTCAGGAAACCGTAACTGTGGCATTTCCTGGTGCTGGAGGGTTTGACTCCGCAGCCTTCCCGCTCAGCCTGCCAACCTGCCCACCTGCGACACGAGCCGTGGCACTGTGTGAGGAGCGGGCGTGATGGGGAACACCTGGGTTTGCTGCCCCTTGGGCCCTAGCTGAGCGGTGATGATGGGTTTACACTGTAACTCCTGGTTCTAAGGGGCTTTTCTCAGCGTGTGAATTAAATCAACCAGGTTCAAAACAAAACTGGAGAAAGAAATTCCATCCCGGGCCCCCAGCCGGTCACCAGCCAGGAGAGACCCAGTGACCTTCTAATGCCCCTGTCAAGGTTCCTCCCCCACTCTGAACTCTAGGGTACAGGTGTGGGGACGTGCATGAAAAACCTCCTAAGCTTATCTTTACCAGCTTAGGTCAAAACTTCCCCAAGGTACAAAATATTCCACCCGTTGTCCTTGGATTGGCCGCTACCACCACCAAACTAATACTGGTTACTGGGGAAGAGCTGTTTGGACGCGTCTTTCCCCCCAAAATACTTCCCAAAACCTTGCACCCCACTTCCTGGACAAGGTTTGGTAAAAAGCCTCACCAATTTGCCTAGGTGATTACAGACCCGGACCCAGACCCTTGGATCTTAAGAACAATGAACAATCCTCCCAACACTTGCACCCCCCCTTTCCTGGGAAATGTTGGATAAAAAGACCCAAACCCTTGGATCTGAGAACAATGAAAAAGCATTCAGTTTTCTTACAAGAAGACTTTTAATAAAAAAATAGAAGTAAATAGAAATAAAGAAATCCCCCCTGTAAAATCAGGATGGTAGATATCTTACAGGGTAATTAGATTCAAAAACAGAGAGAACCCCTCTAGGCAAAACCTTAAGTTACAAAAAAGATACACAGACAGAAATAGTTATTCTATTCAGCACAATTCTTTTCTCAGCCATTTAAAGAAATCATAATCTAACACATGCCTAGCTAGATTACTTACTAAAAGTTCTAAGACTCCATTCCTGGTCTATCCCCAGCAGAAAACAGAATATAGACTGTCATAAATATAAAGGGAAGGGTAAACCCCTTTGAAATCCCTCCTGGCCAGGGGAAAGCTCCTCTCACCTGTAAAGGGTTAAGAAGCTAAAGGTAACCTCGCTGGCACCTGACCAAAATGACCAATGAGGAGACAAGATACTTTCAAAAGCTGGGAGGAGGGAGAGAAACAAAGGGTCTGTGTCTGTCTGTAGTTGTCTTTGCCGGGGATAGACCAGGAATGGAGTCTTAGAACTTTTAGTAAGTAATCTAGCTAGGTATGTGTTAGACTATGATTTCTTTAAATGGCTGAGAAAAGAATTGTGCTGAATAGAATAACTATTTCTGGCTGTGTATCTTTTTTGTAACTTAAGGTTTTGCCTAGAGGGGTTCTCTCTGTTTTTGAATCTAATTACCCTGTAAGATATCTACCATCCTGATCTTACAGGGGGGATTTCTTTATTTCTATTTACTTCTATTTTTTTATTAAAAGTCTTCTTGTAAGAAAACTGAATGCTTTTTCATTGTTCTCAGATCCAAGGGTTTGGGTCTGTGGTCACCTAGGCAAATTGGTGAGGCTTTTTATCCAACATTTCCCAGGAAAGGGGGGGGGGGTGCAAGTGTTGGGAGGATTGTGCATTGTTCTTAAGATCCAAGGGTCTGGGTCTGTAGTCACCTAGGCAAATTGGTGAGGCTTTTTACCAAACCTTGTCCAGGAAGTGGGGTGCAGGGTTTTGGGAAGTATTTTGAGGGGAAAGACACGTCCAAACAGCTCTTCCCCAGTAACCAGTATTAGTTTGGTGGTGGTAGCGGCCAGTCCAAGGACAACGGATGGAATATCTTGTCTCCTCATTGGTCATTTTGGTCAGGTGCCAGCGAGGTTACCTTTAGCTTCTTAACCCTTTACAGGTGAGAGGAGCTTTCCCCTGGCCAGGAGGGATTTCAAAGGGGTTTACCCTTCCCTTTATATTTATGACACGCCCCCCAAATCTCAGCTAGGGTGAAACACTGGCTGGGATTTCTTCCTGGAGCTCTAGGAAAAACAAACAGAGTTAATAAGACACATGCAGCTCTAAATATACTACCAAGTACATAAAGACTAACCATATTTTCCACATCTCAAGGACGATTTTTACCAGTTGATTCTAGGAAACTTTCACGGGAGAGTGCATCAGCCACTTTGTTAGAAGCTCCTGAGATGTGTTGGATGTCGAAATCAAAATCTTGGAGAGCTAAACTCCACCGAAGAAGTTTTTTGTTAGTTTCCTTGACGGTGTGAAGCCACTTCAGTGCAGCATGGTCGGTTTGCAGGTGGAAACGCCGTCCCCAAACATATGGGTGTAGCTTTTCCAGAGCGTAGACAATGGCGTAACATTCTTTTTCAGTGACTGACCAGTTGCTTTCCCTCTCAGACAGTTTTTTGCTGAGAAACACTACAGGGTGGAATTCTTGATCAGGTCCTTTCTGCATTAAAACTGCTCCCACACCACGCTCGGACGCATCTGTGGTTACTAGGAACGGTTTGTCAAAGTCTGGGGCCCTTAGTACAGGGTCAGACATGAGTGTCGCTTTAAGCTTGTTAAAGGCCTTCTGACACTTTTCGGTCCACTGAACAGCATTTGGCTGTTTCTTTTTGGTTAGGTCTGTCAGTGGGGCAGCGATTTGGCTGTAGTGCGGTACAAATCGTCTGTAATAACCAAGCCTAAGAAGGATTGAACCTGTTTCTTTGACTTTGGGACAGGCCACTTTTGGATAGCATCCACTTTGGCCTGTAGGGGGCTGATAGTTCCTTGACCCACCTGGTGTCCAAGGTAAGTCACTCTGTTTAGGCCTATTTGACACTTCTTAGCCTTAACAGTTAGTCCTGCCTCCCTTATGCGCTCAAGGACTTTTTGTAGATGTTCCAGGTGGTCTGCCCAGGAATCCAAAAATATGGCCACATCGTCAAGGTAGGCGACTGCATATTCTCCTAATCCCGCTAGGAGACCATCTACAAGTCTTTGGAAAGTGGCAGGTGCATTTCGCAGCCCGAAAGGGAGTACATTAAATTCATACAGCCCGAGATGTGTAATGAAGGCTGACCTTTCCTTGGCAGATTCATCTAGCGGTACCTGCCAGTACCCCTTGGTTAAGTTCAAGGTAGAGATGAAATGGGCCCATCCCAGTTTCTCTAATAGTTCATCTGTGCGTGGCATTGGATAGTTGTCTGGGCGAGTTACAGCATTTAGCTTACGGTAGTCCACGCAAAAACGTATTTCCCCATCTGGTTTGGGAACTAGAACCACTGGAGATGCCCATGCACTTTCAGAGGGGCGGATTACACCCATCTGTAACATATCCTGGATCTCCCGTTCTTTAGCAGTTTTAGCTTGAGGAGACACCCGGTAAGGTTGGACCCTAATTGGGTGAGCATTACCTGTGTCAATGGAGTGGTATGCCCGTTCAGTCAGTCCTGGGGTGGCTGAGAACGTTGGCGCGTAGCTAGTGCACAGCTCCTGGATCTGCTGTCGCTGCATACGCCCAAGGGTCATGGAGAGGTTCACCTCTTCCACACCACCACCACATTTCCCTTCGTAGTAGACACCTTCGGGCCACTCAGCGTCGTCTCCTCCGTGGGCTGTAAACTGACAAACCTTTAATTCTCTGGAATAAAAGGGCTTTAGAGAATTAATATGGTCCACCTTAGGCTTTCGGTTGGAGGTGGGGAATGCTATGAGATAATTAACAGCTCCCAGGCGCTCCTGGACCGTGAATGGCCCTTCCCACGATGCTTCCATTTTATGGGCCTGGAGCGCCTTTAAGACCATGACCTGGTCTCCTACTTTGAAGGAACGCTCTCTGGCATGTTTATCATACCAGGCTTTTTGCTCTTTTTGAGCATCCTGTAAGTTTTCTCTAGCAAGGGCTAAAGAGGTTCGGAGGGTGTTTTGTAGGTTGGTTACAAAGTCCAGAATGTTAGTTCCTGGAGAAGGTGTAAATCCCTCCCATTGCTGCTTCACCAACTGCAATGGCCCCTTAACCTCACGGCCATATACAAGTTCAAATGGGGAAAACCCTAAACTGGGGTGTGGTACAGCTCTGTAGGCAAAGAGCAACTGCTGCAACACTAGGTCCCAATCATTGGAGTGCTCATTTACGAATTTACGTATCATGGCCCCCAAAGTTCCATTAAACTTCTCCACCAGGCCATTTGTTTGATGGTGGTAAGGAGTGGCAACCAAGTGATTTACCCCATGAGCTTCCCAAAGGTTTTTCATAGTTCCTGCCAGGAAATTAGTCCCTGCATCTGTGAGGATGTCAGAGGGCCAACCTACCCTGGCAAAAATGTCTGCTAGTGCCTGGCACATACTTTTAGCCCTGGTGTTGCTTAGAGCTACTGCTTCCGGCCATCGGCTGGCAAAATCCATGAAAGTCAGTATGTACTGCTTTCCTCTGGCTGTCTTTTTAGGAAAAGGACCCAGAATATCCACAGCTACTCGCTGAAATGGAACTTCAATGATGGGGAGTGGCTGGAGAGGGGCTTTGACCTGGTCTTGGGGTTTTCCCACTCTTTGGCACACCTCACAAGACTGGACATAGGTAGAAATATCCTTGCCCATTCCCTCCCAGTGGAATGACCCCCCCCAAACAGTCTTTGGTCCTGTTCACCCCAGCATGGCCACTAGGGTGATCGTGGGCTAAGCTCAAGAGCTTGGCCCGGTATTTAGTTGGAACTACCAACTGTCTCTGAGGATGCCAGTCTTCCTGGTGTCCACCAGAAAGAGTTTCCTTGTATAAAAGTCCTCTTTCTACAACAAACCTGGATCAATTAGAAGAGCTGAGAGGCGGTGGGTTGCTCCGTGCCGCCGTCCAAGCTCTCTGGAGGCTTTCATCTGCTTCCTGTTCGGTCTGGAACTGTTCCCTTGATGCTGGAGACATCAGTCCCTCATTGGATTGTGGACCTAGGCTTGGTCCCTCTGGAAGCGATATAGGGGATGGAGCTGTTTCTGTTGACTGTGAACCGCTCTCCGCTGGTGCACTATGTTGGGATTCAGGCTCCGGCTGAGCCTCTTGTGTCGGGTTATCGGCTGCTGCCAGTTCAGGGTCGGTGGGGCCCTCTGGTGTTGAGGTTGCAAGTACTGGATTCAGTGCTGACACTGGGTCTGGTGTTGGTTGTTCGGCTGGTTCCGGTTCTGGGACTGGTTCCGTCTGGGTCTCTGGGACTGGATCCACTACTGCTGTTGCAGACATTGGCCTGGGGTCCGGGTCCATCACCTCTGACCGGGTCCTGATAGAAGTTTCCGGAACAGAGCTAGGCCTCACGGCTTGTTTAGCCTGGCTGTGGGTGACCGTTCCTGCTTGGCCTGCTTCACATGATTGGCCAAGTCTTCCCCCAACAGCATGGGGATGGGATAATCATCATAGACTGCAAAAGTCCACATTCCTGACCAGCCCTTGTACTGGACAGGCAACTTGGCTGTAGGCAAATTGAAAGAGTTGGACTTGAAGGGTTGAATCGTCACTTGGATCTCTGAGTTGATTAAATTGGGGTCCACTAAGGAAGCATGGATATCTGACACTTGTGCTCCGGTGTCCCTCCACGCGGTGACCTTCTTCCCGCCCACACTCACAGTTTCCCTCCGCTCCAAGGGTATCTGGGAGTATCTGGGCCTGAGGACCTCTGGTGTGATTCCGGTGCAATGAACTGTAATCTGTTGGGGTTCTTGGGGCAGTTGGCCTTTACATGCCCCAACTCGTTACATTTAAAACATCGTCCAGCTGACGGGTCACTGGGGCGAGGAGAGTTGCTGGAGAACGGGGTGGTGGGACGATAAGGGGTCTGGAGGGTTCTTTGGGAGGTAGGTGGGGCTTTGGGCGGCCCCCGGTAATAGGGTGTGGTCTGGGGTGGTCCCTTCTGGTCTCCGCTCCAACTGCGACCAGTTTTCTTCTTCTCTGCCACCTCCACCCATCTGGCTCCAATCTCTCCTGCCTCGATTACAGTTTTGGGCTTCCCGTCTAGGATGTATCTTTCTATTTCCTCAGGAACACCCTCTAAGAATTGTTCCATTTGCATTAGGAAGGGCAAATTTACTGGAGATTCAACACTTGCTCCTGATATCCAGGCATCCCAATGTTTCACAATGTGGTAGGCATGTCGGGTAAATGACATGTCTGGTTTCCACCTTAGGGCTCTGAACCTCTGACGAGACTGCTCGGGTGTTATCCCCATTCTGACTCTCGCCTTGGATTTAAACAGTTCATACTTGTTCATGTGTTCTTTAGGCATTTCAGCTGCCACCTCAGCTAAGGGTCCACTGAGCTGCGGCCTCAGCTCTTCCATGTATGGGTCAGTAGAGATGTTGTACCCAAGGCAGGCCCTTTTGAAGTTTTCTAAGAAGGCCTCAGTATCATCACCTGCCTTGTAGGTGGGGAACTTTCTGGGATGGGAAGTGGTACCTGGAGAAGGATTGCTAGGGTTTGTTGGTATATTCTGCTGGGCCTTTATCCTCTCCACCTCCTCCACATGCTTCCTCTCTTTTTCCTTCTCCTCCAGTTCTTTGTCCCTTGCTTCCATGGCTCTCCTGTGAGCAGCCGCATGGTGTTGTTCTGCTTCTCTCGCTGCCTCCCTTTCTTGTTCCTTCTTCAGCCGCATGAGTTCTATCTGTCTTTCATATTCCCTTTGTCTTTCCTCAGCCTGAAATTTGGCTAATTCGAGCTGTAGTCGAGCCGCGGATTTTGTCATTCTAACCTCTCTGTTTTTAACTAACTTTACACCCGAGGTTTAGAAATAAACAAACAAAACTTGGCTGTAAAATTTTGCTGTGCTGGAATAGAATACCTATTCTCTGATAGTGATTGTCAGCCTACAGAAAAAGACAATTCCCTTGTCTCTGCTCTGGGCCCAAATTAAAGCAAAAAACCTCCAACTACTTGGAAACCTGCTTACCCAGCCCAAAGAAAAAGCAAATGGGTAGAACACACACCCCCTATTTACTTTTAGGAAGAAAAGAAAAAAAAAACCTCTGGGTTGGAAGACTGTGAATTTCCCTGCAGGAGTTAAGTACCCTGCCTCCAGGCAAAGAAAACGTGCAATTCACAAAGATAATCCCCTTTTGTCTCTGCTTGGCCACAAAGCAGAGAAAAAACAAGCTGCTTTCAGTTTCAGCTGCTTTCTGGACTTCCTTTCCAAAGAGAAAAAAAAAATTTCCTTTTTAAAATCTGTATTTCTAGTTCAAAAAAATCTCAACTGGATCTCAAAATGATTTCAGGTTAATCCCACCACTATGCCACCATGTCAAGGTTCCTCCCCCACTCTGAACTCTAGGGTACAGATGTGGGGACCTGCATGAAAAACCTCCTAAGCTTATCTTTACCAGCTTAGGTCAAAACTTCCCCAAGGTACAAAATATTCCACCCGTTGTCCTTGGACTGGCCACTACCACCACCAAACTAATACTGGTTACTGGGGAAGAGCTGTCTGGACGCGTCCTTCCCCCCAAAATACTTCCAAAACCTTGCACCCCACTTCCTGGACAAGGTTTGGTAAAAAGCCTCACCAATTTGCCTAGGTGACTACAGACCCAGACCCTTGGATCTTAAGAACAATGAACAATCCTCCCAACACTTGCACCCCCCCCTTTCCTGGGAAATGTTGGATAAAAAGCCTCACCAATTTGCATAGGTGACCACAGACCCAGACCCTTGGATCTGAGAACAATGAAAAAGCATTCAGTTTTCTTACAAGAAGACTTTTAATAAAAATAGAAGTAAATAGAAATAAAGAAATCCCCCCTGTAAAATCAGGATGGTAGATATCTTACAGGGTAATTAGATTCAAAAACATAGAGAACCCCTCTAGGCAAAACCTTAAGTTACAAAAAAAGATACACAGCCAGAAATAGTTATTCTATTCAGCACAATTCTTTTCTCAGCCATTTAAAGAAATCATAATCTAACACATACCTAGCTAGATTACTTACTAAAAGTTCTAAGACTCCATTCCTGGTCTATCCCCGGTAAAGACCAGCATACAGACAGACACAGACCCTTTGTTTCTCTCCCTCCTCCCAGCTTTTGAAAGTATCTTGTCTCCTCATTGGTCATTTTGGTCAGGTGCCAGCGAGGTTACCTTTAGCTTCTTAACCCTTTACAGGTGAGAGGAGCTTTCCCCTGGCCAGGAAGGATTTCAAAGGGGTTTACCCTCCCCTTTATATTTATGACAGGAGCCACCAGAGCAGAATCGCTTGTTTCCAAAACAGCCAGGCTTTGTGGGGACGAACGGGTTCATTTCACTCTCCCGACAGACGGGAAGGGCAGGCGCTGACCGCGCTCCTAGCAAACAGACAGAAGGGAGGTGCGGGAAAGAGAGGATGGAAATGGGGGTGAAATACGGCTTCTGGGGATGGTGTCGGGTGCTGGCCCTGAGTTAGTGACAAGTGGGTGCGTTGGCTGCAAGGCGACCCTGGTCCCTGCTGCTCGGACCCTGGGTGGTTACAATCTGGCCAGGGCCGCTCCCGGGTTGGGTCCGTTCTCCTTAGGCAGGACAGGTGGGGTGGGTGCCACACACCTGACTGCAGCATCCGATGGAAAGCCAGGAGAGTGAGCTAGGAGAGGACGAAAGACACAGCGGGGTGGCGAACAACCCAACCAGGGAAGGGAAAAGGATCTTGTCACGGAGTGTACAGAGTGTGGGGGAGTCCGGGGCCTGCACCCCTCTTCCTGGGATTCACTATGACTCTCAGCCAGCCAGTAAAATGGAAGGTTTATTGGACAATAGGAACCCAGTCTAAACCAGAGCTTGTGGGTACACCCAGGACCCCCTCAGTCCAGTCCTTCTGGGGGAGCAGGGAGCTCAGACCCCAGCCCTGGGGATCCCTGTGTTCCTCCACCCAGCCCAAACCTGAAACTAACCCCCCTCCCCCCCCCGCCAGCAGGCTCTCTCCTCCAGCCTCTGTTCACATTCCTGGGCAGAGGTGTTACCTCCCCCTTCCCGACCTGGCTCAGGTGACAGGCTCTCAGGTCTCCCACTGAAACTCCCCTGCCACATTCCCAGATCAACACTCCCCCCACCCTGCTGCATCACATCTCTCCCCCCTTCGAGACTGAACTGAGAGGGGTCACTCTGACCAGTGACCTGGGGAAGTCTCCGGGACAACACGTCTGCTATCACGTTGGTACTTCCCTTCACGTGGACCACATCAATGTCGTAATCCTGCAGGAGCAGGCTCCATCTCAGGAGCTTGGCGTTGGCTCCTTTCATCTGGTGCAGCCAGGTCAGGGGAGAGTGGTCGGTGTACACGGTGAAGTGTCGCCCGAAGAGATAGGGCTCTGGTTTCTTGAGGGCCCACACCATGGCCAGGCACTCCTTCTCGATGGCCGCGTAGTGTTGATCCCGGGGTAGCAACTTCTTGCTCAGGTACACGATGGGGTGTCTCTCCCCCTTTTCATCCTCCTGCATTAACACCGCCCCCAGTCCCGTGTCTGAGGCGTCGGTGAACACCACAAAGGGCTTGTCAAAGTCTGGGTTGGTCAGAACTGGGCCACTGACCAGAGCCTCCTTCAGGGCCCGGAAAGCCTCCTGGCACTGCTCGGTCCAGACCACCTTGTCTGGCTTCCCCTTCTTGCATAGCTCAGTGATGGGGGTGGCTATGGCGCTAAAGCGGGGCACAAACCTTTGATAGTATCCTGCCATCCCAATAAAGGCTTGGACCTGCTTTTTGGTGTGGGGAGCGGACCAGTCTCTGATCACCTCCACCTTAGCTGGTTCCGGCTTTAGGCAGACGCACCCCACCCGATGGCCCAGGTAAGATACTTCCGCCATCCCCACCTTGCACTTCTCAGCTTTTATGGTCAGCCCAGCCCCCTGGAGTCGGTCCAGCACTTGTCTAACCTGGGACACATGGTACTCCCAGGTCTGGCTAAAGACACAGATGTCATCAATATACGCCACGACAAAACTCTCCATCACCCTCAGTAGCTGGTCCACTAGGAGCTCAAAGGTGACCGGCGCTCCCTTGAGGCCAAAAGGCAGGGTCAGGAACTCATAGAGCCCCAGAGCGGTGATAAAGGCCGATTTCAGCCGGGCATCTGCATCCAGCGGCACTTGCCAGTAGCCGTTTGTAAGGTCCATGGTGGTAAGGTATCGAGATCCTCCCAGCTTGTCTAGGAGCTTGTCAGGCCTGGGCATGGGTAGGCATCAGACACAGTGATGGCATTGAGCTTCCGATAGTCCACCCAGAACCGGACCGACCCGTCCTTTTCGTGGACCAGCACCACCGGCGAGGCCCAAGGGCTGGCAGATGGCTGGATCACCCCCAAAGCCAGCATATCCCTGACCTCTCTTTCCAGGTCCTGAGCAGTTTTCCTTGTGACTCGGAAGGGGGAGCATCTTATCGGCAGGTGCGACCCTGTCTGCACCCAGTGGACAGTCAGATTACTGCATCCAGGCTGGTTGGAAAACAGCTGTCGGTAGGGATGCAGCACCCCCCTGACCTCAGCTTGCTGGGCAGGGGTTAGCTGATCCGCGAGGGGAATTGTTTCCAGGGGGGAACCAGCTCTGGTCCCAGGGAATAGATCTAGTAAAGGGTCATCTCCCTGCTCCTCCCAATGTCCACACACAGCTAATACCACATTCCCCCTGGCATAATATGGCTTCATCATATTCACATGGTACACCCGGCGGTGGTGCGCCCGGATAGACAGTACCACCACATAGTTTACCTCATTGAGCTGCTTGACAACCTTGAAAGGGCCCTCCCAGGCGGCCTGTAGTCTGTTCTTTCTCACGGGGATGAGAACCATCACCTGATCCCCGGTGGCATAGGCACGGGCCCGCGCCGTGCGGTCATACCAGACCTTCTGCTTCTTCTGGGCTCTGGCCAGATTCTCCCTGGCCAGGCCCATGAGTTCAACAAGTCTGTCTCGGAAGATCAGGACATACTCTATCACAGACTCTCCAATGGGAGTGGCCTTCCCCTCCCACTCGTCTCTCATCAGGTCCAGGGGGCCCTCACCCTCCTTCCATATAACAGTTCGAAAGGTGAAAATCCGGTAGACTCCTGGGGTACCTCCCTGTACACGAACAGCAGGTGAGGTAAGTACTTGTCCCAATCCCGTGGGTGCTGGTTCAAAAAGGTTTTCAGCATCATCTTTAGCGTCCCATTGAACCTCTCCACTAGCCCATTGGACTGGGGGTGATAAGCTGAGGCCCAGTCGTGCCGGACCCCACATTTCTCCCACAAGCACCGGAGCAGGGCCGACATGAAGTTGGAGCCTTGGTCTGTCAAGACTTCCTTGGGGAACCCGACTCGGCTGAAAATGGTCAGGAGCGCATCTGCCACGGTGTCTGCTTCAATGGAAGCTAAGGGCACTGCCTCGGGGTAGCGGGTGGCAAAATCTACCACCACCAGAATGTATTTCTTCCCCGACCGGGTCGTCTTGCTGAGAGGCCCCACGATGTCCATGGCCACCTTCTGGAAAGGCTCCTCTATGATGAGCAAAGGTCTCAAAGCCGCTTTCCCCTTGTCCCGGGTCTTCCCCACCCTCTGACAGGGGTCACAGGATCGGCAATACTGCCGGACCGTGGTAAAGACCCCAGGCCAGTAAAAGTTCTGTAGCAACCTCTGCCGGGTGCGCCGGATTCCCTGGTGCCCTGCGAGGGGGATGTCATGGGCCAGGTACAGTAGCTTGTGGCGATACTTCTGGGGGACCACCAGCTGCCTCCTGATCCCACAGGACTCTACTTCCTTTGTGGGAGCCCATTCTCGGTACAGGAACCCCTTCTCCCACAGGAACCTCTCCTGGCAACCTCTCCGTACCACACTGAGGTCGGCTAGGTCCCTGAGCTTCCGCAAGGAGGGATCTTTCCTCAACTCGGCCTGGAACTCAGCGGCTGGGGAAGGGATGGGGACCGGTTCCCTCTCATTGGCCGGGTCTGAGGCCACAGCCTTTCTGAGCCGTGCCCCTCGGCACTCCCTCCCCACCAGGGTAGGGTCCTGCGCCTCCGATGTGGTACCCTCCCCAAGGTCGGGGCGCAGTGCCCCTCCCTGGCTCTGGCTACGGGTCACAACCAGGGCGGTCTGGGGGTTGCTCGGCCAGTCCTCTAGGTCCCTGTTAGCCGATGGCCAAGGATGTTTGGTGAGGTGCCAGCTATGCCCGTTTATACCATCCGTGACTTTAACCGCTAGGACGCACTGTCCCTTCGCGGCGGGCAGCCCGGGCTAGGCTGACGGATGCCCCAAGGTCCTAACCACCCGTGACTTTAACTGCTAGAGCTCAGAACTCCTTCGCAGCGGGCAGCCAGGATTGACTGACAGGTGCCCCAAGAGTTTGCCCCGTGGAGGCGGCACAACTCAACGCTAGGCTCTTAGTACTCTCACCTAATGGCCAGGCTTTAGAGCCAAAACGGCTGAGGTTCTTTAATTGTGTTGGCTGCTTTACAGTAAAGCAGAGAAAACAAGTCAGGCTTATGCACAAATGGTTACCAAAATTTATTAAGCTAGATTCTAATCATATGGTTACAAAATTGCTAGTGCCTACTTATTTAAATGTAGAGATGTTACACACACAAACAAGTTACAAAACTGAAGCCACAATCCCAAAGAAAGAAAACAAAGTATAGAGCTCTATTTCAAAATATGTGTACACTAAAGATAGGAGATCAGGTGTGGGTGCTTCTTACCCTCCTTGCATCTCTCGATTCCAGCGGTGCCAAGCCAGGATCGGTCACTCAATTCCGCGGAAAGACGAATAAGGGACAAGGCTTAGGGACCCTCTTAGCTGCAGAAGCCTTGGGAGGCTGTCACTTATCTGACCAGCAGATAGATAGTGAAAAGCACTCAAAAAATCATGGTGCTGTAGGTCCCCTACTTATACCTCTGTACTCCTTTATTCTCTTTCTCCTTTCTTATGCCAAATTGAGGCTGGTCTGTCGGGGTGACGCCAGCTTTCGCAAGAGTAGTTTACACTTGCAAGGGAGAGAAACAATAAGTTTCGACTACTGGACGTTTCTTTTATCAGGGTAAATATTTTCCCAACTAGGATGTTGGTGTGTGTGCATCACGCTATTTAGTAGGGGCTAAGAAGAGCCATGTCTGTCACAGGGCCTCTGCCTGCTGTGAGCTTAATCGTTGTATCTGTTCCCAGAGGCACATTGTAGCAGCACACCTGTGCTTTCACAGCTTCAAAGGCTGTGCTGGAATATATGTTAAGTGCCCTGTTCCGGCTTCCTCCTGTGTTTCCAGCAATGCTGGTCTGAGGGGGGGGGGCTGGCTGTCTGGCTACAGTCCCCCCCCATCAAAACCTCAGTGGGCAAATGGTGGTGCACCCCCACGTCCTTGGGGCCCTCCTTGGCCCCCCATTTCAGATGTACCCTTGCCACAGGCACCTTGAATGGGGTCCCACCCACCCCCGTCAGGGTCAGGTAGGTGTTGGACCCCACCCGATCTGGGGCCACCACCTCGGGCCAGGCCAGCGTCACCTCCGCGCCTGTATCCCAGTATCCATTGACCTTCTTCCCATCCACCTCCAGGGGAACAAGGCACTCGCTCCGGAGGGACAGCCCCGCGCCCACCCTGTAAACCGAGAACCCTGAGTCCAGAGCCTCCAGCCCTCTGGCGGAGCTGGCCTGGGGTACTCTTCCCTCCCGAGCAGGTAGTAAGCTGGCAGCCCCCCTTGCCTGGGCCGTCTGCCCCTCATCCAGCTGGGTCCCTCCCCAGTTAACCCAGGGTAGGTTGGGTCTGCTCAGTCTGTCCCTGAGCCTGGGGCACTGGGTCCGTACGTGGCCTCTCTGGCCACAGTGATAGCAGCTCAGGTCACGTTGGTCCCCTCGAGCGGGTTGGAGGGTCCCGACGCCAGGCGTTCCCCTTGGAAGGGGGTTCTCCCTATTTCCCCGCTGGGAGGTCCCAGGGTGACTCTCTCTCTGCATTGTGGGGGGCCTGTTCTTTTGGGACTCCTCCCGGCTACCCCCTGACCTGTTCACAAACTCGTCGGCCAGCTGCCCTGCGTGCTGGGGGTTCTCTAGCTTTTTGTCCACCAACCACAGCCTCAGGTCGGAAGGGCACTGTTCATACAGTTGCTCCAGTACAATTAGGTCAAGCAGGTCCTCTCTAGCTTGGGCCCCAGCTGTCCACTTGCGGGCATATCCCTGCATCCGGTTGACCAGTTGTAGATATGTGACCTCAGGCATTTTACGCTAACTCCGAAACCTTCTCCGGTACATCTCGGGGGTCAGCCCAAACTCACGGAGCAGGGCCTGTTTGAACAGTTCATAGTCCCCTGCCTCCGCCCCGTCATTCGGCTGTACACCTCCACGGCTTTGGGGTCCAGTAAGGGGGTGAGGAACTGGAGCCTGTCTGCAGGGTCAACCCTGTGCATCTCGCAGGCATTCTCAAAGGCCGTCAGGAAGCTATCTATGTCCTCCCCCTCCTTCCGCTGAGCCAGGAAGCACTTATCAAAGTTCCTTGCAGTCTTGGGTCCCCCCGCACTCACCGCAGCCGGGGCCCCACTGCTGCTCAGCCTGGCCAGCTCCAGTTCATGCTGTCTTTGTTTCTCCTTCTCATGACGCTCCCTCTCCTTCTCCTCCTGCTCATGCCTATGTTGTTTCTCCTCATGCTGACGCTGCTTTTCACGGTCCTCCAGGTCCCTCATTTTCATCTCCCTCTCCCATTCCAGCCGCCTCCGCTCCAGGGAAGGGGAGCTCTGCCGGGAGGATCCCCTGCTGGCTGCCGGGGTCAGGGTGCCTTCGGTCTTCACTGGGCTTCCCCCAACCCCTCCCCCAGGCCTAGGTAGGAAGGGTCTCGGGACGTCCTCGGCACCAGTCTGACCCCTCCCAGCCCAGTCAGACCCCAGGGCCCACGCTGCGTCCACCGGGCGGCTTCCCTCAGGGACAGGGATCGGGTCATCCAAGCGATCCCTCTCCTCCAACTGGGCAATCAGCTGTTCCTTGGTGGACCTCCCAGTGCGCAGCCCCCTCTGCCTGCACAGCTCCACCAGGTCACTCTTAAGGCGTTTAGCATACATCTCCCTGCTGGCCACCCACAGGCCGGGCAGCTTTCCACGGTTTCCAGGAAAACCCCCGAGGGTGCCAGTCCTTCTTGAGGTCACCACCTCTTTGCCAGGGTCGAGCTGCAGACTCCTCCGCCCCTGGGACCGCTCGCTGCAATCCCCCGGGAGACCCTGTTACTGCAAAAGTCCTTCTCTGGTCACACACTCCAAGGGGTTAACCGCCCCCTGAAACCGTCTCTCTCTGAATCTTCAGCCCGCCTGGTCCCCGTCAATCCCCCTTCGTTTTACTGCTCCCCAGTCACTTACTGCAGGAAGCGCCATTCACGGGGTGCAGTACATCCCACCTCTACCACCAGTTGTCACGGAGTGTGGGGGAGTCCAGGCCCTGCACCCCTCTTCCAGGGATTCACTGAGACTCTCAGCCAGCCAGTAAAACAGAAGGTTTATTGGACAACAGGAACACAGTCCAAAACAGGGCTTGTGGGTACAACCAGGACCCCTCAGTCAAGTCCTTCTGGGGGAGCAGGGAGCTCAGACCCCAGCCCTGGGGTTCCCTGCGTTCCTCCACCCAGCACCAGACTGCAACTAAACCCCCCCCAGCAGGCTCCCTGCTGCAGCCTCTGTTCACATTCCTCGGCAGAGGTCTTATCTCCCCCTCACCCTCCTGGCTCAGGTGACAGGCTCTCAGGTCTCCCATCCCCAGGGCACATTCCCAGGTCAACACTCGCTGCTGCCTCACAGACCTCCAGGGCCTTCACGGCCCTGCTAATCAGCTGTCCCCATGGGTGGGCTGGGGGCTGCCGGTCACGGCAATGGGATGACTTCCAGCTCGCAGAGGGGAAAACAAAGGTCCTTAAACAAGAGCCAGGCCTGCCGGCTCCGTCCCCACGCTGGTGCCTCACGCGGCTCAGGGTGATGGTGACCCCTCTGCCCTTCCCCCATGCTGGGGCACATTTGGCGGGGAGATCAGCTCACCTACAGTCCGCCCCTCCTCCCGCCGTGAGCAACCTCGGCCAGGATCAGCGCCAGGGCCAGCAGGACACCGGCGCCCAGGGCCAGGCGGACGATGTTGCCCCGGGTGTTATCTGGGGGTGACGAAGGGGGAGGGGTGTCGGTGCAGTTAGACCCACTGGGGTCCTCTCCCCCCACCCTGTCTGTGTCCCCGTGCAAACCCCTCTATCCATCCCACTGCAGGGAGCCCCTCCCCATGGCACCTGGGCACCACATACCCCCAGTAACTCCAGCCATTCTCCCCACCCAGCTCTTCATTGCTCCCCATGGGGGCGGCTCCTTGGGCAGAACGAGCCTGTTTAACTGGCTGAGTGGGTCCCCTCCCCTGCCCCCTCGCTGCCTGGGCCCTGGGGCAGAGTGACTAGGAGACGCCGATCTGGGACCCTCACCTCTCACCACGAGCAGCGTGGGCTCGCTGGGGCAGCTCATGGCGACCAGCTCCCGCATGGTGACCCCCCAGCTGGAGCGGACAGAGACGGAGGGCTTGGGCAGAGAGGGCTCTGGGGGGCAGAAGGAGACAGGCTCTGAGACGCAGACCCCAGGGAGGGAGGGGCCGACTTGGCGACCCAGACACCCCCCCGCCCCAGCACAGCTCCCCACTGAGTGCTGGTTTTCCAGGGGAGTGGGAAAGTGCCCTGGATTCAGAGCTTGTAGGAGGGGCCGGCTGGGCAGCCCCTGGGGCCCGAGCCCTCTGTGCATCCCCCATGACGAGGAGTATCCCCCTGGGAAAGGCCCCTGCTTTGCAGCTTCCCCTGGGGGCAGGGATCCCCCCACCCTCAGCCCCAAATCTCCAGCGACCCTCAAATCTCCCCCTTGGCTGGGGAACCCCCCAGTGACTCCGTCCCTGCTCCCCAGCTGGGTGTCCCCTCTGCTGGGTCCAGGGCTTATGGCAGAGCCTGGCTCTGAGGTCCCATCGGGTCCAAGCCCCCCTGAGTGTCTGGCTGGCTGTGGGGCTGGGAGAAGGGACTCTGAGCCAGGCCCCTCACCTGCCACCACCAGCTCCACGGGGTCCCTGTGCTTTGACCATTCAGTTAGTTCTGATTTGGTACCTCCCTCTGTCATCCAGCCCCACACCGGTGATGGGGAAACCGGCCTCATTCCCAGCAGGTTCCTGCATCTTTACCAGGCGTCCGTTTTTATTCAGAGCAAACCTCAGGCCTGGCTGCTCCCCCCCCCGGCTCAGTCACCCCCCGGGGGCTCATGGACAGGGAGGATTTGGGAAACTTTCCCTCTGGGTTGAAAAAGAACCAGGTCAGTGGGGAAGGCGCCAGCCCTGCCCTGTTGGTGTCTGTCTATCTGTCCTACCCGTGCCCGACCCCTGGGTGTCCAGAGACTGCCCCGTCCTCACAGCCCCTGGGAAATATACAGCAGGGTGAGCAGGGCATTTCAGATCCGCCGCCCCTGTGAAAAATGCCCGTCAGGCTCTGATCTCAGCCTCCCCGGGGTCGATCTGGAATCACTCCAGACTGCACTGGGGACAGGGCTGGGTTCTGATCTTAGCCCCTGATGTCAATCTGGAGTCACCCCTGACTGCACTGGGGACAGGGCTGGGTTCAGCCCCTGCAAGATAAATTCAGGGGGATTGATATGAGTTTTGGGGGGAAGGTTCAGGGTTCAGCTCCTCTTTTCCCCTCCCCCCATCCATAACACTAATGTTCCCAGAACCCCAATCCCCCACGGATACTCACGTCCCGAAACCCCACTCTGCCCAGGCAGCCAGCAGCCTGGAGAGGAGACGGCTTGTTAGGGACCAAATCCCAGAGCAACTGGATCCTACACCCTGGTCTCAGATCCCCTCCCCCATGGACACACACCCTGGTCTCAGATCCCCCCATCATGGACACATGCCCTGGTCTCAAATCTCCCCCATGGAAAACATGCCCTGGTCTCAGATCCTCCCCCATGGACACACACCCTGGTCTCAACCCCCACCCCCAATGGGCACACGCCCTGATCTCAGATCCCCCTGCCCCCCCGACGGGCACACACCCTGGTTGTCTCTGATACTGACTGAGGAGGAGGATGGTGAGAGCAGATGCCATGATGGGGCCAGTGGGGGGCCCCTCAGCGCTGCCACCAACGCCCCAGTGCCCAGCTCCACCCATCCAGATGCCCGAGTGGGAGCAGAATGAGGCACTGAGCCAGAGGCTGCAGCCGCGGGAAGCCGGCGATGGCTTGTCTCTTACTGTGTCCTCACACCTTTGTTCTCTCATCTGCCAGCAATGTCTACATCGGTCAAAATAGCCCCAGCAAACCACGTTCTTGCCCCCACGCTGGGCAGGGGGCTCTCTGGAGATGTGGGGTCACTGTCACCAACACCCCCCTGCACATCAGGGCAGAGTGATGGGCCCTCCTGTCACTGTGTCTCCCTCCCTGCTTGTTGGGGGTCTCAGTGGTGAGAGTGGGGTCTGGGAGCCAGGACTCCTGGGTTCCACTCCTGGCTCTGGGAGGGGAGCGGGGTCTCTCCTAGTCCTAGGGCAGAGACTGACTGGTTCAGTGGGGTGGGGAATGGGACGTGGGACCTCTCCCCTCTCAGGGGCGCCGGCTCCGATCCTCAAGGCAGGGGCACAAGAAGACTCAAGTATCCTTTCTCCAGTGGGTGTGGGTCCCGTATCCCTTTGATCCCCACAGCCCATGTCCCCTCCTGACCCGCAATCCCATCCGCGGTCTGCCCCCTCCATGTCCCCTCTGCCCACTGTCCCATATCCTCTCACACCCCTGTCCCCTCCCCTGTTCTTCCCCCCAGCCCATATCCCCTCATGTCCACTCCCCCTCTCTGACCCCCTGGCCCACGTCCCCTCACACGCTTTGTTCAGCTCCCAAGCCTGTCGCCCCCACACCCCCGCTAGCCATGGCCACCGTCTCCCATTGCTCCCCAAGGGAAGGAAGCCCGTGGGTGCTCTCAGTTAACATGGCCGCCCCCTCGCCCCCTGAAGCCTTGGCAGGGCGGCCATGCTGCCCCAAGTTAAGATAACTGATGCCTCAGCCTGGGGGTGGGCCTGGTGGGGGACAAACCTGCCCCACCCGGACTGTCGGGGTGGGGTGATGGCTGCCTGGGAAGGAGCCCCCCGGCTTCTCTGACCCTAGACTGACCCCCAGCTCATGCCCCCCCAATTCCCATCTCTTGATCCTGCCCCATGGCCATGGGGGGTTGTTGCCTCCCCCCCGACACCTCCCCCTGGCTTGAGCTGCCCCATCTCAAATGGGGGTTAGTGTGAAAACAATCCTGCCCCTTACACTGAACAGGGTTAAACACAGGCCGGGGGCGGGGTCCAGAGCCCGCAGCCTGCTCAGCCCCACGGCAAACCCCCCAGTGACCCCTGGGACCGGCTGTGACAGACCCAGCAGAGCAGGAACCAGGGAGCCGTGGCAGGCACCGTGTGAAACGAGGGGTTTGTTCCGGCCCCGGCCCCGTTCTCTGGAGCGAGTCTCTAGCCGGAAAATCCCCCGGGTTTGGGCGTCTCCCCGCTGGCCCCGGAGACGCTAGCGACTGTCCTGGGGGGCAGAGGAGCCGGCGGAGCTGGGCTGGAGCCGGCATCGCCGCGGCTGCTGTGAAAGTCCGATCCCATTTCCTCCCGGGTTGGGGGTTCAGCCGGGGGAGGGGCGATGGCGTCGGGGTCCCTCTCTCCGGCCGCTCTGCTCAGGACGTCTCCGCGGAGCAGGGTCCGGACGGCCCGGGGGGCCCAGGAGACGGGGGGTGGCAGCCAGGAGGGCGAAGCGAGTCTCTTTCTTTAAGGGCCCAAAGGGAGGTGGGCGGCACAGCCCGTCCCCCCAATATTTTATCCACCAATGAGGCCTGGTTTCCGACACCCCAATTTTGGGTCACGGATTTCTGCTCCCTCCCTTCTCCCATGTCCCAGGTGGGCCCCAGCCCGGCCTGTGGGGTCCGTCCTGCAGCCGGTCGGGTTGGACGAATCCCGTCTTTGTGTCTCGCCGACTTTCCCCCCAACGTTCAATTGTCCAGGTTCTCGTGAGGCTGCCTGAACTTCTCACTCGCCTTCGTCGGCTGAACCCACCACGGGGGGGACATTGGGAGGCTCTGGTATCACAGCCCCCCCTGGGGTGGGGAGATTTGGGGGGCAGGGGAGCAGGAAACTCTGGGGGTTTGCACAATAGAAATGCAGGCAGGGGAGGTCTAGGGAGAAAGGGGGAGAGAAAAGGGGCTGGGGGACCCCGCTGCAGAGAGAGGAGGGGGACGGACACCTGGGGGGCAGTAAGTGCCATTAGTACAGCACCAGGGTCAGACGCAGCGTCCCCACACACAGGGGGCCAAGGGCTCTGTCTCAGGGCACTGGAATGTGTGCGATTCTGCGGGTTGAGGGGCCTGGCTCGGGGCTGGGCGATGAGCCCTGGTGGTCCTGTGGGATTTAACTACCCAGCCGCCGGTTGGAAAAGCGCTAGGGCCAAATGCACGCTGCCCAGTGAGATCCTGGATGCCATGATGGGGCCAGTGCTGCTGCCAACACCCTGGTGCCCAGCTCCACCCAGCCCTGAATGAGGCACTGAGCCAGGGTTGCAGCTACAGGAAGCCAGCGCTGTCTCATCTCTTCCTGTATCTCTTACACATTGTCTCTAATCTGCTGGCCAAATCTACCTCGACCAAAGCAAGCAGAGGTCCCTGCAACACCCAGGAAACCTTGGGACCGTCAGCCTGGCCAGGCATCATGCCACTTGCAGCTTGTCTGTGTCTCTGTGCGGAGAAGGGGACAGCTCACCCTCAATGTACCCTGCAGCCTTGGGGATGGTGAGGTGGGCTGGAAGCCAGGAGACCACAGGGGCTGGTCTTCAATCTTTGACTGACCACTGTTTCCATGCAGATTCCCACCCCATCAAACCCAGCTGGTGACCCATGTAGGTAAAATTAGTACATGATCATGCAATTAAAGGATGTGTGGCACATGGCCAAGTGGGCAGAGTTAAGGTTGTTCAGGAAACTTTAACTCTGGCAATTGCTGATTCTGGAAAGTATGATGTTGCACCTTTCTCTCTCAGCCTGCCAACCTGCCCACGTGCGACACGAGCCGTGGCACCGTGTGAGGAGCGGGCGCGATGGGGGACGCCTGGGTTTGCCTCCCCTTCTGCCATAGCTGAGCGGTGATGATGGGTTTACACTGTAATGCCTGATTCTAAGGGGCTTTTCTCAGTGTGTGAATTAAATAAACCAGATTCAGAAAAAAATTGGAGAAAGAGAAATTCCATCCCGGGCCCCCCAACGGGTCACCAGCCGGGAGAGACTATCGATATTAGGCATCAAAACGACAGAAAAAAAACACATTAATTTCCGCCCCACCTGTGCGCACTGAACGTCGCCGGAACTGCTCCGGTGTCCCCCTCTGGACACTCACTCTGCATCCCGCAGTGTTTTAAGATACCCCAGTAGCTTAAACCCCCCCTTTCCCAGTATCTCACCGAAGGCAGCCGTCTGGGAGACAGCTTAGCACTCTCCGGAGGTAGGGGTACGACGCACACAGAGGCTTCGCCCGGTGCCGGGGCTCTGCCTGGAATCACGCGACGAACGCACCGGTCCGTACAGAACCAAGAAACCCTGCCTGCGTTTCCCCGCTCCTGCTCGCCCGTCCTTGAGGGACCATCTGCGCCCAGGGGACGGACGGTTAGGGCCCCTCCACCACTGGTTTATTGCTGTGTCCGGGGCGATTCCATTGCAATGGGTGGACACTTTAAGTCAACTACCCTCTTTTGTTAGCCCTTTGACACCCGCATTAAAGCCCAGCCTGGATGCCCGGTGTGACAGGGCCGCCAATCTTAGTTAGTGGGGGGGTCTGTGCAGCACCTGGCATGATGGGGTCCCCGATCTCGGTCATGGGGTGGGTCTGTGCAGCACCCTGAGCAACAGGACCCTGACCTTGGTCATGGGGGTCTGTGCAGCGCCCAGCACGATGGGGACACTTACACTGTCCCAGTGGCGGCCCTTTGCACTAACACTGGTAGTGTGGTAATAACAGGGTGTGAGGGAGGAAGGGGCCAGGGAGACACAAGCTGCCAATCACCAGACACACACCCCCTGGGGGGGGCATCACACTTTCTTTATTGAGGCCCGGTCCCTGGTCCGTATAACCAGGGCGGGGCTGTATAAATACAGGAGGTGCGGGGCAGCGGTGAAGCCCAGCGCTCGCGGCTCCAGAGGGGGGCGACGTGTGGTACCATCCCTCAGCCCCCTCCCGCCAGCAGCTCCCCTGCCCGCCTTGTGCGGGGGCTTGACCGACCATTCCAGGGACCAGGCGGGCTCCCCCAGGGCTGCCCCCGCTCCAAAACGTCCGCTCTCCCTTTGCCAGGGCGATGGGGGACCCACCCTGGAATCTGGGGCGGCCATCGGCTGGGATGGGGGCAGAGCGGGGAGCTGGTGGGAGGGGCTGAGATAGCCCAGGGTGAAGAGGATGTTGGGGGGCAAGATCACAGTATGTTGGGGGGGGCTAATGGGGGAGGGGGAACAGAGAGGACTGGGTTGGACAGGATGAAGGGGTGGTTGGCAGGTGGGGGCTAGGGGGTTGGAATGGATGGGGTGGGATAGACCAGGCGGGGGGCGAGGTGGAGTGGGGGGTGAATCCCAGCAGAGGGGGCTGCATGGAGTGGGGGGGCCTATTCCTTCCCTTAGTTGCCTGCGAGCCTGTGACGGCCTGTGAGGGGAGAGAGAACCCTGTTAGCTGCACTCCTGAGACCCCCCTTCCCGGACAGAGGGGCCTCCCCAGCCCCCCTGGGACAGATGGGGTCTCAGTCCCGCTCCTCCCACCCCAAACCCCAGCCCTCCCCCTGAGTGTGGGGAGACGCAGGAGAGTGTCAAGTGTGAAACAGACAAGGGGAAGGGGGCAACTTCACCCCAAATCCCCCCTGAGAGCTGGGCTGTAGCGGGAAATCGAGGTGGTTGTGCTGGGGAGGGGACGCAGGAACCTGTCAGGACTCCTGGGTTCTCTCCCCGGCTCTGGGCAGGCAGTGGGGTTTAGTGGTTAGAGCAGAGGGGGGCTAGGAGCCAGGACTCCTTGGTTCTCTCCCCAGTTCTGGGAGGGGAGTGAGGACTAGTGGTTAAAGAGGGGGAGGGGGGCTGGGATTCAGGAATCTCCAGCATGGCCTCGTCCCCACCTCCCCCCGCAGGACCAACTCACTGGCCTCAGCCTTGCAGGTGTCTCTCCTCCCAGCAGGCCTGGGCTACAAAGAGCAGAGCCAGCAGCAGGACGGCGGCCCCCAGGCCCAGCCGCAGTGCATTGGTCTGGCTGTAGTTGGTGCCCCCAGAGCACGAGCCTGTGGGGGGGCAGGAAGGAGACAATGGAAAAAAAATACACGGTTAGAGATCGGCCCTCGCAGCTAACAGCTTATGGGGAGTAGGGGGAGAAAATCCACCCACACTGCTCCCGCCCCCGCCGTGAGAGGAGAGAACCCAGGAGTCCTGATCCCCACCCCTGGGCTCTAACCGCTGGACCCCACACTCCTCCCAGAGCTCGAAATACTCACCCATCCGTCCATCCCTCCCCCACAACCCTCCATCCCTCTGTGTACACACCCCTCTATCCCTCCATCCCTCCCCATACACACCCCTCCGTCCATCTGCCCCCAACCCTCCATCCATACATCCCCATACACACCCCTCCGTCCATACATCCCTCCATCCATCCATCCCTCCGCGTACACACCCCTCTATCCCTCCATCCATGTCCATACACACCTCTCCGTCTATCCATCCCTCCGCGTACACACTCCTCCATCCATCCATCCATCCCCCCAACCCTCCATCCATCCCTCCCATACACACCCCTCCATCCATCCATCCCTCCGTGTATACACCTCTCCATCCATCCCCCCAACCCTCCATCCATATATCCCCATATACACTCCTCTATCCCTCCATCGCTCCCCATACACACCCCTCCGTCCATCCATCCCCCATCCCTCCGTGTACACATTCCTCCATCCATCCCCCCAACCCTCTATCCATCCATCCGCGTACTCACCCCTCTCTCCCCCACACCCCTCCATCCATCCACCCATCCCCACACACCTTCTCCATCTGTCCATCCATGCCCAGACCCCATGGTCCCTGGCCAGTTCCCAGGCAGGACTGTAGCCAGTCCACATCCAGTGCCCCATTTCCCCCCGACTTAGCCCAGCGCACATATGGCCAGACTGATTAACCCTTGAACTGCTGGATGCCCCCGGCCGCGCACTCACCTTGGGTCTGCACCTCCGTGTCATTGAGATCCAGGTTGAAATGGGGGCCCGGTTCCTCCGGCCCATAGCGGCAGCTGAAGACCCCGCCGGGGCCCAGGGCCTGCTCCTCCGGGAGATTGAAGCCGGCCGGCCCATTGTCCCCATCGGCTGCGATCCAGGCCAAGGGCTCGGGATCCCCGTCTCGGTACAGGAAGAACCAGCCACCCGGGGCATCGGGGACAGAGCAATTCACCCGGAGCTTCCCTCCCACGTCCACGAACCTCTCCCGGGCGCTGGGAACGTCTGGAAGAGCGAAGAGCCCCCGTGAGATGCTGCTCCGGCCCCGCATGGCCCCGGTTGTACCCGTGCCAGGGCAGGGTCGTCGGCCTGCAGGGGGCACTTCCACCCACAGACCCTATGGCACCACCCCACAATGCACTGGGGTGCATTACCCACCAGCCCTACACACACCTCTATCCATCCCTCCCCATAGACACCCCTCCATCCATCCCTCCCCAGACACACCCCTCCATCTCTCCCCCATTCCTCCATCCCTTCCTCCCTCAATCCCTCCCCATACACACCCTTCCATCCTTCCCTTCCTCCCTCCCCAGACACTCCCTTTCATCCGTCCCCCATTCCTCCATCCCTGCCCAGACACACCCCTCCATGCATCCCTTCCTCCATCCATCCCTACAGACAACCACCCACCCCTCCATCCCTCCATGAACCCTCCAGCCATCCCTCCTTCCACCCTTCCATCCCCACACATGGCTCTCCGTCCATCCAGCCACCCCCATACACCGCCAGCCAGCCGCTGCCATAGACCTCCAGCCGTCCCCATACCCGCCCCCCGTGACACGGAGCCAGAAAGGGCTAAGCACCTAGCAGGCTACATGACCCAAGTTCAGCCTTTAGGGACATATTAGTGCCAATGTCAATGGGGATTGGGGCCATTCCACGTGAGATACACTAGAGCTTCGAAACGTGGCCTTGTCAGAGAGTTAGAAGAAGCTAGTGAGTGTCTTTGGCTACGGTTTCCCAGAGCAGCGGTTCTCACCCTGCTGTCCGTGGCCCACTTGCAGCCCACTCAGCACACAGCTCCGGGGCTGGAGCACCCACGGCGGGGAAAAGTGGGGGGTACGGAGCACCCACCGGCAGCCCCCCATCAGCTCCCCACCAATGTCCCCTCTGGTTTTTGACAGGCCGGGCGTGCAAAAAATTGCTTCTCTGCCAGTTGTTGGGCGAGCGGTGTTTCGCCGTGTGCGTGGGGTTTAGGATCTGTGTGCGCGCCCAGCTTAGAGGGACCAGTGCTCCCCATCACCACCACCCCAGCGCCTCCGGCCCTGCGGATCAGCACCTCCCCTTCCCTCCCCGCGCCTCCCACCTGCTGCCATCAGCTGTTTCTCGGCATGCAGGAGGCTTGGGGGGGGGAAGAGCGAGGACGCACCATGCTCGGGGGAGGGGGGAGAACTGGCCGGGAAGAGGTGGGGCAGGGGTGGAGAGGGGGCAGGAAGAGGCAGGGGTGGAGTGGGGGCAGGGCCTGTCGCAGAAGACCCCTCGGCACTTTGGAAAATCGGCACCTGTGCACATAACACATTGCGGCCCACCGTGGCCAATAGGTTGAGAACCACTGGCCTCTATCTTGTTAGGGGTTAGCAGCTGTGACGAAGCAGGACTGTTCTTAATGTTTCCTCTGAATAGTGTGGGGGTGCCTCAGTTTCCCCTAGGCAGTTCTTAAGTATCTGGGTGGTGGGGTAAGGGTGTATGATCATTGCAGAGCCCTAGAGGGCAGGTGTGTGCAGGGGTCTGGACACAGAGAATGGCCGACACCCTGTTTCCTGGCAACTGATGGCCTGGGCCCTTCCCCCCTGCAAGGTGAGAGCTAAAGGGTTGGAGAACAAAGGAATCCGGTGACCCCCTAGCCCGGGAAAAGGACAAAGCCCGGGGGGGCGGTGGGGGGGGGGCTGGAGAGAGTTTCAGTTTGGGGCTGGCTGGGGACATGGAGTGAAGTGCAGACGTGGTTGTCTGGCTCACTGCCCCCCAAAATGGACCCGGCTGAGGCGTCCTGTTCTCTGCACCTACAAGCTCTGTGTTAGACCATGTCCCTGTCGTCTAATAAACCTCTGTCTGAGAGGTCACGTCTGACTGCGGAGCTGGGGGGCAGGACCCTCTGGCTTCCCCAGGACCCCGCCTGAGCAGACTCGCTGTGGGAAGCGCACGGAGGGGCAGAGGAGGCTGAATGCTCCGAGGTCAGACCCAGGAAGGTGGAGCCGGGAGAGCTGTGTGTCCTGCAGACAGGCTGCTCCCAGAGAGGAGACTTCCCCAGAGTCCTGCCTGGCTTCGTAGGGAGCAGTTCCAGAGCATCGCCCAGGGACTCCGTGACAGCAGTGTAACCAGCCGGTTCCTGTCCGTCTCTATGCTCTACTGATTCAAAGAGCAAACGGAAATATTAACATTTAGATGGAACTTGGCTGTAAAAATGTCCTTGTCTATATTTCTCTTTGAAACTCGTAATAGATCATCTAGGAACCGCTTTAGGGATAATTACCTTATACTGCTGAATGCACCTAGTGACCTGGGTCTACTGAGTCCAGGACATCTACATAGAAAACAGGTGATTCTACTTCAAAGCCACCATACTTCCCCAAGGACTGCAGGCCGCTAAGAGGCTCCCAGAGAGCTAGGAAAGGACTTGTGGGCCCTGATCCTGTCGTCACAGATCTGCTTAAGCTTCATCAGGGGAAGTTCGAGCCGCCAGGCTGGGGTCTCCAGCTCCAGTCTGGGGCACCCGGGCATTGGACTGAACCAACGGACTAATTCCAAAAGAACGTTTTGCGACTCTAAAGCTCACATGTCTGCTATGAACCTGACCTAAGAACTGTATTCGGGTCTGTACGGATACCGATCTTTGAACCCATGCGCTCGCTCGCTCTCTCTTTTCTTTTTTAGTAAGTTTGAGTTTAGTTAACAGGAATTGGCTGTGAGCGTATATCTGGGTAAGAGCTGAGATATTCAGAGACCTGGGGCTGATGTGTCCCATCCTTTGGTATCGGTAGAACTTTTTATATGAGGAACAAGATTTTCAGTCATCCTCATCATACGTGAGTGGGAGCCCAAGGCTGGGTGGCTTTAAGGGAGCTCTGTTTTGGCATCTGGGTAACCAGGAAGGTGTTGGAGAAGCTCTGGGTGAATCAAAGTAGTTGAATAACCACCAGCTTTGGGGGCCTGTCTGCCGCATTCTTTGCAAGTTGCCCTGATTGAGCAATCTCAGTGTGGCCCCCCAGGAACTCAGTCACCACCCTGCCATCCATCCCCCCATCCTCCCATCCCCCCACACCCTTCCTCTATCCTGCCATCCCTCCATCCATCCCTCGCACCCTCCCTCTATCCCCCGTCTCCCCATCCATCCCCCCACACCCTCCCTCTATCCCCCATCCCCCCATCTATCCATCCCCCCACACCCTTCCTCCATCCCCTATCTCCCCATCCATCCATCCCCCCACACCCTTCCTCTATCCCCCGTCTCTCCATCCCCCCACACCCTCCCTCTATCCCCCAATCCATCCATCCCCCCAGATCCTACCTCTATCCCCCATCCCCCCATCCATCCCTCATCCCCTCACACCCTCCCTCTATCTCCCATCTCCCCATCCATCCCCCCACACCCTCCCTCCATCCCACACACCCTCACTCTATCCCCCATCCATCCATCTCCCCAGACTCTACCTCTATCCCCCACACCCTCCCTCTATCCTCCCATCCCCCCATCCATCCCGCAACACCCTCCCTCTATTCCCACATCCATCTCATAGACATTCACATCTATACAAAATGAGCTGAAAAAATCGTGCCCTAGAGGGGAGAGGCCCCGAGCCCCATTCCCCGCCCCCTGAGCCAGCCAGTCCCAGCCCTGGGGCCGGATGGGAGCCGGCGCTCCCTCGAGGGGAGAGGCCCCGTGCCCCATTCCCCCCACCTATGACGCTGAGCTCCAGGGGGTTGCTGGCGTTGGACCAGGCGAAGGGCTCGCTGGTGGTATGATAGTAGCAGGTGTATCTCCCCGCGTTGGCGGCGCCGGCGTTCCCCAGGTGGAACTCGGCCGTGGGGGGGTCTCCGCGAGGCGCCCGCTCAGTCCAGAACTCCCGCGCCCGGTACAGCACGAAACTCATCCCCGCATACGGAGCCCAGCACCGGATCGTCCAGGTCTGGCCGGCCAAGACCTCCGCGCCGGGGCTGACGGCGATGGATGGCTTGGGGTAGCGATCTGGACCGGGCACAACGGAAGCAGAGCGTTGGGGTGGGGTATTGGATACCCCGAGTTGGGGTGGGGACTGTGGGGGGGGGAAACTGGGAGAGCCCAGTATCCTCCCACCTGGCTTAGACCCACGGGCCCATCTACCCCGGTATCCCGTCTCCTCCCTTCCCCCAGGATCAGACCCATGGGCCCACCTACCCCGGCATCCCGCCCCCTCCTGCCCTGTGGATCCGACCCCCGGGTCCATCTTCTGGCATCCCGCCCACTCCCTGCCCCTGGGACCAGACCCTCAGGACTCACCGCTGGTGACGTTAGCGGGGTCGCTGAGCGGGGACTCCACCCGCCCCCCGGCCGCATCCCGGTTCCAGTAGCCGCAGCGGTACTGCTCGCCAGGGCCAACGCTGGGCAGCAGGAACGTGACCTCTGAGCCCTGCGCTGGGGCCCGCTCCTTGGCCACAGGGCCCGGTGTGCCGTCCCGGTGCAGGGTGAACCAGCCGGCCCCAAGCGGCCCCGGGATAGAGCAGCGCAGCCTGATCCCCGCCTCGGCACCTGTGGCCCGGTCCCAGACGAGGGACGGCTTCGGAAGAGCTGGAGACACAGAGTGGGGGGGGAAAGGCCTCTGGGTGACCCCCAAACAACCCTCCTTCCCTCCTCCCTTTGCCCCCCACCCTACCTGAGCCCTCCATACACACAGCCCCTCTTCTGGCCCTACCCGTCACAGCCAGCACCTTACCCTGCCCTCTCCCCTAGAGCCCCTGCCCTGCATTGCCCCACCTCACCGAGGGGTCTCCATGGGCCCCGGGGTGACCCCCTTCTTGATGGCCTGTACAGTCCTCATCTGCTCTGACAGAAATAGAACCCAGGAGTCCTGGCTCCCAGCCCCCAACCACTAGACCCCACTCCCCTCCTACAGCCTGGGAGAGAACCCAGGAGTCCTGGCTCCCAGCCCCCCTGCTCTAGCCCCCTTTCAGCTGTGGGGCGGGCAGCGACACTCACCGACCGTCAGGAGCAGGACTGGCAGAGTCACGGCCATGGTGTGCAGCCGCGCGGCCAGCGATGGGGAAGTGGCAGGGCTGGGATGGAGGCACTGGGAGAAACCCAGCTCTAGGAAATGAGCCACTGGCCACAATGGAAAATCTCCACTTCCGATTCCGATGGGGGCCCAAACGCTGCGGGGGGTAGGGGGCCTGCACCTCTGCTACATGTATTACGGTAGTGCCAACCAACCTCGGGGGGGCCCCGTCGCGCCAGGCGCTGCACAGACCAACCCCCCACCCCCCGCACACACACACACACACTGAGCTCAGGGGCCCATCACGCTGGGCACTGCACAGACCCCCCCCCACTGAACTCAGGGCCCCATCGTGCAGGGCGCTGCACAGACCCCCCTCTGCACACCCTGAGATCTGGGCTCTGTCCCGCCGGGTGCTGCACAGACCCCCCCCTCCCCCGCACACACACTGAGCTCAGGACCTCTCGCCGTGTGCTGCACAGAGACCCCCACACACACACAGATCGCCCCCCCCCCCCCCGGACTGAGATGAAGGGTCCCATGGCACCGGGTGCTGCACAGACAGGCCCCCCCTTCCCCTGACCAAGATCAGGCCCTGCCGTGCTGGGCACTGGACACAAAGTGAGGGACACTCCCTAGAGCTCACAGGTAAATAGACAAAGGAAGGACTGTTCTCCCCATTTCACAGATGGGGAAACTGAGGCACAGAGCGATTCAGTGATTTGCCCAAGACTACATAGCATGGGGGCAGGAGCGGTAGAGCCAGGAATTGGACCCAGGTGTCCTGAGCTGCAGTGCTATGCCTTACCAAGACCAGCCTTAGGCTACCTTGCACTCGCCCTGCCACCCAGCCAGCTCTGGGAGGGGAGTGGTGTCTAGTGGTTAGAGCAGGGAGGGCTGGGAGCCAGGACACCTGGGTTCTCTCCCTGGCCCTGGGAGGTTAGAGTGGTAGAGGGGCCATCTCCACCCCAGAGCCAGGAAGGGAACCCAGGAGTCCTGTGCCCACTTCCCAAGTGCTGGGGACTGAGGCCGCTGGGCAGGGAGCCTGGCCACCCCAGCGCGGTTCATCAGGCCCAGGCGAGCCGTGTGCTGGGCGCTCTCTCCCTCCCGAAAGTCCCTGGTGACTCAGAGGAAGCAGATGTGTGATGGGGGGGGCTGTCCCCTGGGGGTTCCCTCTGTGGTGTGGGGCGATGGGGTGGCTGGCAGGGGCACTCAGCTGCCTCTGCTGTGGGGTCTGGGGGTTTCTGGGACCCTCTCAGCCCCCCCAAACTTCCAGCCCCCCCATCCCACCGGGGAAGGGGGCCTCAGGACTGCCTCAGCTCCTCCTCCCCCGCCCCATGGCCCACCCCTCAAATCGGAGTCTGGAGCGCAGATGCCCCCAAGAGCTGTTATTGGGGTTCAGGTTTCGGGGTGGGGGGGAGAACCCAGGAGTCCTGGCTCCCGTCCCAGAGCCAGGGCTAGCGGTTACGGAGGTGGGGGGAGGGCTGGGAGCCAGGACTCCTGGGTTCTCTCCCCGGGGGCGGGCGGGGCCAGCGGCCCCGCACTACAAGTCCCAGGCTGCCCGGCCCGGCCCGCGGTTTCCTTCCTGTGCGGCGGGAGCGAAGATGGCGGCGTTGAGCAGTGAGCGTCTCCTTCAGGGGCTGCCCCAGCGGGGGGGGGGAGGGGGATTTGCGGGGGGGGGGGCTGCCCCAGCGGGGGGGGAGGGGGATTTGCGGTGGGGGGGCTGCCCCAGCGGGGGGGGGGGAGGGGGATTTGCGGTGGGGGGGGCTGCCCCAGGGGGGGGGAGGGGGATTTGCGGGGGGGGGGGGGGCTGCCCCAGCGGGGGGGGGGGGAGGGGGATCTGCGGTGGGGGAGGCTGCCCCAGCGGGGGGGGGGAGGGGGATCTGCGGTGGGGGAGGCTGCCCCAGCGGGGGGGGAGGGGGGGATCTGTGCGGGGGGGGGGCTGCCCCAGCTGGGAGGGCTGCCCCAGCGGGGGGGGGGGCGAGGGGGGATCTGTGCTGGGGGGGGACATTAACCCTTCACGCTCCACTCTCCTCCCCTCCCCCCAGAGATCGGCGCCTTCCTGAAGGACCTCTGGGCCAAGGAACCCGTCATCACCGTCTCCTTCGCCATCGGCATCCTGGGTGAGTCGCCCCCACGCCTAGGACGGGGGGGAGCCCCCTGCCCCGCTCTTACACAGCGGCCCCTAGTGCTGCAGGGGGGCTGGCACTGACTGCCAGGGGAGAGCGCCCCCCGCCGAGCCCCACACGCTGTTCCCCGCAGCCCAGCGCCCCCTACTGAGCCCCTGCGCGCCTTGGCATCCGTGGGGCTGCACTGACGCTGTCCGTGTCTCTCTGCCTGCAGCCACGGTGGCGCCCCTGCTCAGCCCCTACACGAAGTTCTCCGGCATGATCAACCGAGCGACGCCCTACGTCTACCCAGGTGAGGGCTCCTGGCCATGCCGCCCCCCGCGGGGCCTAGCTGAGAGAGAGGTGCCAGGCGCTGCACTGGGGCATCAGGCCTAGCCCTGACTGCCAGGGGAGAGCGCCCCCTGCTGAGCCTCCCCACTCCCTGCGGCACAGCGCCCCCTAGCGCTGCCCTGGAGCAATGGGGCAATGCACTGACTGCCAGGGGAGAACGCCCCATCCCACTCCCTGCGGCACAGCGCCCCCAAGCGCTGCCCTGGGGCAATGCACTGACTGCCAGGGGATTGTGCCCCAACCCACTCCCTACAGCGCCCCCTAGCGCTGCCCCGGGGCAATGGGGCTAGCACTGACTGCCAGGGGAGAGCGCCCCCTACTGTGGGCCTCTCTTCCCCACACCAAGCAGCTGGATCAAGTCTCAGCTGGTTGGTTCCCCTGGCCAATCCTCATGGCAGCATCACAGTGCACCTTAGGCAGCGGGTAGCAGCTAGGCTGATGGCCGTGGGGTGCTGACCCCTGAGGGAGGGGGGTGAGCCCCAGCTGACTCAGTGCAGGGGTGGCTTTAACCCCTTCACCTCTGCACTGTCTCCTGGGGAGAGCCCCCTCCCCCTAAGCCGCCTCCACCTCTCTCTAGTGCCCGTGCGAGATGACGGCAAGATGCCCAACATCCCCTCCCACCCCTGTGATAAGGAGGGGCCCAGCCTGGACTGGCTGAAGAAGCTGTGACATGGCCGGGGCCCTGACGTGCTAGCTGCAGAGGGAGCCTTCCCCCTGGGCTGGGTCAGCGCACTGCCCCCTGCTGGCTACAGGGGGGTGTGGTTCTCTCCGCCTCCCCCCATGGATGTAATAAAGGTTTTGACTTACGGAACCAGCCTGGGTGTGTGTTAATCTGTCCCTGGTGCCCCCTACTGGCAGGATGGAGCCCTGCTGGCTCTGTGAGATTGGCACCCCCTGCTGGCTGTTAGTGTGTTGCTGGCACCCCCAGCAGGAGGGACAAGGCTATGCTGCCTCTGTGTTAGTGTCACTGGTGCCCCCTAGTGGAGGGATAGAGCCCTGCTGGCTCTGTGTGTGCCCCTGCCCCTGCCCCAGGGGGAGACCTGGAGCGTGCACAGCTGCTGCCCTCTACAGGAGGACATGGGAATTGCATACTTACACGCACAGTTTCATTGCACTGACCAAGGGGACCATCTACACCTGGGGGGAGAGGCAGTGCCCTGTCCCAGTGCTTACTCGCTCCACCTACCCACAGATCATGCAGTGCGAGGGGAGACATGGGGGAGACACAGGGCAGGGGGCCCAGTAGAGAATCAGGGACTAGAACACAGGCGTCCCAGACTCCATTTATTATTCATTAGGGGGGTAGCAACGATGGTCCCGTCAACGCAGGGACCAGGGGGCTGTGCAAACAGCAAACAAAGACTAGACCCCACTCCCCTCCCGGAGTCAGGGAAAGAACTCAACTGTCCTATATCCCAGCCCTCCCTGCTCTAACCACTAAACCCCACTGCCCCCCCCGGGACAGAACCCAGACATCCTGACCCCCTGCTCTAACTCAGTACAGCAGAGTTCACTCAGTGTTTGTGCGCTTTGGCCCAGACCAACGTCTCTATTTCCTCATCATGAGACCTGCCCTACTCTGCGGGGCTTTTAACCCTGAAAGATTCCAGCAGGAGCTTTACCCACCCTGGGAAATCTCCTTCTCCCAGCCGGCTGGAGGCTTCCTACCCTGTCCCCGCTTAGCTGTCGGTCCCACAGCACAGAGGCCTGGTGTACAGGGGGTTAACCTCCCCCAGTCCACAGGGAGGGACCGCACCCCTCCTGGTTTAACCCCTTGAGGGCTGGAGCCAGGGGCCTGGTCAGTTTCAGAAGGGTTCAGTCGAAATCAGCGCAGGCCCCAGGGCTGGAGAACTTGGGGTAATGGATGAGTTTGTCCCGGGGCTGGGGCCAGCTGACGGTGTCCTGGTCACAGGGGAACTCGTCCTCTTCTTTGAGCTGGAGGGGGGAAGAAAAGGGTCAGACCCACAAGCCCTGAGCCTATCTAGCCTGGTATCCTGCCCCTCACCCACATCAGCCCCATCTAGCTACCACCCAGGAGCAAGGGGAGTGACCGGTACCTGTGCAGGGAAGTCATCCATGGGGAGGAGGGCAGGGGCCAGCCGCCTGCCCCTCTGCTCCTTGTCCTCACGCCCATGCCGGCGACGCTTCTTCCCCGTGGGGGTCTCCGCCTGGGATGGGCTCTTGGGCTCTGGACCAGCTGGTGGGGGGCCAGGGAAGCACCGGGGGGTCTCCTTCTCTGGAGGTTCGTTCTCGGTATTTCCTGGGGTGGGGGCTTCTGTGCTGGGGCTGCCTTCGTCCTGGGGATGGGGGAGGGGACGGGGGGGAACAGAGCCATTCAGTGGGCTCCCACCCGGGGCTCTCCGGAGTCGAGCACGGCCACAGTAAAGGGCTGAATTCTCTTGACAGCTCCAAAACAGAATCTGCCCCACTCCAGGGAGGGACCCCCTAGTGGGGAGAGGGGCTCCTACCTCTAGGACAATGGTGAGCTGGCTCTGTCTATAGTCATCCCCATAGGAATCCAGGACCCTCATAAGGAATCTGTAGGGGGGACAAAGAGAGACACATTCTGACATCAGGGCCCCTTGGGGACGGGCGCTGCCCAGACCCAGACTCACAGAGATTGCGGCCCCGTCGCACCGGGCATTTCCCAGACTCACTGAGATTAGGCTCCCATCATGCCAGGCGCTGCCTGGCCACAGAGTCACCGAAACTAGGGCCCCGTCGGGCTGGGTGCTGCCCAGACACAATGTCAGTGAGATCAGGGCCCCACTGGGCTGGGTGCTCCCTGGACAGGGAGTTGCTGAGGCTGTCGTGCTAGGCCCAGCTCCCATCCCGGAGCTCTTACCTCCTCTCCTGCTTGAGCCGCCGTGTGATCTTCTGCACGTGGTGGAGTCGGTTCAACACCCTCTCGTTGACCTGGAGCCAGGGAAACAGACGCATCAGGCCGGTAACTCACCCAGGCTGGAGCCTTCTCCCCCAGCACCTCCCGCCTCTGCCCAAGCCAAGGGGTCATCCCCTGCATTAGATGCGTCCTGTGGGGGGTCCGGGGGTCGAGTGTTCCGCAGTGCACCCCTGTGTTCACACCCCACACCTGTGAGACTCAGACCAAAGCTTGAGAGCTGCTTTAGTGTGTCTCCTTTGCAGCATGAGATGAAAACAGGGATGTAAGGAATGGTTCCGAACGGAGACTGGTTAACCAGGCTGCTTTCGCTGTGTTGTTAACCAGTGATTAACTTGCCCTAAGTTCTTCAGAAGTATGCATCTGACAAAGTGGGTTTTTTACCCACGAAAGCTTATGCCCAAATAAATCTGTTAGTCTTTAAGGTGCTACCGGACTCCTCGTTTTTGTGGATACAGACTAACACGGCTATCCCCTGATACTTGCCCTAAGTTATTAACTTTGCTGTGAGAATTATCGATAAAACATACCGTCGTACAGTCAGTGGAACAAGGAATTCACACAAGTGTGGTTCTTTCGGCTCTGGAGATCACTATTTGGCTCCTGAACCCCTGAGGCTGGCATATCACTGCCCTCCACCTTAGTGTAATAAGCTTGGTACAAGGCATGGCTGGGGAGCTGAAGACTGTCTGCTTGCGAAGCAATGATATCATGGCAAAAGGCACCTAGCAGCATTACGTGTAACGAGCTGAGATCCCGACGGACGCATTTCCCAGCTAAGTCTGGGGAGTGGCTAGGCTGGTTTCTCAAAGACAAGGGAGGCCCAGCCCGGTGGCAACGAAGCCGATGGGCCACCACCGAGCAAGCAGCCAGTCTTGGGCAAGAAAGGGGAGCAGAGACAAAGGCCGGGTCTACACTACAGACCTATATCAGTATAACTACATCGCTCAGGGGTGTGTAAGCGCGTGTCTGCACCGGTTTGGTAGCGCCGCCTCCCCGAGCGGCTGACAGTCCTGCACGACGTAGTTAGGTAGATGCAGCATCGGCACAGACGCCGTGACATTTCTGTCGACCGCTGACTTTCAGGAGCCATCCCACACTGCCGGTACAATCAACACACCCCGAGGCACCAAGTGTGCGTGCCCGCAAACAATTGAATAACCACAGCGACCGCATGCCAACGTGATTGTGTAGCGTAAACATGGCCTTAGCAAAGAAACAATGTGAGGTCTACTTCCTCCACCAGCCCCCTCGGCTCTCAGCTGGAAAGGTTTGTCAAATGGGGGCTGACACTATCCAAAGGAGGGACAAAGACCCCATGGGAGCTCCCTCTCTCCCTGCCCATTGCATTCGCTGCACCTGAGAGGACAAAGAAACCAGCCCTGCATTCGGCGGTGGGGGTCTTGGCCTACAGAATTCGGTCAGCTGGAAGCACAGGGGGAGAAACTTTGCTTTGAATCTAACCTAGCTGAAGCAGGCACTAGAGAGCATTTTGATCCCTTCAAATCTCTCTCTCCTCATAGTTAATAAACTTGTTTCATCTACTCCAGGGTGCATAAGATAAAGCATCTGGTAACTTCACTTAGCACCGTGAGCTGGTGTATGTTATTCCCTTAAAGGAATAGTGGAGGGAGTATTTCTGGCCAGGAGAGGGCAGCGCAGCTGGGATTGGGGATGCGTCAGGGGGCACTCTGGGGTGTAATCAGGGCCGGTGAGCGCCGACTAGCTGGCCAGATGCAGCACACGAGCGTCTGCAGGCGACCGGGAATGGTGGGGGTGGGGCAGGTGAGGGGGCAGGGCCCAAGGCCCACTGAAGGGGGACAGTGGGTACCCTGGGTTGGTGGGGCAGGGACTGGTGGTTGTGAAGGAAGTGGGGTGGGATGGGGCTGGGCACGTGTGGGGTGATGACTTAGGTAGAAGGGCTGAGCCATGGCTTGGGGCACTATGGACCAGGGGGCTGGTGGTTTACAGGGCACGGCCAAGCAGCGGCCAATGGAGGGAGTGAGTTAGGGGGCACAGCCAGGCCATGGCCAATGGAGGGAGTGCCTCAGGGGGCGGAGCCAGGCTGTGGCCAGTGGCAGGGGGAGTGGCTCAGAGGGTGGGGCCAGCTTTGGTCCCCAGCCCTGTGTCCAGCTCCAGCCCCCGCAGCGCCCCCTCCCCACCTGCTCGATCTCCTTGCAGCGCCGGGCCAGGGCCTGAATCTTCCGGCGGCCCAGCTCGCGCTGCCGCTGCTGGCTCTCCTCCTCCTCCTCGTCCTGCAGGTTGTCCCCGCTCAGCCCCCCGTCCACGAATTCCACCTCCGTCTCCAGCTCGCTCTCCAGGATGTTCCCCCCAAAGAGCGGGGGCAGCGCCAGCTCCGAGCCCGGGGGCACCGAGAACTCCTCGAAGCCCACCCCGGCCATGGCGCTGCAGGGGGTGGGGGGTGAGGGCAGTGATGAGACGGGGGCAGGAAAATGGGGAAAACGGGGTCTCCCCCACCAAGCACTAAGCTGCGACCCCCCCACCACACACACACTTCTCTGCTGTTAACACCCCCCACTGGGGACCCATCCCCCTTACACGGACCCATCTTCCCCTTCTGCTAACACCCCCCCACCAGGGACATAACCCCCCTTACAGGGACTGACCCCTCCTGCTGCCAATACCCCCCCCCGCCCACGGGGATCCCCCCTCCTCGCTTCGCCCCCCCTCCCGCCCACGGGGATCCCCCCCTCGCTTCGCACCCCTCCCCCGCCCACGGGGATCCCCCCTCCTCGCTTCGCCGCCCCCCCCGCCCACGGGGATCCCCCCTCCTCGCTTCGCCCCCCCTCCCGCCCACGGGGATGCCCCCTCCTCGCTTCGCCCCCCCTCCCGCCCACGGGGATGCCCCCTCCTCGCTTCGCCGCCCTCCCCGCCCACGGGGATCCCCCCTCCTCGCTTCGCCCCCCCTCCCCCGCCCACGGGGATCCCCCCCCCTCGCTTCGCCCCACCTCCCCCGCCCACGGGGATCCCCCCCCTCGCTTCGCCGCCCCCTCCCCCGCCCACGGGGATCCCCCCCCCTCGCTTCGCCGCCCCCTCCCCCGCCCACGGGGATCCCCCCCCTCGCTTCGCCCCCCCTCCCCCGCCCACGGGGATCCCCCCCCTCGCTTCGCCCCCCCTCCCCCGCCCACGGGGATCCCCCCCTCGCCCACGGGGATCCCCCCCTCGCCCACGGGGATCCCCCCCTCGCTTCGCCGCCCCTCCCGCCCACGGGGATCCCCCCCTCGCTTCGCGGCGGCCGCCGCCCCCGCCCACAGGAATCCCCCCCCCTCACCTTCCCCCCGGCCCCCGTTCCGCGACTTCTGCCTGCGGGCGACGTCCCGTCCCGCAGGGGGGCGCGGCCAAGCCGGACGCGCGCTGATGACGCCACGAAGGGGGCGGGCGGAGGTAGCGCGAGGCGGGCTCGTTAACGGGACCGGGGTGACGCCAGCGGCGCGGGCCGGAAGCGGGGACGTGACGCGCTGAGCGCGGAGACCGGGGAGTGGGAGGGGCGCGAGCAGGTAACGGGCAGCGCGCGGGGGCGGAGTGGGGCGCAGATACGGGGGAGGAGAGGTGGGGCAGGCAGAGGGAGGTGGGGCCCATGGGGAGGCTGGGGGGGTCGTAGGGGGCAGGGGTGCAGTGGGGCACAGATACAGTGAAGGGGGGGTGGGGGTGCAGTGGGGCACAGATACGAGGGAGGAGAGGTGGGGCAGGCAGGGGGAGGTGGGGCCCATGGGGAGGGAGGCGGGTGGGGTTGCAGGGGTGGGAGTGCAGTGGGGCACAGATACAGTGAAGGGGGGCTGGATGGGGGTGGAGGTGCAGTGGGGCACAGATACGGGAGAGCAGAGGTGGGGCAGGGGTTGGGGGCAGGCTGGGGGGAGGTGGGGCCCATGGGGGGGGAATGGGGTTGCAGGCAGGGAGGAGGGGTTGGGGGGCAGGGGGAGAGGTTGGCTCACAAAAGGAGGCCTGACTCCAGCCCTGCCGGGGCCCTGGGTGGGGTCGTTAGGTGGCCAGTGGGGTGGGGTAACCCCGAGGGCAGAAGGTGTCTGGGTGGGGTGTGTGGAGAAGCCTCCCCTGCTCCAGGCTCTGCTCACCTCCGCTCCCTGCTCTCCCCCGCGCTGCCCTAGACCTGAAGGATGTCTCTGGCTGACGAGCTGCTGGCCGACCTGGAGGAAGCGGCGGAGGAGGAGGAGAACTTTGTAGATGAGGAAGATGAGCCGGCCATTGAGGATGTGCAGGAGGAAATGCAGCTGGACCTCAGCGTCGACTCCGTCAAGAGCATCGCCAAGCTATGGGACAGCAAGATGGTGAGAGATGGGGCCTTTCCCCTCCAGGGGGGCACTGGTTCCCATCCAGCCCCCGGGCAGGGACTGGCTGGCTTGGGGGTGGGGCATGGGGCCTCTCTCTTCTAAGGGGTGCTGGCTCCAATCTGGCCCCAGGTTGGGGACAGGCTGGCTGGCTTGGGGGCGGTGAATGAAACATGGGGCCTCTTTTCTCTAATGCCATGCTGGGGCATTGGGGTCAGCCCTGACTCAGAGGGGAGAGCACCCCCTGCTGCCTCCCTTTGCCCCACTCACTTCACCTTTTCCAAGTACAGAAGAGCCTGCTGTGTTTTCTCTTGGCAGTTTGCGGAGATCATGGTGAAGATTGAGGAGTATATCAGCAAACAGTCGAAAGCCACAGAAGGTACCGGAGCGGGGGGGGGGTGGGAGCGAAGCTAACCTCTCTGCTCTGACTGCCAAGGTGGTACCACGAGCATCCCAGCACCTCCTAGCACTGGGGTCAGCACTGTCTGTGTGGGGAGAGCGCCCCCTACTGAGCCCCCACCTTGCTCCCTGCAGCACAGCGCCCCTTACTGCCATACAGGGCATTGGGACCAGCCCTGACTCCTAGGGGAGAGCACCCCATACTGAACCCTGCTCCCTGCAGCACTGCACCCCTAGCACCCCAGGCAGCCCCAGGGAGATCCTTATGTGCGTTGTCTCCGCAGTGATGGGGCCGGTGGAAGCGGCTCCGGAGTACCGAGTCATCGTCGATGCCAACAATCTGACGGTGGAGATCGAGAATGAACTGAGTGAGTGGCCCGCCTTGTGGCGGGCATTGCTAAAAGAGAAGCTTGTGGGGTGGGGGTGCAGAGTGTGTTTGGGGGTATGGGAGGTGCCGTGCGAGGGACAGGCTCCATCTCCTTTGGCTTGTGCTCCCCCAAGGCTCTCCATGGCGAAGTCAGGGAAGTTCTCTGGCTTGCCTTGTGCAGACGATCACAGCGGCCCCTTCTGTGAGCATACAGAGCACCCGCCCCAGCAGGGATGCGCTCCTGGCGTACACAGCTCTGCTCTCTGCCATGTCCGTGGCTGGAGGAGGTCCCTGGCACACAGTCGGGCAAACAGACTCTCCTTGCTCTGAGTCAGACTGAGTAACCAAAGCTTCTGATTTGGGACCTTCCGCTTGCGAGAGCAGAGAAGGGGAAGCAGAAGGGTTAATTCAGAAGGAAAGGGAGGTTGTGTGGCCTTGTGGTTAGAGCACCGCAGACTTGGGAGCTGGGTTTATTCCTAGCTGGGCTGCTGGGTGACCATTTCCCCCCCCCCCCCCCCCGTGCCTCAGTTTCCCCATCTGTGAAAATGGGGAATGCTCTGCCCTTCTTTAAGGGCTGTGAGATTGAGTTTGTGAAATAGCCAGGTGGGGTAATCCCCAGCTCTTGTCTATGTGA